>NW_027286811.1:0-336240 GCF_022747635.1 Hetaerina americana | reverse complement strand
ACTAAAAGAGCCAAAATTTCTAAACATATTGCGAAAAATAACAATCTTCTGTTTTAGAGTGATTGTTTCAGGTGTTTAGAAGGCATTTATTTCATTTTTAGAAAATTTAATTTTTTACATTTTTTCCATGCAAAGTGCCAATACCCCCCCTTTGGGTTCTAGGTGAAAATCTCACTCGACACAAATCAAACAAAAATGTATCCAAGGTGTGTATTGTTGTTCATTTTCATCAAATAAACAAAATAAAACCCAGAATGAATCCTGAAAGACAATAAATGATCATAAAAGATGCTTCAGCGCAAGTGTTAATGTTACTAAAAGAGCCCAAATTTCTAAAATCATTGCGAAAAACAACAGTCTTCTGTTTTAGAGTGAATGTTTGAGGTGTTTATAAGGCATTTATTTTATTTTTGGAAAATTTAATTTTTAACATTTTTCCATGAAAAGTGCCAATACCCCCCCCTTTGGGTTCTAGGTGAAAATCTCACTCGACACAAATCAAACAAAAATGTTTCCATGGTGTGTATTGTTGTTCATTTTCATCAAATAAACAAAATAAAACCCAGAATTAATCTTAAAGGACAAGAAATGAGCATAAAAGTTGCTTCAGAGAAAGTGTTAATGTTACTAAAAGAGCCCAAATTTCTGAAAATATTGCGAAAAACAACAATCTTCTGTTTTAGAGTGAATGTTTGAGATGTTTAGAAGGCATTTATTTCATTTTTTAAAAATTTAATTTTTCACATTTTTCCATGAAAAGTGCCAATACCCCCCCCTTTGGGTTCAAGGTGAAAATCTCACTCGACACAAATCAAACAAAAATGTATCCAAGGTGTGTATTGTTGTTCATTTTCATCAAATAAACAAAATAAAACCCAGAATGTATCCTGAAAGACAATAAATGATCATAAAAGATGCTTCAGCCCAGGTGTTAATGTTACTTAAAGAGCCTAAATTTCTAAAAATATTGCGAAAAACAACAATCTTCTGTTTTAGAGTGAATGTTTGAGGTGTTTAGAAGGCATTTATTTCATTTTTAGAAAATTTAATTTTTCACATTTTTCCATGAAAAGTGCCAATACCCCCCCTTTGGGTTCTAGGTGAAAATCTAACTTGACACAAATCAAACAAAAATGTTTCCATGGTGTGTATTGTTGTTCATTTTCATCAAATAAACAAAATAAAACACAGAATTAATCCTGAAAGACAAGAAATGAGCATAAAAGATGCTTCAGCGCAAGTGTAAATGTTATTGAAAGAGCCCAAATTTCTAAAATCATTGCGAAAAACAACAATCTTCTGTTTTAGAGTGAATGTTTGAGGTGTGTATAAGGCATTAATTTCATTTTTTGAAAATTTAATTTTTCACATTTTTCCATGAAAAGTGCCAATACCCCCCCCTTTGGGTTCTACGTGAAAATCTCACTCGACACAAATCAAACAAAAATGTATCGAAGGTGTGTATTAATGTTCATATTCATCAAATAAATAAAATAAAACCCAGAATGTATCCTGAAAGACAATAAATGAGCATAAAAGATGCTTCAGCGCAAGTGTTAATGTTACTAAAAGAGCCCAAATTTCTAAACATATTGCGAAAAAAAACAGTCTTCTGTTTTAGAGTGAATGTTTCAGGTGTTTAGAAGGCATTTATTTCATTTTTAGAAAAATTAATTTTTTACATTTTTTCCATGCAAAGTGCCAATACCCCCCCCTTTGGGTTCTAGGTGAAAATCTCACTCGACACAAATCAAACAAAAATGTATCCAAGGTGTGTATTGTTGTTCATTTTCATCAAATAAACAAAATAAAACCCAGAATGAATCCTGAAAGACAATAAATGATCATAAAAGATGCTTCAGCCCAGGTGTTAATGTTACTAAAAGAGCCCAAATTTCTAAAATCATTGCGAAAAACAACAGTCTTCTGTTTTAGAGTGAATGTTTGAGGTGTTTATAAGGCATTTATTTTATTTTTGGAAATTTAATTTTTAACATTTTTCCATGAAAAGTGCCAATACCCCCCCCCTTTGGGTTCTAGGTGAAAATCTCACTCGACACAAATCAAACAAAAATGTTTCCATGGTGTGTATTGTTGTTCATTTTCATCAAATAAACAAAATAAAACCCAGAATTAATCTTAAAGGACAAGAAATGAGCATAAAAGTTGCTTCAGAGAAAGTGTTAATGTTACTAAAAGAGCCCAAATTTCTGAAAATATTGCGAAAAACAACAATCTTCTGTTTTAGAGTGAATGTTTGAGATGTTTAGAAGGCATTTATTTCATTTTTAAAAATTTAATTTTTCACATTTTTCCATGAAAAGTGCCAATACCCCCCCCTTTGGGTTCAAGGTGAAAATCTCACTCGACACAAATCAAACAAAAATGTATCCAAGGTGTGTATTGTTGTTCATTTTCATCAAATAAACAAAATAAAACCCAGAATGTATCCTGAAAGACAATAAATGATCATAAAAGATGCTTCAGCCCAGGTGTTAATGTTACTTAAAGAGCCTAAATTTCTAAAAATATTGCGAAAAACAACAATCTTCTGTTTTAGAGTGAATGTTTGAGGTGTTTAGAAGGCATTTATTTCATTTTTAGAAAATTTAATTTTTCACATTTTTCCATGAAAAGTGCCAATACCCCCCCTTTGGGTTCTAGGTGAAAATCTAACTTGACACAAATCAAACAAAAATGTTTCCATGGTGTGTATTGTTGTTCATTTTCATCAAATAAACAAAATAAAACACAGAATTAATCCTGAAAGACAAGAAATGAGCATAAAAGATGCTTCAGCGCAAGTGTAAATGTTATTGAAAGAGCCCAAATTTCTAAAATCATTGCGAAAAACAACAATCTTCTGTTTTAGAGTGAATGTTTGAGGTGTGTATAAGGCATTAATTTCATTTTTGAAAATTTAATTTTTCACATTTTTCCATGAAAAGTGCCAATACCCCCCCTTTGGGTTCACCGTGAAAATCTCACTCGACACAAATCAAACAAAAATGTATCGAAGGTGTGTATTAATGTTCATATTCATCAAATAAATAAAATAAAACCCAGAATGTATCCTGAAAGACAATAAATGAGCATAAAAGATGCTTCAGCGCAAGTGTTAATGTTACTAAAAGAGCCCAAATTTCTAAAATCATTGCGAAAAAAAACAGTCTTCTGTTTTAGAGTGAATGTTTGAGGTGTTTATAAGGCATTTATTTTATTTTTAGAAAAATTAATTTTTCACATTTTTCCTTGAAAAGTGCCAATGGGTTCTAGGTGAAAATCTCACTCCACACATATCAAACAAAAATGTATCCAAGGTTTGTATTGTTGTTCATTTTCATCAAATAAACAAAATAAAACCCAGAATGAATCCTGAAAGACAATAAATGATCATAAAAGATGCTTCAGCCCAGGTGTTAATGTTACTAAAAGAGCCCAAATTTCTAAAAATATTGCGAAAAACAACAATCTTCTGTTTTAGAGTGAATGTTTGAGGTGTTTAGAAGGCATTTATTTCATTTTTAGAAAATTTAATTTTTCACATTTTTCCATGAAAAGTGCCAATACCCCCCCCCTTTGGTTCTAGGTGAAAATCACACTTGACGCAAATCAAACAAAAATGTTTCCATGGTGTGTATTGTTGTTCATTTTCATCAAATAAACAAAATAAAACCCAGAATTAATCCTGAAAGACAAGAAATGAGCATAAAAGTTGCTTAAGCGCAAGTGTTAATGTTACTAAAAGAGCCCAAATTTCTAAAAATATTGCGAAAAACAACAATCTTCTGTTTAAGAGTGAATGTTTGAGGTGTTTAGAAGGCATTTATTTCATTTTTAGAAAATTTAATTTTACACATTTTTCCATGAAAAGTCCCAATACCCCCCCCTTTGGGTTCTAGGTGAAACTCTCACTCGCTACAAATCAAACAAAAATGTATCCAAGGTGTGTATTGTTGTTCATTTTCATCAAATAAACAAAATAAAAGCCAGAATGAATCCTGAAAGACAATAAAAATCATAAAAGATGCTTCAGCCAAGGTGTTAATGTTACTAAAGGAGCCCAAATTTCTAAAAATATTCCGAAAAACAACAATCTTCTGTTTTAGAGTGAATGTTTGAGGTGTTTAGAAGGCATTTATTTCATTTTAAGAAAATTTAATTTTTCACATTTTCCATAAAAAGTTCCAATACCCCCCCCTTTGGGTTCTAGGTGAAAATCTCACTCGACACAAATCAATCAAAAATGTTTCCATGGTGTGTATTGTTGTTTATTTTCATCAAATAAACAAATAAAACCCAGAATTAATCCTGAAAGACAAGAAATGAGCATTAAAGATGCTTCAGCGCAAGTGTAAATGTTACTAAAAGAGCCAAAATTTCTAAACATATTGCGAAAAACAACAATCTTCTGTTTTAGAGTGAATGTTTCAGGTGTTTAGAAGGCATTTATTTCATTTTTAGAAAATTTAAATTTTTACATTTTTTCCATGCAAAGTGCCAATACCCCCCCCTTTGGGTTCTAGGTGAAAATCTCACTCGACACAAATCAAACAAAAATGTATCCAAGGTGTGTATTGTTGTTCATTTTCATCAAATAAACAAAATAAAACCCAGAATGAATCCTGAAAGACAATAAATGATCATAAAAGATGCTTCAGCGCAAGTGTTAATGTTACTAAAAGAGCCTAATTTCTAAAATCATTGCGAAAAACAACAGTCTTCTGTTTTAGAGTGAATGTTTGAGGTGTTTATAAGGCATTTATTTTATTTTTGGAAAATTTAATTTTTAACATTTTTCATGAAAAGTGCCAATACCCCCCCCTTTGGGTTCTAGGTGAAAATCTCACTCGACACAAATCAAACAAAAATGTTTCCATGGTGTGTATTGTTGTTCATTTTCATCAAATAAACAAAATAAAACCCAGAATTAATCTTAAAGGACAAGAAATGAGCATAAAAGTTGCTTCAGAGAAAGTGTTAATGTTACTAAAGAGCCCAAATTTCTGAAAATATTGCGAAAAACAACAATCTTCTGTTTTAGAGTGAATGTTTGAGATGTTTAGAAGGCATTTATTTCATTTTTTAAAAATTTAATTTTTCACATTTTTCCATGAAAAGTGCCAATACCCCCCCCTTTGGGTTCAAGGTGAAAATCTCACTCGACACAAATCAAACAAAAATGTATCCAAGGTGTGTATTGTTGTTCATTTTCATCAAATAAACAAAATAAAACCCAGAATGTATCCTGAAAGACAATAAATGATCATAAAAGATGCTTCAGCCCAGGTGTTAATGTTACTTAAAGAGCCTAAATTTCTAAAAATATTGCGAAAAACAACAATCTTCTGTTTTAGAGTGAATGTTTGAGGTGTTTAGAAGGCATTTATTTCATTTTTAGAAAATTTAATTTTTCACATTTTTCCATGAAAAGTGCCAATACCCCCCCTTTGGGTTCTAGGTGAAAATCTAACTTGACACAAATCAAACAAAAATGTTTCCATGGTGTGTATTGTTGTTCATTTTCATCAAATAAACAAAATAAAACACAGAATTAATCCTGAAAGACAAGAAATGAGCATAAAAGATGCTTCAGCGCAAGTGTAAATGTTATTGAAAGAGCCCAAATTTCTAAAATCATTGCGAAAAACAACAATCTTCTGTTTTAGAGTGAATGTTTGAGGTGTGTATAAGGCATTAATTTCATTTTTGAAAATTTAATTTTTCACATTTTTCCATGAAAAGTGCCAATACCCCCCCCCTTTGGGTTCACCGTGAAAATCTCACTCGACACAAATCAAACAAAAATGTATCGAAGGTGTGTATTAATGTTCATATTCATCAAATAAATAAAATAAAACCCAGAATGTATCCTGAAAGACAATAAATGAGCATAAAAGATGCTTCAGCGCAAGTGTTAATGTTACTAAAAGAGCCCAAATTTCTAAAATCATTGCGAAAAAAAACAGTCTTCTGTTTTAGAGTGAATGTTTGAGGTGTTTATAAGGCATTTATTTTATTTTTAGAAAAATTAATTTTTCACATTTTTCCTTGAAAAGTGCCAATGCCCCCCCCTTTGGGTTCTAGGTGAAAATCTCACTCCACACATATCAAACAAAAATGTATCCAAGGTTTGTATTGTTGTTCATTTTCATCAAATAAACAAAATAAAACCCAGAATGAATCCTGAAAGACAATAAATGATCATAAAAGATGCTTCAGCCCAGGTGTTAATGTTACTAAAAGAGCCCAAATTTCTAAAAATATTGCGAAAAACAACAATCTTCTGTTTTAGAGTGAATGTTTGAGGTGTTTAGAAGGCATTTATTTCATTTTTAGAAAATTTAATTTTTCACATTTTTCCATGAAAAGTGCCAATACCCCCCCCCTTTGGGTTCTAGGTGAAAATCACACTTGACGCAAATCAAACAAAAATGTTTCCATGGTGTGTATTGTTGTTCATTTTCATCAAATAAACAAAATAAAACCCAGAATTAATCCTGAAAGACAAGAAATGAGCATAAAAGTTGCTTAAGCGCAAGTGTTAATGTTACTAAAAGAGCCCAAATTTCTAAAAATATTGCGAAAAACAACAATCTTCTGTTTAAGAGTGAATGTTTGAGGTGTTTAGAAGGCATTTATTTCATTTTTAGAAAATTTAATTTTACACATTTTTCCATGAAAAGTCCCAATACCCCCCCCTTTGGGTTCTAGGTGAAACTCTCACTCGCTACAAATCAAACAAAAATGTATCCAAGGTGTGTATTGTTGTTCATTTTCATCAAATAAACAAAATAAAAGCCAGAATGAATCCTGAAAGACAATAAAAATCATAAAAGATGCTTCAGCCAAGGTGTTAATGTTACTAAAGGAGCCCAAATTTCTAAAAATATTCCGAAAAACAACAATCTTCTGTTTTAGAGTGAATGTTTGAGGTGTTTAGAAGGCATTTATTTCATTTTAAGAAAATTTAATTTTTCACATTTTTCCATAAAAAGTTCCAATACCCCCCCCTTTGGGTTCTAGGTGAAAATCTCACTCGACACAAATCAATCAAAAATGTTTCCATGGTGTGTATTGTTGTTTATTTTCATCAAATAAACAAATAAAACCCAGAATTAATCCTGAAAGACAAGAAATGAGCATTAAAGATGCTTCAGCGCAAGTGTAAATGTTACTAAAAGAGCCAAAATTTCTAAACATATTGCGAAAAACAACAATCTTCTGTTTTAGAGTGAATGTTTCAGGTGTTTAGAAGGCATTTATTTCATTTTTAGAAAATTTAATTTTTTACATTTTTTCCATGCAAAGTGCCAATACCCCCCCCTTTGGGTTCTAGGTGAAAATCTCACTCGACACAAATCAAACAAAAATGTATCCAAGGTGTGTATTGTTGTTCATTTTCATCAAATAAACAAAATAAAACCCAGAATGAATCCTGAAAGACAATAAATGATCATAAAAGATGCTTCAGCGCAAGTGTTAATGTTACTAAAAGAGCCTAATTTCTAAAATCATTGCGAAAAACAACAGTCTTCTGTTTTAGAGTGAATGTTTGAGGTGTTTATAAGGCATTTATTTTATTTTTGGAAAATTTAATTTTTAACATTTTTCCATGAAAAGTGCCAATACCCCCCCCCTTTGGGTTCTAGGTGAAAATCTCACTCGACACAAATCAAACAAAAATGTTTCCATGGTGTGTATTGTTGTTCATTTTCATCAAATAAACAAAATAAAACCCAGAATTAATCTTAAAGGACAAGAAATGAGCATAAAAGTTGCTTCAGAGAAAGTGTTAATGTTACTAAAAGAGCCCAAATTTCTGAAAATATTGCGAAAAACAACAATCTTCTGTTTTAGAGTGAATGTTTGAGATGTTTAGAAGGCATTTATTTCATTTTTTAAAAATTTAATTTTTCACATTTTTCCATGAAAAGTGCCAATACCCCCCCCTTTGGGTTCAAGGTGAAAATCTCACTCGACACAAATCAAACAAAAATGTATCCAAGGTGTGTATTGTTGTTCATTTTCATCAAATAAACAAAATAAAACCCAGAATGTATCCTGAAAGACAATAAATGATCATAAAAGATGCTTCAGCCCAGGTGTTAATGTTACTTAAAGAGCCTAAATTTCTAAAAATATTGCGAAAAACAACAATCTTCTGTTTTAGAGTGAATGTTTGAGGTGTTTAGAAGGCATTTATTTCATTTTTAGAAAATTTAATTTTTCACATTTTTCCATGAAAAGTGCCAATACCCCCCCTTTGGGTTCTAGGTGAAAATCTAACTTGACACAAATCAAACAAAAATGTTTCCATGGTGTGTATTGTTGTTCATTTTCATCAAATAAACAAAATAAAACACAGAATTAATCCTGAAAGACAAGAAATGAGCATAAAAGATGCTTCAGCGCAAGTGTAAATGTTATTGAAAGAGCCCAAATTTCTAAAATCATTGCGAAAAACAACAATCTTCTGTTTTAGAGTGAATGTTTGAGGTGTGTATAAGGCATTAATTTCATTTTTTGAAAATTTAATTTTTCACATTTTTCCATGAAAAGTGCCAATACCCCCCCCTTTGGGTTCTACGTGAAAATCTCACTCGACACAAATCAAACAAAAATGTATCGAAGGTGTGTATTAATGTTCATATTCATCAAATAAATAAAATAAAACCCAGAATGTATCCTGAAAGACAATAAATGATCATAAAAGATGCTTCAGCCCAGGTGTTAATGTTACTAGAAGAGCCAAAATTTCTAAAAATATTGCGAAAAACAACAATCTTCTGTTTTAGAGTGAATGTTTGAGGTGTTTAGAAGGCATTTATTTCATTTTTAGAAAATTTAATTTTTCACATTTTTCCATGAAAAGTGTTAATACCCCCCTTTGGGTTCAAGGTGAAAATCTCACTCGACACAAATCAAACAAAAATGTTTTCATGGTATGTATTGTTGTTCATTTTCATCAAATAAACAAAATAAAACCCAGAATTAATCCTGAAAGACAAGAAATGAGCATAAAAGATGCTTCAGCGCAAGTGTTAATGTTAACTAAAAGAGCCCAAATTTCTAAAAATATTGCGAAAAACAACAATCTTCTGTTTTAGAGTGAATGTTTGAGGTGTTTAGAAGGTATTTATTTCATTTTTAGAAAATTTAATTTTTCACATTTTTCCATGAAAAGTGCCAATACCCCCCCCTTTGGGTTCAAGGTGAAAATCTCACTCGACACAAATCAAACAAAAATGTATCCAAGGTGTGTATTGTTGTTCATTTTCATCAAATAAACAAAATAAAACCCAGAATGTATCCTGAAAGACAATAAATGATCATAAAAGATGCTTCAGCCCAGGTGTTAATGTTACTTAAAGAGCCTAAATTTCTAAAAATATTGCGAAAAACAACAATCTTCTGTTTTAGAGTGAATGTTTGAGGTGTTTAGAAGGCATTTATTTCATTTTTAGAAAATTTAATTTTTCACATTTTTCCAGGAAAAGTGCCAATACCCCCCCTTTGGGTTCTAGGTGAAAATCTAACTTGACACAAATCAAACAAAAATGTTTCCATGGTGTGTATTGTTGTTCATTTTCATCAAATAAACAAAATAAAACACAGAATTAATCCTGAAAGACAAGAAATGAGCATAAAAGATGCTTCAGCGCAAATGTAAATGTTATTGAAAGAGCCCAAATTTCTAAAATCATTGCGAAAAACAACAATCTTCTGTTTTAGAGTGAATGTTTGAGGTGTGTATAAGGCATTAATTTCATTTTTTGAAAATTTAATTTTTCACATTTTTCCATGAAAAGTGCCAATACCCCCCCCCTTTGGGTTCTACGTGAAAATCTCACTCGACACAAATCAAACAAAAATGTATCGAAGGTGTGTATTAATGTTCATATTCATCAAATAAATAAAATAAAACCCAGAATGTATCCTGAAAGACAATAAATGATCATAAAAGATGCTTCAGCCCAGGTGTTAATGTTACTAAAAGAGCCAAAATTTCTAAAAATATTGCGAAAAACAACAATCTTCTGTTTTAGAGTGAATGTTTGAGGTGTTTAGAAGGCATTAATTTCATTTTTTAAAAATTTAATTTTTCACATTTTTCCATGAAAAGTGTTAATACCCCCCTTTGGGTTCAAGGTGAAAATCTCACTCGACACAAATCAAACAAAAATGTTTTCATGGTATGTATTGTTGTTCATTTTCATCAAATAAACAAAATAAAACCCAGAATTAATCCTGAAAGACAAGAAATGAGCATAAAAGATGCTTCAGCGCAAGTGTTAATGTTAACTAAAAGAGCCCAAATTTCTAAAAATATTGCGAAAAACAACAATCTTCTGTTTTAGAGTGAATGTTTGAGGTGTTTAGAAGGTATTTATTTCATTTTTGGAAAATTTAATTTTTAACATTTTTCCATGAAAAGTGCCAATACCCCCCTTTGGGTTCTAGGTGAAAATCTCACTCGACACAAATCAAACAAAAATGTTTCCATGGTGTGTATTGTTGTTCATTTTCATCAAATAAACAAAATAAAACCCAGAATTAATCTTAAAGGACAAGAAATGAGCATAAAAGTTGCTTCAGAGAAAGTGTTAATGTTACTAAAAGAGCCCAAATTTCTGAAAATATTGCGAAAAACAACAATCTTCTGTTTTAGAGTGAATGTTTGAGATGTTTAGAAGGCATTTATTTCATTTTTTAAAAATTTAATTTTTCACATTTTTCCATGAAAAGTGCCAATACCCCCCCCTTTGGGTTCAAGGTGAAAATCTCACTCGACACAAATCAAACAAAAATGTATCCAAGGTGTGTATTGTTGTTCATTTTCATCAAATAAACAAAATAAAACCCAGAATGTATCCTGAAAGACAATAAATGATCATAAAAGATGCTTCAGCCCAGGTGTTAATGTTACTTAAAGAGCCTAAATTTCTAAAAATATTGCGAAAAACAACAATCTTCTGTTTTAGAGTGAATGTTTGAGGTGTTTAGAAGGCATTTATTTCATTTTTAGAAAATTTAATTTTTCACATTTTTCCATGAAAAGTGCCAATACCCCCCCTTTGGGTTCTAGGTGAAAATCAAACTTGACACAAATCAAACAAAAATGTTTCCATGGTGTGTATTGTTGTTCATTTTCATCAAATAAACAAAATAAAACACAGAATTAATCCTGAAAGACAAGAAATGAGCATAAAAGATGCTTCAGCGCAAGTGTAAATGTTATTGAAAGAGCCCAAATTTCTAAAATCATTGCTAAAAACAACAATCTTCTGTTTTAGAGTGAATGTTTGAGGTGTGTATAAGGCATTAATTTCATTTTTTGAAAATTTAATTTTTCACATTTTTCCATGAAAAGTGCCAATACCCCCCCCCTTTGGGTTCACCGTGAAAATCTCACTCGACACAAATCAAACAAAAATGTATCGAAGGTGTGTATTAATGTTCATATTCATCAAATAAATAAAATAAAACCCAGAATGTATCCTGAAAGACAATAAATGAGCATAAAAGATGCTTCAGCGCAAGTGTTAATGTTACTAAAAGAGCCCAAATTTCTAAAATCATTGCGAAAAAAAACAGTCTTCTGTTTTAGAGTGAATGTTTGAGGTGTTTATAAGGCATTTATTTTATTTTTAGAAAAATTAATTTTTCACATTTTTCCTTGAAAAGTGCCAATGCCCCCCCCTTTGGGTTCTAGGTGAAAATCTCACTCCACACATATCAAACAAAAATGTATCCAAGGTTTGTATTGTTGTTCATTTTCATCAAATAAACAAAATAAAACCCAGAATGAATCCTGAAAGACAATTTTCACCTAGAACCCCCTTTGGGTTCTAGGTGAAAATCTCACTTGACGCAAATCAAACAAAAATGTTTCCATGGTGTGTATTGTTGTTCATTTTCATCAAATAAACAAAATAAAACCCAGAATTAATCCTGAAAGACAAGAAATGAGCATAAAAGTTGCTTAAGCGCAAGTGTTAATGTTACTAAAAGAGCCCAAATTTCTAAAAATATTGCGAAAAACAACAATCTTCTGTTTAAGAGTGAATGTTTGAGGTGTTTAGAAGGCATTTATTTCATTTTTAGAAAATTTAATTTTACACATTTTTCCATGAAAAGTCCCAATACCCCCCCCTTTGGGTTCTAGGTGAAACTCTCACTCGCTACAAATCAAACAAAAATGTATCCAAGGTGTGTATTGTTGTTCATTTTCATCAAATAAACAAAATAAAAGCCAGAATGAATCCTGAAAGACAATAAAAATCATAAAAGATGCTTCAGCCAAGGTGTTAATGTTACTAAAGGAGCCCAAATTTCTAAAAATATTCCGAAAAACAACAATCTTCTGTTTTAGAGTGAATGTTTGAGGTGTTTAGAAGGCATTTATTTCATTTTAAGAAAATTTAATTTTTCACATTTTTCCATAAAAAGTTCCAATACCCCCCCCTTTGGGTTCTAGGTGAAAATCTCACTCGACACAAATCAATCAAAAATGTTTCCATGGTGTGTATTGTTGTTTATTTTCATCAAATAAACAAATAAAACCCAGAATTAATCCTGAAAGACAAGAAATGAGCATTAAAGATGCTTCAGCGCAAGTGTAAATGTTACTAAAAGAGCCAAAATTTCTAAACATATTGCGAAAAACAACAATCTTCTGTTTTAGAGTGAATGTTTCAGGTGTTTAGAAGGCATTTATTTCATTTTTAGAAAATTTAATTTTTTACATTTTTTCCATGCAAAGTGCCAATACCCCCCCCTTTGGGTTCTAGGTGAAAATCTCACTCGACACAAATCAAACAAAAATGTATCCAAGGTGTGTATTGTTGTTCATTTTCATCAAATAAACAAAATAAAACCCAGAATGAATCCTGAAAGACAATAAATGATCATAAAAGATGCTTCAGCGCAAGTGTTAATGTTACTAAAAGAGCCTAATTTCTAAAATCATTGCGAAAAACAACAGTCTTCTGTTTTAGAGTGAATGTTTGAGGTGTTTATAAGGCATTTATTTTATTTTTGGAAAATTTAATTTTTAACATTTTTCCATGAAAAGTGCCAATACCCCCCCCTTTGGGTTCTAGGTGAAAATCTCACTCGACACAAATCAAACAAAAATGTTTCCATGGTGTGTATTGTTGTTCATTTTCATCAAATAAACAAAATAAAACCCAGAATTAATCTTAAAGGACAAGAAATGAGCATAAAAGTTGCTTCAGAGAAAGTGTTAATGTTACTAAAAGAGCCCAAATTTCTGAAAATATTGCGAAAAACAACAATCTTCTGTTTTAGAGTGAATGTTTGAGATGTTTAGAAGGCATTTATTTCATTTTTTAAAAATTTAATTTTTCACATTTTTCCATGAAAAGTGCCAATACCCCCCCCTTTGGGTTCAAGGTGAAAATCTCACTCGACACAAATCAAACAAAAATGTATCCAAGGTGTGTATTGTTGTTCATTTTCATCAAATAAACAAAATAAAACCCAGAATGTATCCTGAAAGACAATAAATGATCATAAAAGATGCTTCAGCCCAGGTGTTAATGTTACTTAAAGAGCCTAAATTTCTAAAAATATTGCGAAAAACAACAATCTTCTGTTTTAGAGTGAATGTTTGAGGTGTTTAGAAGGCATTTATTTCATTTTTAGAAAATTTAATTTTTCACATTTTTCCATGAAAAGTGCCAATACCCCCCCTTTGGGTTCTAGGTGAAAATCTAACTTGACACAAATCAAACAAAAATGTTTCCATGGTGTGTATTGTTGTTCATTTTCATCAAATAAACAAAATAAAACACAGAATTAATCCTGAAAGACAAGAAATGAGCATAAAAGATGCTTCAGCGCAAGTGTAAATGTTATTGAAAGAGCCCAAATTTCTAAAATCATTGCGAAAAACAACAATCTTCTGTTTTAGAGTGAATGTTTGAGGTGTGTATAAGGCATTAATTTCATTTTTTGAAAATTTAATTTTTCACATTTTTCCATGAAAAGTGCCAATACCCCCCCCTTTGGGTTCTACGTGAAAATCTCACTCGACACAAATCAAACAAAAATGTATCGAAGGTGTGTATTAATGTTCATATTCATCAAATAAATAAAATAAAACCCAGAATGTATCCTGAAAGACAATAAATGATCATAAAAGATGCTTCAGCCCAGGTGTTAATGTTACTAGAAGAGCCAAAATTTCTAAAAATATTGCGAAAAACAACAATCTTCTGTTTTAGAGTGAATGTTTGAGGTGTTTAGAAGGCATTTATTTCATTTTTAGAAAATTTAATTTTTCACATTTTTCCATGAAAAGTGTTAATACCCCCCTTTGGGTTCAAGGTGAAAATCTCACTCGACACAAATCAAACAAAAATGTTTTCATGGTATGTATTGTTGTTCATTTTCATCAAATAAACAAAATAAAACCCAGAATTAATCCTGAAAGACAAGAAATGAGCATAAAAGATGCTTCAGCGCAAGTGTTAATGTTAACTAAAAGAGCCCAAATTTCTAAAAATATTGCGAAAAACAACAATCTTCTGTTTTAGAGTGAATGTTTGAGGTGTTTAGAAGGTATTTATTTCATTTTTAGAAAATTTAATTTTTCACATTTTTCCATGAAAAGTGCCAATACCCCCCCCTTTGGGTTCAAGGTGAAAATCTCACTCGACACAAATCAAACAAAAATGTATCCAAGGTGTGTATTGTTGTTCATTTTCATCAAATAAACAAAATAAAACCCAGAATGTATCCTGAAAGACAATAAATGATCATAAAAGATGCTTCAGCCCAGGTGTTAATGTTACTTAAAGAGCCTAAATTTCTAAAAATATTGCGAAAAACAACAATCTTCTGTTTTAGAGTGAATGTTTGAGGTGTTTAGAAGGCATTTATTTCATTTTTAGAAAATTTAATTTTTCACATTTTTCCAGGAAAAGTGCCAATACCCCCCCTTTGGGTTCTAGGTGAAAATCTAACTTGACACAAATCAAACAAAAATGTTTCCATGGTGTGTATTGTTGTTCATTTTCATCAAATAAACAAAATAAAACACAGAATTAATCCTGAAAGACAAGAAATGAGCATAAAAGATGCTTCAGCGCAAATGTAAATGTTATTGAAAGAGCCCAAATTTCTAAAATCATTGCGAAAAACAACAATCTTCTGTTTTAGAGTGAATGTTTGAGGTGTGTATAAGGCATTAATTTCATTTTTTGAAAATTTAATTTTTCACATTTTTCCATGAAAAGTGCCAATACCCCCCCCCTTTGGGTTCTACGTGAAAATCTCACTCGACACAAATCAAACAAAAATGTATCGAAGGTGTGTATTAATGTTCATATTCATCAAATAAATAAAATAAAACCCAGAATGTATCCTGAAAGACAATAAATGAGCATAAAAGATGCTTCAGCCCAGGTGTTAATGTTACTAAAAGAGCCCAAATTTCTAAAAATATTGCGAAAAACAACAATCTTCTGTTTTAGAGTGAATGTTTGAGGTGTTTAGAAGGCATTTATTTCATTTTTAGAAAATTTAATTTTTCACATTTTTCCATGAAAAGTGGCAATACCCCCCCCTTTGGGTTCTAGGTGAAAATCTCACTCGACACAAATCAATCAAAAATGTTTCCATGGTGTGTATTGTTGTTTATTTTCATCAAATAAACAAATAAAACCCAGAATTAATCCTGAAAGACAAGAAATGAGCATTAAAGATGCTTCAGCGCAAGTGTAAATGTTACTAAAAGAGCCAAAATTTCTAAACATATTGCGAAAAATAACAATCTTCTGTTTTAGAGTGATTGTTTCAGGTGTTTAGAAGGCATTTATTTCATTTTTAGAAAATTTAATTTTTTACATTTTTTCCATGCAAAGTGCCAATACCCCCCCCTTTGGGTTCTAGGTGAAAATCTCACTCGACACAAATCAAACAAAAATGTATCCAAGGTGTGTATTGTTGTTCATTTTCATCAAATAAACAAAATAAAACCCAGAATGAATCCTGAAAGACAATAAATGATCATAAAAGATGCTTCAGCGCAAGTGTTAATGTTACTAAAAGAGCCCAAATTTCTAAAATCATTGCGAAAAACAACAGTCTTCTGTTTTAGAGTGAATGTTTGAGGTGTTTATAAGGCATTTATTTTATTTTTGGAAAATTTAATTTTTAACATTTTTCCATGAAAAGTGCCAATACCCCCCCCTTTGGGTTCTAGGTGAAAATCTCACTCGACACAAATCAAACAAAAATGTTTCCATGGTGTGTATTGTTGTTCATTTTCATCAAATAAACAAAATAAAACCCAGAATTAATCTTAAAGGACAAGAAATGAGCATAAAAGTTGCTTAAGAGAAAGTGTTAATGTTACTAAAAGAGCCCAAATTTCTGAAAATATTGCGAAAAACAACAATCTTCTGTTTTAGAGTGAATGTTTGAGATGTTTAGAAGGCATTTATTTCATTTTTTAAAAATTTAATTTTTCACATTTTTCCATGAAAAGTGCCAATACCCCCCCCTTTGGGTTCAAGGTGAAAATCTCACTCGACACAAATCAAACAAAAATGTATCCAAGGTGTGTATTGTTGTTCATTTTCATCAAATAAACAAAATAAAACCCAGAATGTATCCTGAAAGACAATAAATGATCATAAAAGATGCTTCAGCCCAGGTGTTAATGTTACTTAAAGAGCCTAAATTTCTAAAAATATTGCGAAAAACAACAATCTTCTGTTTTAGAGTGAATGTTTGAGGTGTTTAGAAGGCATTTATTTCATTTTTAGAAAATTTAATTTTTCACATTTTTCCATGAAAAGTGCCAATACCCCCCCTTTGGGTTCTAGGTGAAAATCTAACTTGACACAAATCAAACAAAAATGTTTCCATGGTGTGTATTGTTGTTCATTTTCATCAAATAAACAAAATAAAACACAGAATTAATCCTGAAAGACAAGAAATGAGCATAAAAGATGCTTCAGCGCAAGTGTAAATGTTATTGAAAGAGCCCAAATTTCTAAAATCATTGCGAAAAACAACAATCTTCTGTTTTAGAGGGAATGTTTGAGGTGTGTATAAGGCATTAATTTCATTTTTTGAAAATTTAATTTTTCACATTTTTCCATGAAAAGTGCCAATACCCCCCCCTTTGGGTTCTACGTGAAAATCTCACTCGACACAAATCAAACAAAAATGTATCGAAGGTGTGTATTAATGTTCATATTCATCAAATAAATAAAATAAAACCCAGAATGTATCCTGAAAGACAATAAATGAGCATAAAAGATGCTTCAGCGCAAGTGTTAATGTTACTAAAAGAGCCCAAATTTCTAAACATATTGCGAAAAAAAACAGTCTTCTGTTTTAGAGTGAATGTTTCAGGTGTTTAGAAGGCATTTATTTCATTTTTAGAAAAATTAATTTTTTACATTTTTTCCATGCAAAGTGCCAATACCCCCCCCTTTGGGTTCTAGGTGAAAATCTCACTCGACACAAATCAAACAAAAATGTATCCAAGGTGTGTATTGTTGTTCATTTTCATCAAATAAACAAAATAAAACCCAGAATGAATCCTGAAAGACAATAAATGATCATAAAAGATGCTTCAGCCCAGGTGTTAATGTTACTAAAAGAGCCCAAATTTCTAAAATCATTGCGAAAAACAACAGTCTTCTGTTTTAGAGTGAATGTTTGAGGTGTTTATAAGGCATTTATTTTATTTTTGGAAAATTTACTTTTTAACATTTTTCCATGAAAAGTGCCAATACCCCCCCCCCTTTGGGTTCTAGGTGAAAATCTCACTCGACACAAATCAAACAAAAATGTTTCCATGGTGTGTATTGTTGTTCATTTTCATCAAATAAACAAAATAAAACCCAGAATTAATCTTAAAGGACAAGAAATGAGCATAAAAGTTGCTTCAGAGAAAGTGTTAATGTTACTAAAAGAGCCCAAATTTCTGAAAATATTGCGAAAAACAACAATCTTCTGTTTTAGAGTGAATGTTTGAGATGTTTAGAAGGCATTTATTTCATTTTTTAAAAATTTAATTTTTCACATTTTTCCATGAAAAGTGCCAATACCCCCCCCTTTGGGTTCAAGGTGAAAATCTCACTCGACACAAATCAAACAAAAATGTATCCAAGGTGTGTATTGTTGTTCATTTTCATCAAATAAACAAAATAAAACCCAGAATGTATCCTGAAAGACAATAAATGATCATAAAAGATGCTTCAGCCCAGGTGTTAATGTTACTTAAAGAGCCTAAATTTCTAAAAATATTGCGAAAAACAACAATCTTCTGTTTTAGAGTGAATGTTTGAGGTGTTTAGAAGGCATTTATTTCATTTTTAGAAAATTTAATTTTTCACATTTTTCCATGAAAAGTGCCAATACCCCCCCTTTGGGTTCTAGGTGAAAATCTAACTTGACACAAATCAAACAAAAATGTTTCCATGGTGTGTATTGTTGTTCATTTTCATCAAATAAACAAAATAAAACACAGAATTAATCCTGAAAGACAAGAAATGAGCATAAAAGATGCTTCAGCGCAAGTGTAAATGTTATTGAAAGAGCCCAAATTTCTAAAATCATTGCGAAAAACAACAATCTTCTGTTTTAGAGTGAATGTTTGAGGTGTGTATAAGGCATTAATTTCATTTTTTGAAAATTTAATTTTTCACATTTTTCCATGAAAAGTGCCAATACCCCCCCCTTTGGGTTCACCGTGAAAATCTCACTCGATAAAAATCAAACAAAAATGTATCGAAGGTGTGTATTAATGTTCATATTCATCAAATAAATAAAATAAAACCCAGAATGTATCCTGAAAGACAATAAATGAGCATAAAAGATGCTTCAGCGCAAGTGTTAATGTTACTAAAAGAGCCCAAATTTCTAAAATCATTGCGAAAAAAAACAGTCTTCTGTTTTAGAGTGAATGTTTGAGGTGTTTATAAGGCATTTATTTTATTTTTAGAAAAATTAATTTTTCACATTTTTCCTTGAAAAGTGCCAATGCCCCCCCCTTTGGGTTCTAGGTGAAAATCTCACTCCACACATATCAAACAAAAATGTATCCAAGGTTTGTATTGTTGTTCATTTTCATCAAATAAACAAAATAAAACCCAGAATGAATCCTGAAAGACAATAAATGATCATAAAAGATGCTTCAGCCCAGGTGTTAATGTTACTAAAAGAGCCCAAATTTCTAAAAATATTGCGAAAAACAACAATCTTCTGTTTTAGAGTGAATGTTTGAGGTGTTTAGAAGGCATTTATTTCATTTTTAGAAAATTTAATTTTTCACATTTTTCCATGAAAAGTGCCAATACCCCCCCCCTTTGGGTTCTAGGTGAAAATCACACTTGACGCAAATCAAACAAAAATGTTTCCATGGTGTGTATTGTTGTTCATTTTCATCAAATAAACAAAATAAAACCCAGAATTAATCCTGAAAGACAAGAAATGAGCATAAAAGTTGCTTAAGCGCAAGTGTTAATGTTACTAAAAGAGCCCAAATTTCTAAAAATATTGCGAAAAACAACAATCTTCTGTTTAAGAGTGAATGTTTGAGGTGTTTAGAAGGCATTTATTTCATTTTTAGAAAATTTAATTTTACACATTTTTCCATGAAAAGTCCCAATACCCCCCCCTTTGGGTTCTAGGTGAAACTCTCACTCGCTACAAATCAAACAAAAATGTATCCAAGGTGTGTATTGTTGTTCATTTTCATCAAATAAACAAAATAAAAGCCAGAATGAATCCTGAAAGACAATAAAAATCATAAAAGATGCTTCAGCCAAGGTGTTAATGTTACTAAAGGAGCCCAAATTTCTAAAAATATTCCGAAAAACAACAATCTTCTGTTTTAGAGTGAATGTTTGAGGTGTTTAGAAGGCATTTATTTCATTTTAAGAAAATTTAATTTTTCACATTTTTCCATAAAAAGTTCCAATACCCCCCCCTTTGGGTTCTAGGTGAAAATCTCACTCGACACAAATCAATCAAAAATGTTTCCATGGTGTGTATTGTTGTTTATTTTCATCAAATAAACAAATAAAACCCAGAATTAATCCTGAAAGACAAGAAATGAGCATTAAAGATGCTTCAGCGCAAGTGTAAATGTTACTAAAAGAGCCAAAATTTCTAAACATATTGCGAAAAACAACAATCTTCTGTTTTAGAGTGAATGTTTCAGGTGTTTAGAAGGCATTTATTTCATTTTTAGAAAATTTAATTTTTTACATTTTTTCCATGCAAAGTGCCAATACCCCCCCCTTTGGGTTCTAGGTGAAAATCTCACTCGACACAAATCAAACAAAAATGTATCCAAGGTGTGTATTGTTGTTCATTTTCATCAAATAAACAAAATAAAACCCAGAATGAATCCTGAAAGACAATAAATGATCATAAAAGATGCTTCAGCGCAAGTGTTAATGTTACTAAAAGAGCCTAATTTCTAAAATCATTGCGAAAAACAACAGTCTTCTGTTTTAGAGTGAATGTTTGAGGTGTTTATAAGGCATTTATTTTATTTTTGGAAAATTTAATTTTTAACATTTTTCCATGAAAAGTGCCAATACCCCCCCCCTTTGGGTTCTAGGTGAAAATCTCACTCGACACAAATCAAACAAAAATGTTTCCATGGTGTGTATTGTTGTTCATTTTCATCAAATAAACAAAATAAAACCCAGAATTAATCTTAAAGGACAAGAAATGAGCATAAAAGTTGCTTCAGAGAAAGTGTTAATGTTACTAAAAGAGCCCAAATTTCTGAAAATATTGCGAAAAACAACAATCTTCTGTTTTAGAGTGAATGTTTGAGATGTTTAGAAGGCATTTATTTCATTTTTTAAAAATTTAATTTTTCACATTTTTCCATGAAAAGTGCCAATACCCCCCCCCTTTGGGTTCAATGTGAAAATCTCACTCGACACAAATCAAACAAAAATGTATCCAAGGTGTGTATTGTTGTTCATTTTCATCAAATAAACAAAATAAAACCCAGAATGTATCCTGAAAGACAATAAATGATCATAAAAGATGCTTCAGCCCAGGTGTTAATGTTACTTAAAGAGCCTAAATTTCTAAAAATATTGCGAAAAACAACAATCTTCTGTTTTAGAGTGAATGTTTGAGGTGTTTAGAAGGCATTTATTTCATTTTTAGAAAATTTAATTTTTCACATTTTTCCATGAAAAGTGCCAATACCCCCCCTTTGGGTTCTAGGTGAAAATCTAACTTGACACAAATCAAACAAAAATGTTTCCATGGTGTGTATTGTTGTTCATTTTCATCAAATAAACAAAATAAAACACAGAATTAATCCTGAAAGACAAGAAATGAGCATAAAAGATGCTTCAGCGCAAGTGTAAATGTTATTGAAAGAGCCCAAATTTCTAAAATCATTGCGAAAAACAACAATCTTCTGTTTTAGAGTGAATGTTTGAGGTGTGTATAAGGCATTAATTTCATTTTTTGAAAATTTAATTTTTCACATTTTTCCATGAAAAGTGCCAATACCCCCCCCTTTGGGTTCTACGTGAAAATCTCACTCGACACAAATCAAACAAAAATGTATCGAAGGTGTGTATTAATGTTCATATTCATCAAATAAATAAAATAAAACCCAGAATGTATCCTGAAAGACAATAAATGATCATAAAAGATGCTTCAGCCCAGGTGTTAATGTTACTAGAAGAGCCAAAATTTCTAAAAATATTGCGAAAAACAACAATCTTCTGTTTTAGAGTGAATGTTTGAGGTGTTTAGAAGGCATTTATTTCATTTTTAGAAAATTTAATTTTTCACATTTTTCCATGAAAAGTGTTAATACCCCCCTTTGGGTTCAAGGTGAAAATCTCACTCGACACAAATCAAACAAAAATGTTTTCATGGTATGTATTGTTGTTCATTTTCATCAAATAAACAAAATAAAACCCAGAATTAATCCTGAAAGACAAGAAATGAGCATAAAAGATGCTTCAGCGCAAGTGTTAATGTTAACTAAAAGAGCCCAAATTTCTAAAAATATTGCGAAAAACAACAATCTTCTGTTTTAGAGTGAATGTTTGAGGTGTTTAGAAGGTATTTATTTCATTTTTAGAAAATTTAATTTTTCACATTTTTCCATGAAAAGTGCCAATACCCCCCCCTTTGGGTTCAAGGTGAAAATCTCACTCGACACAAATCAAACAAAAATGTATCCAAGGTGTGTATTGTTGTTCATTTTCATCAAATAAACAAAATAAAACCCAGAATGTATCCTGAAAGACAATAAATGATCATAAAAGATGCTTCAGCCCAGGTGTTAATGTTACTTAAAGAGCCTAAATTTCTAAAAATATTGCGAAAAACAACAATCTTCTGTTTTAGAGTGAATGTTTGAGGTGTTTAGAAGGCATTTATTTCATTTTTAGAAAATTTAATTTTTCACATTTTTCCAGGAAAAGTGCCAATACCCCCCCTTTGGGTTCTAGGTGAAAATCTAACTTGACACAAATCAAACAAAAATGTTTCCATGGTGTGTATTGTTGTTCATTTTCATCAAATAAACAAAATAAAACACAGAATTAATCCTGAAAGACAAGAAATGAGCATAAAAGATGCTTCAGCGCAAATGTAAATGTTATTGAAAGAGCCCAAATTTCTAAAATCATTGCGAAAAACAACAATCTTCTGTTTTAGAGTGAATGTTTGAGGTGTGTATAAGGCATTAATTTCATTTTTTGAAAATTTAATTTTTCACATTTTTCCATGAAAAGTGCCAATACCCCCCCCCTTTGGGTTCTACGTGAAAATCTCACTCGACACAAATCAAACAAAAATGTATCGAAGGTGTGTATTAATGTTCATATTCATCAAATAAATAAAATAAAACCCAGAATGTATCCTGAAAGACAATAAATGATCATAAAAGATGCTTCAGCCCAGGTGTTAATGTTACTAAAAGAGCCAAAATTTCTAAAAATATTGCGAAAAACAACAATCTTCTGTTTTAGAGTGAATGTTTGAGGTGTTTAGAAGGCATTAATTTCATTTTTTAAAAATTTAATTTTTCACATTTTTCCATGAAAAGTGTTAATACCCCCCTTTGGGTTCAAGGTGAAAATCTCACTCGACACAAATCAAACAAAAATGTTTTCATGGTATGTATTGTTGTTCATTTTCATCAAATAAACAAAATAAAACCCAGAATTAATCCTGAAAGACAAGAAATGAGCATAAAAGATGCTTCAGCGCAAGTGTTAATGTTAACTAAAAGAGCCCAAATTTCTAAAAATATTGCGAAAAACAACAATCTTCTGTTTTAGAGTGAATGTTTGAGGTGTTTAGAAGGTATTTATTTCATTTTTAGAAAATTTAATTTTTCACATTTTTCCATGAAAAGTGCCAATACCCCCCCCTTGGGGTTCTAGGTGAAAAACTAACTCGACACAAATCAGTCAAAAATGTTTCCATGGTGTGTATTTTTGTTCATTTTCATCAAATAAACAAAATAAAACCCAGAATTAATCCTGAAAGACAAGAAATGATCATAAAAGATGATTCAGCCCAGGTGTTAATGTTACTAAAAGAGCCCAAATTTCTAAAAATATTGCGAAAAACAACAACCTTCTGTGTCAGAGTGAATGTTTGAGGTGTTTAGAAGGCATTTATTTCATTTTTAGAAAATTTAATTTTTCACATTTTTCCATGAAAAGTGTTAATACCCCCCTTTGGGTTCAAGGTGAAAATCTCACTCGACACAAATCAAACAAAAATGTATCCAAGGTGTGTATTGTTGTTCATTTTCATCAAATAAACAAAAGAAAACCCAGAATGTATCCTGAAAGACAATAAAACATCATAAAAGATGCTTCAGCCCAGGTGTTAATGTTACTAAAAGAGCCCAAATTTCTAAAAATATTGCGAAAAACAGCAATCTTCTGTTTTAGAGTGAATGTTTGAGGTGTTTAGAAGGCATTTATTTCATTTTTAGAAAATTTAATTTTTCACATTTTTCCATGAAAAGTGCCAATACCCCCCCTTTGGGTTCTAGGTGAAAATCTAACTTGACAAAAATCAAACAAAAATGTTTCCATGGTGTGTATTGTTGTTCATTTTCATCAAATAAACAAAATAAAACACAGAATTAATCCTGAAAGACAAGAAATGAGCATAAAAGATGCTTCAACGCAACTGTTAATGTTACTAAAAGAGCCCAAATTTCTAAAATCATTGCGAAAAACAACAATCTTCTGTTTTAGAGTGAATGTTTGAGGTGTTTATAAGGCATTAATTTCATTTTTTGAAAATTTAATTTTTCACATTTTTCCATGAAAAGTGCCAATACCCCCCCCTTTGGGTTCTAGGTGAAAATCTCGGTCGACACAAATCAAACAAAAATGTATCCAAGGTGTGTATTAATGTTCATTTTCAACAAATAAATAAAATAAAACCCAGAATGTATCCTGAAAGACAATAAAAAATCATAAAAGATGCTTCAGCCCAGGTGTTAATGTTACTAAAAGAGCCAAAATTTCTAAATATATTGCGAAAAACAACAATCTTCTGTTTTAGAGTGAATGTTTGAGGTGTTTAGAAGGCATTTATTTCATTTTTAGAAAATTTAATTTTTCACATTTTTCCATGAAAAGTGTTAATACCCCCCTTTGGGTTCTAGGTGAAAATCTCACTCGACACAAATCAAACAAAAATGTTTCCATGGTATGTATTGTTGTTCATTTTCATCAAATAAACAAAATAAACCCAGAATTAATCCTGAAAGACAAGAAATGAGCATAAAAGATGCTTCAGCGCAAGTGTTAATGTTAACTAAAAGAGCCCAAATTTCTAAAAATATTGCGAAAAACAACAATCTTCTGTTTTAGAGTGAATGTTTGAAGTGTTTAGAAGGTATTTATTTCATTTTTAGAAAATTTAATTTTTCACATTTTTCCATGAAAAGTGCCAATACCAAAGTGGGGGCCAAAAGTGCCCCCCCCTTTGGGTTCTAGGTGAAAATCTCACTCGACACAAATCAGTCAAAAATGTTTCCATGGTGTGTATTGTTGTTCATTTTCATTAAATAAAAAAAATAAAACCCAGAACTAATCCTGAAAGACAAGAAATGATCATAAAAGATGCTTCAGCCCAGGTGTTAATGTTACTAAAAGAGCCCAAATTTCTATAGATATTGCGAAAAACAACAATCTTCTGTTTTAGAGTGAATGTGTTAGGTGTTTAGAAGGCATTTATTTCATTTTTAGAAAATTTAATTTTTCACATTTTTCCATGAAAAGTGCCAATACCCCCCCTTTGGGTTCTAGGTGAGAATCTCACTCAACACAAATCAAACAAAAATGTATCCAAGGTGTGTATTGTTGTTCATTTTCATCAAATAAACAAAATAAAACCCAGAATGAATCCTGAAAGACAATAAAAGATCATAAAAAATGCTTCAGCCCAAGTGTTAATGTTACTAAAAGAGCCCAAATTTCTAAAATATTGCGAAAAACAACAATCTTCTGTTATAGAGTGAATGTTTGAGGTGTTTAGAAGGCATTTATTTCATTTTTAGAAAATTTAATTTTTCACATTTTTCCATGAAAAGTGCCAATACCCCCCCCTTTGGGTTCTAGGTGAAAATCTCACTCGACACAAATCAGTAAAAATGTTTCAATGGTGTGTATTGTTGTTCATTTTCATCAAATAAACAAAATAAAACCCAGAATTAATCCTGAAAGACAAGAAATGATCATAAAAGATGCTTCAGCCCAGGTGTTAATGTTACTAAAAGAGCCCAAATTTCTATAGATATTGCGAAAAACAACAATCTTCTGTTTTAGAGTGAATGTGTTAGGTGTTTAGAAGGCATTTATTTCATTTTTAGAAAATTTAATTTTTCACATTTTTCCATGAAAAGTGCCAATACCCCCCCTTTTGGGTTCTAGGTGAAAATCTCACTCGAAAAAAATCAAACAAAAATTTTTCCATGGTGTGTTTTGTTGTTCATTTTCATCAAATAAACAAAATAAAACACAGAATTAATCCTGAAAGACAAGAAATGATCATAAAAGATGCTTCAGCGCAAGTGTTAATGTTACTAAAAGAGCCCTAATTTCTAAAATCATTTCGAAAAACAACAATCTTCTGTTTTAGAGTGAATGTTTGAGGTGTTTATAAGGCATTAATTTCATTTTTTGAAAATTTAATTTTTCAAATTTTTCCATGAAAAGTGCCAATACCCCCCCCTTTGGGTTCTAGGTGAGAATCTCACTCGACACAAATCAAACAAAAATGTATCCAAGGTGTGTATTGTTGTTCATTTTCATCAAATAAACAAAATAAAACCCAGAATGAATCCTGAAAGACAATAAAAGATCATAAAAAATGCTTCAGCCCAAGTGTCAATGTTACTAAAAGAGCCCAAATTTCTAAAATATCGCGAAAAACAACAATCTTCTGTTATAGAGTGAATGTTTGAGGTGTTTAGAAGGCATTTATTTCATTTTTAGAAAATTTAATTTTTCACATTTTTCCATGAATAGTGCCAATTACCCCCCCTTTGGGTTCTAAGTGAAAATCTCACTTGACACGAATCAAACAAAAATTTTTCCATGGTGTGTATTGTTGTTCATTTTCATCAAATAAACAAAATAAAACCCAGAATTAATCCTGAAAGACAAGAAATGAGCATAAAAGATGCTTCAGCGCAAGTGTTAATGTTAACTAAAACAGCCCAAATATCTAAAAATATTGCGAAAAACAACAATCTTCTGTTTTAGAGTGAATGTTTGAGGTGTTTAGAGGGTATTTATTTCATTTTTAGAAAATTTAATTTTTCCCATTTTTCCATGAAAAGTGCCAATACCCCCCCCTTTGGGTTCTAGGTGAAAATCTCACTCGACACAAATCAGTAAAAATGTTTCCATGGTGTGTATTGTTGTTCATTTTCATCAAATAAACAAAATAAAACCCAGAATTAATCCTGAAAGACAAGAAATGATCATAAAAGATGCTTCAGCCCAGGTGTTAATGTTACTAAAAGAGCCCAAATTTCTAAAAATATTGCGAAAAACAACAATCTTCTGTTTTAGAGTGAATGTTTGAGGTGTTTAGAAGGCATTTATTTCATTTTTAGAAAATTTAATTTTTCACATTTTTCAATGAAAGGTGCCAATACCCCCCCTTTTGGGTTCTAGGTGAAAATCTCACTCGACACAAATCAAACAAAAATGTTTCCATGGTGTGTATTGTTGTTCATTTTCATCAAATAAACAAAATAAAACTCAGAATAAATCCTGAAAGATAAGATATGAGCATAAAAGATGCTTCAGCGCAAGTGTTCATGTTACTAAAAGAGCCCAAATTTCTAAAATGATTGCGAAAAACAACAATCTTCTGTTTTAGAGTGAATGTTTGAGGTGTTTATAAGGCATTAATTTCATTTTTTGAAAATTTAATTTTTCACATTTTTCCATGAAAAGTGCCAATACCCCCCCCTTTGGGTTCTAGGTGAAAATCTCACTTGACGCAAATCAAACAAAAATGTTTCCATGGTGTGTTTTGTTGTTCATTTTCATCAAATAAACAAAATAAAACCCAGAATGTATCCTGAATGACAATAAATGATCATAAAAGATGCTTCAGCCCAGGTGTTAATGTTACTAAAAGAGCCAAAATTTCTAAAAATATTGCGAAAAACAACAATCTTCTGTTTTAGAGTGAATGTTTGAGGCATTTAGAAGGCATTTATTTCATTTTTAGAAAATTTAATTTTTCACATTTTTCCATGAAAAGTTCGAATACCCCCCCTTTGGGTTCTACGTTAAAATCTCACTCGACACAAATCAAACAAAAATGTATCCAAGGTGTGTATTGTTGTTCATTTTCATCAAATAAACAAAATAAAACCCAGAATGTATCCTGAAAGACAATAAATGATCATAAAAGATGCATCAGCCCAGGTGTTAATGTTACTAAAAGAGCCCAAATTTCTAAAAATATTGCGAAAAACAACAATCTTCTGTTTTAGAGTGAATGTTTGAGGTATTTAGAAGGCATTTATTTCATTTTTAGAAAATTTAATTTTTCACATTTTTCCATGAAAAGTGCCAATACCCCCCCTTTGGGTTCTAGGTGAAAATCTAACTTGACACAAATCAAACAAAAATGTTTCCATGGTGTGTATTGTTGTTCATTTTCATCAAATAAACAAAATAAAACACAGAATTAATCCTGAAAGACAAGAAATGAGCATAAAAGATGCTTCAGCGCAAGTGTTAATGTTACTAAAAGAGCCCAAATTTCTAAAATCATTGCGAAAAACAACAGTCTTCTGTTTTAGAGTGAATGTTTGAGGTGTTTATAAGGCATTTATTTTATTTTTAGAAAAATTAATTTTTCACATTTTTCCTTGAAAAGTGCCAATGCCCCCCCCTTTGGGTTCTAGGTGAAAATCTCACTCCACACAAATCAAACAAAAATGTATCCAAGGTTTGTATTGTTGTTCATTTTCATCAAATAAACAAAATAAAACCCAGAATGAATCCTGAAAGACAATAAATGATCATAAAAGATGCTTCAGCCCAGGTGTTAATGTTACTAAAAGAGCCCAAATTTCTAAAAATATTGCGAAAAACAACAATCTTCTGTTTTAGAGTGAATGTTTGAGGTGTTTAGAAGGCATTTATTTCATTTTTAGAAAATTTAATTTTTCACATTTTTCCATGAAAAGTGCCAATACCCCCCCCTTTGGGTTCTAGGTGAAAATCTCACTTGACGCAAATCAAACAAAAATGTTTCCATGGTGTGTATTGTTGTTCATTTTCATCAAATAAACAAAATAAAACCCAGAATTAATCCTGAAAGACAAGAAATGAGCATAAAAGTTGCTTAAGCGCAAGTGTTAATGTTACTAAAAGAGCCCAAATTTCTAAAAATATTGCGAAAAACAACAATCTTCTGTTTTAGAGTGAATGTTTGAGGTGTTTAGAAGGCATTTATTTCATTTTTAGAAAATTTAATTTTACACATTTTTCCATGAAAAGTCCCAATACCCCCCCTTTGGGTTCTAGGTGAAACTCTCACTCGCTACAAATCAAACAAAAATGTATCCAAGGTGTGTATTGTTGTTCATTTTCATCAAATAAACAAAATAAAAGCCAGAATGAATCCTGAAAGACAATAAAAATCATAAAAGATGCTTCAGCCAAGGTGTTAATGTTACTAAAGGAGCCCAAATTTGTAAAAATATTCCGAAAAACAACAATCTTCTGTTTTAGAGTGAATGTTTGAGGTGTTTAGAAGGCATTTATTTCATTTTAAGAAAATTTTATTTTTCACATTTTTCCATAAAAAGTTCCAATACCCCCCCCTTTGGGTTCTAGGTGAAAATCTCACTCGACACAAATCAATCAAAAATGTTTCCATGGTGTGTATTGTTGTTTATTTTCATCAAATAAACAAATAAAACCCAGAATTAATCCTGAAAGACAAGAAATGAGCATTAAAGATGCTTCAGCGCAAGTGTAAATGTTACTAAAAGAGCCAAAATTTCTAAACATATTGCGAAAAACAACAATCTTCTGTTTTAGAGTGAATGTTTCAGGTGTTTAGAAGGCATTTATTTCATTTTTAGAAAATTTAATTTTTTACATTTTTTCCATGCAAAGTGCCAATACCCCCCCCTTTGGGTTCTAGGTGAAAATCTCACTCGACACAAATCAAACAAAAATGTATCCAAGGTGTGTATTGTTGTTCATTTTCATCAAATAAACAAAATAAAACCCAGAATGAATCCTGAAAGACAATAAATGATCATAAAAGATGCTTCAGCGCAAGTGTTAATGTTACTAAAAGAGCCCAAATTTCTAAAATCATTGCGAAAAACAACAGTCTTCTGTTTTAGAGTGAATGTTTGAGGTGTTTATAAGGCATTTATTTTATTTTTGGAAAAATTAATTTTTCACATTTTTCCATGAAAAGTGCCAATACCTCCCCCTTTGGGTTCTAAGTGAAAATCTCACTTGTCACAAATCAAACAAAAAAGTTTCCATGGTGTGTATTGTTGTTCATTTTCATCAAATAAACAAAATAAAACCCAGAATTAATCCTGAAAAACATGAAATGAGCATAAAAGATGCTTCAGCGCAAGTGTTAATTTTACTAATAGAGCCTAAATTTCTAAAAATATTGCGAAAAACAACAATCTTCTGTTTTAGAGTGAATGTTTGAGGTGTTAAGAAGGCATCTATTTCATTTTTAGAAAATTTAATTTTTAACATTTTTCCATGAAAAGTGCCAATACCCCCCCCTTTGGGTTCTAGGTGAAAATCTCACTCGACGCAAATCAAACAAAAATGTTTCCATGGTGTGTATTGTTGTTCATTTTCATCAAATAAACAAAATAAAACCCAGAATTAATCTTAAAGGACAAGAAATGAGCATAAAAGTTGCTTCAGAGAAAGTGTTAATGTTACTAAAAGAGCCCAAATTTCTGAAAATATTGCGAAAAACAACAATCTTCTGTTTTAGAGTGAATGTTTGAGATGTTTAGAAGGCATTTATTTCATTTTTTAAAAATTAATTTTTCACATTTTTCCATGAAAAGTGCCAATACCCCCCCCCTTTGGGTTCAAGGTGAAAATCTCACTCGACACAAATCAAACAAAAATGTATCCAAGGTGTGTATTGTTGTTCATTTTCATCAAATAAACAAAATAAAACCCAGAATGTATCCTGAAAGACAATAAATGATCATAAAAGATGCTTCAGCCCTGGTGTTAATGTTACTTAAAGAGCCTAAATTTCTAAAAATATTGCGAAAAACAACAATCTTCTGTTTTAGAGTGAATGTTTGAGGTGTGTATAAGGCATTAATTTCATTTTTTGAAAATTTAATTTTTCACATTTTTCCATGAAAAGTGCCAATACCCCCCCTTTGGGTTCTAGGTGAAAATCTAACTTGACACAAATCAAACAAAAATGTTCCCATGGTGTGTATTGTTGTTCATTTTCATCAAATAAACAAAATAAAACACAGAATTAATCCTGAAAGACAAGAAATGAGCATAAAAGATGCTTCAGCGCAAGTGTAAATGTTATTGAAAGAGCCCAAATTTCTAAAATCATTGCGAAAAACAACAATCTTCTGTTTTAGAGTGAATGTTTGAGGTGTGTATAAGGCATTAATTTCATTTTTTGAAAATTTAATTTTTCACATTTTTCCATGAAAAGTGCCAATACCCCCCCCTTTGGGTTCTACGTGAAAATCTCACTCGAGACAAATCAAACAAAAATGTATCGAAGGTGTGTATTAATGTTCATATTCATCAAATAAATAAAATAAAACCCAGAATGTATCCTGAAAGACAATAAATGATCATAAAAGATGCTTCAGCCCAGGTGTTAATGTTACTAAAAGAGCCAAAATTTCTAAAAATATTGCGAAAAACAACAATCTTCTGTTTTAGAGTGAATGTTTGAGGTGTTTAGAAGGCATTTATTTCATTTTTAGAAAATTTAATTTTTCACATTTTTCCATGAAAAGTGTTAATACCCACCTTTGGGTTCAAGGTGAAAATCTCACTCGACACAAATCAAACAAAAATGTTTTCATGGTATGTATTGTTGTTCATTTTCATCAAATAAACAAAATAAAACCCAGAATTAATCCTGAAAGACAAGAAATGAGCATAAAAGATGCTTCAGCGCAAGTGTTAATGTTAACTAAAAGAGCCCAAATTTTTAAAAATATTGCGAAAAACAAAAATCTTCTGTTTTAGAGTGAATGTTTGAGGTGTTTAGAAGGTATTTATTTCATTTTTAGAAAATTTAATTTTTCACATTTTTCCATGAAAAGTGCCAATACCCCCCCCTTTGGGTTCTAGGTGAAAATCTAACTCGACACAAATCAGTCAAAAATGTTTCCATGGTGTGTATTTTTGTTCATTTTCATCAAATAAACAAAATAAAACCCAGAATTAATCCTGAAAGACAAGAAATGATCATAAAAGATGATTCAGCCCAGGTGTTAATGTTACTAAAAGAGCCCAAATTTCTAAAAATATTGCGAAAAACAACAACCTTCTGTGTCAGAGTGAATGTTTGAGGTGTTTAGAAGGCATTTATTTCATTTTTAGAATATTTAATTTTTCACATTTTTCCATGAAAAGTGACAATGCCCCCCCCTTTGGGTTCAAGGTGAAAATCTCACTCGACACAAATCAAACAAAAATGTATCCAAGGTGTGTATTGTTGTTCATTTTCATCAAATAAACAAAAGAAAACCCAGAATGTATCCTGAAAGACAATAAAACATCATAAAAGATGCTTCAGCCCAGGTGTTAATGTTACTAAAAGAGCCCAAATTTCTAAAAATATTGCGAAAAACAGCAATCTTCTGTTTTAGAGTGAATGTTTGAGGTGTTTAGAAGGCATTTATTTCATTTTTAGAAAATTTAATTTTTCACATTTTTCCATGAAAAGTGCCAATACCCCCTCTTTGGGTTCTAGGTGAAAATCTAACTTGACACAAATCAAACAAAAATGTTTACATGGTGTGTATTGTTGTTCATTTTCATCAAATAAACAAAATAAAACACAGAATTAATCCTGAAAGACAAGAAATGAGCATAAATGATGCTTCAACGCAACTGTTAATGTTACTAAAAGAGCCCAAATTTCTAAAATCATTGCGAAAAACAACAATCTTCTGTTTTAGAGTGAATGTTTGAGGTGTTTATAAGGCATTAATTTCATTTTTTGAAAATTTAATTTTTCACATTTTTCCATGAAAAGTGCCAATACCCCCCCCTTTGGGTTCTAGGTGAAAATCTCGGTCGACACAAATCAAACAAAAATGTATCCAAGGTGTGTATTAATGTTCATTTTCATCAAATAAATAAAATAAAACCCAGAATGTATCCTGAAAGACAATAAAAAATCATAAAAGATGCTTCAGCCCAGGTGTTAATGTTACTAAAAGAGCCAAAATTTCTAAAAATATTGCGAAAAACAACAATCTTCTGTTTTAGAGTGAATGTTTGAGGTGTTTAGAAGGCATTTATTTCATTTTTAGAAAATTTAATTTTTCCCATTTTTCCATGAAAAGTGCCAATACCCCCCCCTTTGGGTTCTACGTGAAAATCTCACTCGACACAAATCAAACAAAAATGTATCGAAGGTGTGTATTAATGTTCATATTCATCAAATAAATAAAATAAAACCATGAATGTATCCTGAAAGACAAGAAATGAGCATAAAAGATGCTTCAGCGCAAGTGTTAATGTTAACTAAAAGAGCCAAAATTTCTAAAAATATTGCGAAAAACAACAATCTTCTGTTTTAGAGTGAATGTTTGAAGTGTTTAGAAGGTATTTATTTCATTTTTAGAAAATTTAATTTTTCACATTTTTCCATGAAAAGTGCCAATACCCCCCCCCCCCTTTGGGTTCTAGGTGAAAATCTCACTCGACACAAATCAGTCAAAAATGTTTCCATGGTGTGTATTGTTGTTCATTTTCATCAAATAAACAAAATAAAACCCAGAATTAATCCTGAAAGACAAGAAATGATCATAAAAGATGCTTCAGCCCAGGTGTTAATGTTACTAAAAGAGCCCAAATTTCTATAGATATTGCGAAAAACAACAATCTTCTGTTTTAGAGTGAATGTGTTAGGTGTTTAGAAGGCATTTATTTCATTTTTAGAAAATTTAATTTTTCACATTTTTCCATGAAAAGTGCCAAATTTGGGTTCTAGGTGAGAATCTCACTCAACACAAATCAAACAAAAATGTATCCAAGGTGTGTATTGTTGTTCATTTTCATCAAATAAACAAAATAAAACCCAGAATGAATCCTGAAAGACAATAAAAGATCATTAAAAATTCTTCAGCCCAAGTGTTAATGTTACTAAAAGAGCCCAAATTTCTAAAATATTGCGAAAAACAACAATCTTCTGTTATAGAGTGAATGTTTGAGGTGTTTAGAAGGCATTTATTTCATTTTTAGAAAATTTAATTTTTCACATTTTTCCATGAAAAGTGCCAATTACCCCCCCTTTGGGTTCTAAGTGAAAATCTCACTTGACACAAATCAAACAAAAATTTTACCATGGTGTGTATTGTTGTTCATTTTCATCAAATAAACAAAATAAAACCCAGAATAATCCTGAAAGACAATAAAAAATCATAAAAGATGCTTCAGCCCAGGTGTTAATGTTACTAAAAGAGCCAAAATTTCTAAAAATATTGCGAAAAACAACAATCTTCTGTTTTAGAGTGAATGTTTGAGGTGTTTAGAAGGCATTTATTTCATTTTTAGAAAATTTAATTTTTCACATTTTTCCATGAAAAGTGCCAATACCCCCCCCTTTGGGTTCTACGTGAAAATCTCACTCGACACAAATCAAACAAAAATGTATCGAAGGTGTGTATTAATGTTCATATTCATCAAATAAATAAAATAAAACCCAGAATGTATCCTGAAAGACAAGAAATGAGCATAAAAGATGCTTCAGCGCAAGTGTTAATGTTAACTAAAAGAGCCAAAATTTCTAAAAATATTGCGAAAAACAACAATCTTCTGTTTTAGAGTGAATGTTTGAAGTGTTTAGAAGGTATTTATTTCATTTTTAGAAAATTTAATTTTTCACATTTTTCCATGAAAAGTGCCAATACCCCCCCCCCCTTTGGGTTCTAGGTGAAAATCTCACTCGACACAAATCAGTCAAAAATGTTTCCATGGTGTGTATTGTTGTTCATTTTCATCAAATAAACAAAATAAAACCCAGAATTAATCCTGAAAGACAAGAAATGATCATAAAAGATGCTTCAGCCCAGGTGTTAATGTTACTAAAAGAGCCCAAATTTCTATAGATATTGCGAAAAACAACAATCTTCTGTTTTAGAGTGAATGTGTTAGGTGTTTAGAAGGCATTTATTTCATTTTTAGAAAATTTAATTTTTCACATTTTTCCATGAAAAGTGCCAAATTTGGGTTCTAGGTGAGAATCTCACTCAACACAAATCAAACAAAAATGTATCCAAGGTGTGTATTGTTGTTCATTTTCATCAAATAAACAAAATAAAACCCAGAATGAATCCTGAAAGACAATAAAAGATCATAAAAAATGCTTCAGCCCAAGTGTTAATGTTACTAAAAGAGCCCAAATTTCTAAAATATTGCGAAAAACAACAATCTTCTGTTATAGAGTGAATGTTTGAGGTGTTTAGAAGGCATTTATTTCATTTTTAGAAAATTTAATTTTTCACATTTTTCCATGAAAAGTGCCAATTACCCCCCCTTTGGGTTCTAAGTGAAAATCTCACTTGACACAAATCAAACAAAAATTTTACCATGGTGTGTATTGTTGTTCATTTTCATCAAATAAACAAAATAAAACCCAGAATAATCCTGAAAGACAAGAAATGAGCATAAAAGATGCTTCAGCGCAAGTGTTAATGTTAACTAAAAGAGCCCAAATTTCTAAAAATATTGCGAAAAACAACAATCTTCTGTTTTAGAGTGAATGTTTGAGGTGTTTAGAAGGTATTTATTTCATTTTTAGAAAATTTAATTTTTCCCATTTTTCCATGAAAAGTGCCAATACCCCCCCCTTTGGGTTCTAGGTGAGAATCTCACTCGACACAAAACAAACAAAAATGTATCGAAGGTGTGTATTGTTGTTCATTTTCATCAAATAAACAAAATAAAACCCAGAATGAATCCTGAAAGACAATAAAAGATCATAAAAAATGCTTCAGCCCAAGTGTTAATGTTACTAAAAGAGCCCAAATTTCTAAAATATTGCGAAAAACAACAATCTTCTGTTTTAGAGTGAATGTGTTAGGTGTTTAGAAAGCATTTATTTCATTTTTAGAAAATTTAATTTTTCACATTTTTCCATGAAAAGTGCCAATACCCCCCCTTTTGGGTTCTAGGTGAAAATCTCACTCGAAAAAAATCAAACAAAAATTTTTCCATGGTGTGTTTTGTTGTTCATTTTCATCAAATAAACAAAATAAAACACAGAATTAATCCTGAAAGACAAGAAATGATCATAAAAGATGCTTCAGCGCAAGTGTTAATGTTACTAAAAGAGCCCTAATTTCTAAAATCATTTCGAAAAACAACAATCTTCTGTTTTAGAGTGAATGTTTGAGGTGTTTAGAAGGCATTTATTTCATTTTTAGAAAATTTAATTTTTCACATTTTTCCATGAATAGTGCCAATTACCCCCCCTTTGGGTTCTAAGTGAAAATCTCACTTGACACGAATCAAACAAAAATTTTTCCATGGTGTGTATTGTTGTTCATTTTCATCAAATAAACAAAATAAAACCCAGAATTAATCCTGAAAGACAAGAAATGAGCATAAAAGATGCTTCAGCGCAAGTGTTAATGTTAACTAAAAGAGCCCAAATTTCTAAAAATATTGCGAAAAACAACAATCTTCTGTTTTAGAGTGAATGTTTGAGGTGTTTAGAAGGTATTTATTTCATTTTTAGAAAATTTAATTTTTCCCATTTTTCCATGAAAAGTGCCAATACCCCCCCCTTTGGGTTCTAGGTGAAAATCTCACTCGACACAAATCAGTAAAAATGTTTCCATGGTGTGTATTGTTGTTCATTTTCATCAAATAAACAAAATAAAACCCAGAATTAATCCTGAAAGACAAGAAATGATCATAAAAGATGCTTCAGCCCAGGTGTTAATGTTACTAAAAGAGCCCAAATTTCTAAAAATATTGCGAAAAACAACAATCTTCTGTTTTAGAGTGAATGTTTGAGGTGTTTAGAAGGCATTTATTTCATTTTTAGAAAATTTAATTTTTCACATTTTTCCATGAAAAGTGCCAATACCCCCCCCTTTGGGTTCTAGGTGAAAATCTCGGTCGACACAAATCAAACAAAAATGTATCCAAGGTGTGTATTAATGTTCATTTTCATCAAATAAATAAAATAAAACCCAGAATGTATCCTGAAAGACAATAAAAAATCATAAAAGATGCTTCAGCCCAGGTGTTAATGTTACTAAAAGAGCCAAAATTTCTAAAAATATTGCGAAAAACAACAATCTTCTGTTTTAGAGTGAATGTTTGAGGTGTTTAGAAGGCATTTATTTCATTTTTAGAAAATTTAATTTTTCACATTTTTCCATGAAAAGTGCCAATACCCCCCCCTTTGGGTTCTACGTGAAAATCTCACTCGACACAAATCAAACAAAAATGTATCGAAGGTGTGTATTAATGTTCATATTCATCAAATAAATAAAATAAAACCCAGAATGTATCCTGAAAGACAAGAAATGAGCATAAAAGATGCTTCAGCGCAAGTGTTAATGTTAACTAAAAGAGCCAAAATTTCTAAAAATATTGCGAAAAACAACAATCTTCTGTTTTAGAGTGAATGTTTCAAGTGTTTAGAAGGTATTTATTTCATTTTTAGAAAATTTAATTTTTCACATTTTTCCATGAAAAGTGCCAATACCCCCCCCCCCCCTTTGGGTTCTAGGTGAAAATCTCACTCGACACAAATCAGTCAAAAATGTTTCCATGGTGTGTATTGTTGTTCATTTTCATCAAATAAACAAAATAAAACCCAGAATTAATCCTGAAAGACAAGAAATGATCATAAAAGATGCTTCAGCCCAGGTGTTAATGTTACTAAAAGAGCCCAAATTTCTATAGATATTGCGAAAAACAACAATCTTCTGTTTTAGAGTGAATGTGTTAGGTGTTTAGAAGGCATTTATTTCATTTTTAGAAAATTTAATTTTTCACATTTTTCCATGAAAAGTGCCAAATTTGGGTTCTAGGTGAGAATCTCACTCAACACAAATCAAACAAAAATGTATCCAAGGTGTGTATTGTTGTTCATTTTCATCAAATAAACAAAATAAAACCCAGAATGAATCCTGAAAGACAATAAAAGATCATAAAAAATGCTTCAGCCCAAGTGTTAATGTTACTAAAAGAGCCCAAATTTCTAAAATATTGCGAAAAACAACAATCTTCTGTTATAGAGTGAATGTTTGAGGTGTTTAGAAGGCATTTATTTCATTTTTAGAAAATTTAATTTTTCACATTTTTCCATGAAAAGTGCCAATTACCCCCCCTTTGGGTTCTAAGTGAAAATCTCACTTGACACAAATCAAACAAAAATTTTACCATGGTGTGTATTGTTGTTCATTTTCATCAAATAAACAAAATAAAACCCAGAATAATCCTGAAAGACAAGAAATGAGCATAAAAGATGCTTCAGCGCAAGTGTTAATGTTAACTAAAAGAGCCCAAATTTCTAAAAATATTGCGAAAAACAACAATCTTCTGTTTTAGAGTGAATGTTTGAGGTGTTTAGAAGGTATTTATTTCATTTTTAGAAAATTTAATTTTTCCCATTTTTCCATGAAAAGTGCCAATACCCCCCCCTTTGGGTTCTAGGTGAGAATCTCACTCGACACAAAACAAACAAAAATGTATCGAAGGTGTGTATTGTTGTTCATTTTCATCAAATAAACAAAATAAAACCCAGAATGAATCCTGAAAGACAATAAAAGATCATAAAAAATGCTTCAGCCCAAGTGTTAATGTTACTAAAAGAGCCCAAATTTCTAAAATATTGCGAAAAACAACAATCTTCTGTTTTAGAGTGAATGTGTTAGGTGTTTAGAAAGCATTTATTTCATTTTTAGAAAATTTAATTTTTCACATTTTTCCATGAAAAGTGCCAATACCCCCCCTTTTGGGTTCTAGGTGAAAATCTCACTCGAAAAAAATCAAACAAAAATTTTTCCATGGTGTGTTTTGTTGTTCATTTTCATCAAATAAAAAAAATAAAACACAGAATTAATCCTGAAAGACAAGAAATGATCATAAAAGATGCTTCAGCGCAAGTGTTAATGTTACTAAAAGAGCCCTAATTTCTAAAAATATTGCGAAAAACAACAATCTTCTGTTTTAGAGTGAATGTTTGAGGTGTTTAGAAGGTATTTATTTCATTTTTAGAAAATTTAATTTTTCCCATTTTTCCATGAAAAGTGCCAATACCCCCCCCTTTGGGTTCTAGGTGAAAATCTCACTCGACACAAATCAGTAAAAATGTTTCCATGGTGTGTATTGTTGTTCATTTTCATCAAATAAACAAAATAAAACCCAGAATTAATCCTGAAAGACAAGAAATGATCATAAAAGATGCTTCAGCCCAGGTGTTAATGTTACTAAAAGAGCCCAAATTTCTAAAAATATTGCGAAAAACAACAATCTTCTGTTTTAGAGTGAATGTTTGAGGTGTTTAGAAGGCATTTATTTCATTTTTAGAAAATTTAATTTTTCACATTTTTCAATGAAAGGTGCCAATACCCCCCCTTTTGGGTTCTAGGTGAAAATCTCACTCGACACAAAACAAACAAAAATGTATCGAAGGTGTGTATTGTTGTTCATTTTCATCAAATAAACAAAATAAAACCCTGAATGAATCCTGAAAGACAATAAAAGATCATAAAAAATGCTTCAGCCCAAGTGTTAATGTTACTAAAAGAGCCCAAATTTCTAAAATATTGCGAAAAACAACAATCTTCTGTTATAGAGTGAATGTTTGAGGTGTTTAGAAGGCATTTATTTCATTTTTAGAAAATTTAATTTTTCACATTTTTCCATGAAAAGTGCCAATTACCCCCCCTTTGGGTTCTAAGTGAAAATCTCACTTGACACAAATCAAACAAAAATGTTTCCATGGTGTGTAATGTTTTTCATTTTCATCAAATAAACAAAATTAAACCCAGAATTAATCCTGAAAGACAAGAAATGAGCATAAAAGATGCTTCAGCGCAAGTGTTAATGTTAACTAAAAGAGCCCAAATTTCTAAAAATATTGCGAAAAACAACAATCTTCTGTTTTAGAGTGAATGTTTGAGGTGTTTAGAAGGTATTTATTTCATTTTTAGAAAATTTAATTTTTCCCATTTTTCCATGAAAAGTGCCAATACCCCCCCTTTGGGTTCTAGGTGAAAATCTCACTCGACACAAATCAAACAAAAATGTTTCCATGGTGTGGCGAAAAACAACAATCTTCTGTTTTAGAGTGAATGTTTGAGGTGTTTATAAGGCATTAATTTCATTTTTAGAAAATTTAATTTTTCACATTTTTCCATGAAAAGTGCCAATACTCGACACAAAACAAACAAAAATGTATCGAAGGTGTGTATTGTTGTTCATTTTCATCAAATAAACAAAATAAAACCCAAAATGAATCCTGAAAGACAATAAAAGATCATAAAAAATACTTCAGCCCAAGTGTTAATGTTACTAAAAGAGCCCAAATTTCTAAAATATTGCGAAAAACCACAATCTTCTGTTATAGAGTGAATGTTTGAGGTGTTTAGAAGGCATTTATTTCATTTTTAGAAAATTTAATTTTTCACATTTTTCCATGAAAAGTGCCAATTACCCCCCCTTTGGGTTCTAAGTGAAAATCTCACTCGACACAAATCAAACAAAAATGTTTCCATGGTGTGTAATGTTTTTCATTTTCATCAAATAAACAAAATAAAACCAAGAATTAATCCTGAAAGACAAGAAATGAGCATAAAAGATGCTTCAGCGCAAGTGTTAATGTTAACTAAAAGAGCCCAAATTTCTAAAAATATTGCGAAAAACAACAATCTTCTGTTTTAGAGTGAATGTTTGAGGTGTTTAGAAGGTATTTATTTCATTTTTAGAAAATTTAATTTTTCCCATTTTTCCATGAAAAGTGCCAATACCCCCCCCTTTGGGTTCTAGGTGAAAATCTCACTCGACACAAATCAGTAAAAATGTTTCCATGGTGTGTACTGTTGTTCATTTTCATCAAATAAACAAAATAAAACCCAGAATGAATCCTGAAAGACAATAAAAGATCATAAAAAATGCTTCAGCCCAAGTGTTAATGTTACTAAAAGAGCCGAAATTTCTAAAATATTGCGAAAAACAAGAATCTTCTGTTTTAGAGTGAATGTTTGAGGTGTTTAGAAGGTATTTATTTCATTTTTAGAAAATTTAATTTTTCCCATTTTTCCATGAAAAGTGCCAATACCCCCCCCTTTGGGTTCTAGGTGAAAATCTCACTCGACACAAATCAAACAAAAATGTTTCCATGGTGTGTATTGTTGTTCATTTTTATCAAATAAACAAAATAAAACAGAATTAATCCTGAAAGACAAGAAATGAGCATAAAAGATGCTTCAGCGCAAGAGTTAATGTTAACTTAAAGAGCCCAAATTTCTAAAAATATTGCGAAAAACAACAATCTTCTGTTTTAGAGTGAATGTTTGAGGTGTTTATAAGACATTAATTTCATTTTTTGAAAATTTAATTTTTCACATTTTTCCATGAAAAGTGCCAATACCCCCCCCTTTGGGTTCTAGGTGAGAATCTCACTCGACACAAATCAAACAAAAATGTATCCAAGGTGTGTATTGTTGTTCATTTTCATCAAATAAACAAAATAAAACCCAGAATGAATCCTGAAAGACAATAAAAGATCATAAAAAATGCTTCAGCCCAAGTGTTAATGTTACTAAAAGAGCCGAAATTTCTAAAATATTGCGAAAAACAAGAATCTTCTGTTTTAGAGTGAATGTTTGAGGTGTTTAGAAGGTATTTATTTCATTTTTAGAAAATTTAATTTTTCCCATTTTTCCATGAAAAGTGCCAATACCCCCCCCTTTGGGTTCTAGGTGAAAATCTCACTCGACACAAATCAGTAAAAATGTTTCCATGGTGTGTATTGTTGTTCATTTTCATCAAATAAACAAAATAAAACCCAGAATTAATCCTGAAAGACAAGAAATGATCATAAAAGATGCTTCAGCCCAGGTGTTAATGTTACTAAAAGAGCCGAAATTTCTAAAATATTGCGAAAAACAAGAATCTTCTGTTTTAGAGTGAATGTTTGAGGTGTTTAGAAGGTATTTATTTCATTTTTAGAAAATTTAATTTTTCCCATTTTTCCATGAAAAGTGCCAATACCCCCCCCTTTGGGTTCTAGGTGAAAATCTCACTCGACACAAATCAGTAAAATGTTTCCATGGTGTGTATTGTTGTTCATTTTCATCAAATAAACAAAATAAAACCCAGAATTAATCCTGAAAGACAAGAAATGATCATAAAAGATGCTTCAGCCCAGGTGTTAATGTTACTAAAAGAGCCCAAATTTCTAAAAATATTGCGAAAAACAACAATCTTCTGTTTTAGAGTGAATGTTTGGGGTGTTAAGAAGGCATTTATTTCATTTTTAGAAAATGTAATTTTTCACATTTTTCCATGAAAAGTGCCAATACCCCCCCCTTTGGGTTCTAGGTGAAAATCTCAGTCGACACAAATCAATTAAAAATGTATCCAAGGTGTGTATTGTTGTTCATTTTCATCAAATAAATAAAATAAAATCCAGAATGTATCCTGAAAGACAATAAATGATCATAAAAGATGCTTCAGCGCAAGTGTTAATGTTACTAAAAGGGCCCTAATTTCTAAAATCATTGCGAAAAACAACAATCTTCTGTTTTAGAGTGAATGTTTGAGGTGTTTATAAGACATTAATTTCATTTTTTGAAAATTTAATTTTTTCACATTTTTCCATGAAAAGTGCCAATACCCCCCCCTTTGGGTTCTAGGTGAAAATCTCAGTCGACACAAATCAATTAAAAATGTATCCAAGGTGTGTATTGTTGTTCATTTTCATCAAATAAATAAAATAAAATCCAGAATGTATCCTGAAAGACAATAAATGATCATAAAAGATGCTTCAGCCCAGGTGTTAATGTTACTAAAAGAGCCCAAATTTCTAAAAATATTGCAAAAAACAACAATCTTCTGTTTTAGAGTGAATGTTTGAGGTGTTTAGAAGGCATTTATTTCATTTTTAGAAAATTTAATTTTTTACATTTTTCCATGAAAAGTGTTAATACCCCACTTTGGGTTCTAGGTGAAAATCTCACTCGACACAAATCAAACAAAAATGTTTCCATGGTGTCTATTGTTGTTCATTTTCATCAAATAAACAAAATAAAACCCAGAATTAATCCTGAAAGACAAGAAATGATCATAAAAGATGCTTCAGCCCAGGTGTTAATGTTACTAAAAGAGCCCAAATTTCTAAAAATATTGCGAAAAACAACAATTTACTGTTTTAGAGTGAATGTTTGAGGTGTTTAGAAGGCATTTATTTCATTTTTAGAAAATTTAATTTGTCACATTTTTCAATGAAAAGTGCCAATACCCCCCCTTTGGGTTCTAGGTGAAAATCTAACTTGACACAAATCAAACAAAAATGTTTCCATGGTGTGTATTGTTGTTCATTTTCATCAAATAAACAAAATAAAACACAGAATTAATCCTGAAAGACAAGAAATGAGCATAAAAGATGCTTCAGCGCAAGTGTTAATGTTACTAAAAGAGCCCAAATTTCTAAAATCATTGCGAAAAACAACAGTCTTCTGTTTTAGAGTGAATGTTTGAGGTGTTTATAAGGCATTTATTTTATTTTTAGAAAATTTAATTTTTCACATTTTTCAATGAAAAGTGCCAATACCCCCCCTTTGGGTTCTAGGTGAAAATCTAACTTGACACAAATCAAACAAAAATGTATCCAAGGTGTGTATTGTTGTTCATTTTCATCAAATAAACAAAATAAAACCCAGAATTAATCTTGAAAGACAAGAAATGAGCATAAAAGTTGCTTCAGCGAAAGTGTTAATGTTACTAAAAGAGCCCAAATTTCTAAAAATATTGCGAAAAACAACAATCTTCTGTTTTAGAGTGAATGTTTGAGGTGTTTAGAAGGCATTTATTTCATTTTTAGAAAATTTAATTTTTCACATTTTTCCATGAAAAGTGCCAATACCCCCCCTTTGGGTTCTAGGTGAAAATCTAACTTGACACAAATCAAACAAAAATGTTTCCATGGTGTGTATTGTTGTTCATTTTCATCAAATAAACAAAATAAAACACAGAATTAAAGCTTAAAGACAAGAAATGAGCATAAAAGATGCTTCAGCGCAAGTGTTAATGTTACTAAAAGAGCCCAAATTTCTAAAATCATAGCGAAAAACAACAATCTTCTGTTTTAGAGTGAATGTTTGAGGTGTTTATAAGACATTAATTTTATTTTTTGAAAATTTAATTTTTTCACATTTTTCCATGAAAAGTGCCAATACCCCCCCTTTGGGTTCTAGGTGAAAATCTCACTCGACACAAATCAAACAAAAATGTTTCCATGGTGTGTATTGTTGTTCATTTTCATCAAATAAACAAAATAAAACCCAGAATTAATCCTGAAAGACAAGAAATGAGCATAAAAGATGCTTCAGCGCAATTGTTAATGTTAACTAAAAGAGCCCAAATTTCTAAAAATATTGCGAAAAACAACAATCTTCTGTTTTAGAGTGAATGTTTGAGGTGTTTAGAAGGTATTTATTTCATTTTTAGAAAATTTAATTTTTCACATTTTTCCATGAAAAGTGCCAATACCCCCCCCTTTGGGTTCTCGGTGAAAATCTCACTCGAAAAAAATCAAACAAAAATGTTTCCATGGTGTGTTTTGTTGTTCATTTTCATCAAATAAACAAAATAAAACCCAGTATTAATCTTGAAAGACAAGAAATGAGCATAAAAGTTGCTTCAGCGAAAGTGTTAATGTTACTAAAAGAGCCCAAATTTCTAAAAATATTGCGAAAAAAACCAATATCTTCTGTTTTAGAGTGAATGTTAGAGGTGTTTAGAAGGCATTTATTTCATATTTAGAAAATTTAATTTTTCACATTTTTCCATGAAAAGTGCCAATACCCCCCCCTTTGGGTTCTAGGTGAAAATCTCACTCGACACAAATCAAAGAAAAATGTATCCAAGGTGTGTATTGTTGTTCATTTTCATCAAATAAACAAAATAAAACCCAGAATGAATCCTGAAAGACAATAAAAGATCATAAAAGATGCTTCAGCCCAGGTGTTAATGTTACTAAAAGAGCCCAAATTTCTAAAAATATTGCGAAAAACAACAATCTTCTGTTTTAGAGTGAATGTTTGAGGTGTTTAGAAGGCATTTATTTCATTTTTAGAAAATTTAATTTTTCACAGTTTTCCATGAAAAGTGCCAATACCCCCCCCCTTTGGGTTCTAGGTGAAAATCTCACTCGACACAAATCAAACAAAAATGTTTCCATGGTGTGTATTGTTGTTCATTTTCATCAAATAAACAAAATAAAACACAGAATTAATCCTGAAAGACAAGAAATGAGCATAAAAGATGCTTCAGCGCAAGTGTTTATGTTACTAAAAGGGCCCTAATTTCTAAAATCATTGCGAAAAACAACAATCTTCTGTTTTAGAGTGAATGTTTGAGGTGTTTATAAGACATTAATTTCATTTTTTGAAAATTTAATTTTTCACATTTTTCCATGAAAAGTGCCTATACCCCCCCCTTTGGGTTCTAGGTGAGAATCTCACTCGACACAAATCAAACAAAAATGTATCCAAGGTGTGTATTGTTGTTCATTTTCATCAAATAAACAAAATAAAACCCAGAGTGAATCCTGAAAGACAATAAAAGATCATAAAAAATGCTTCAGCCCAAGTGTTAATGTTACTAAAAGAGCCCAAATTTCTAAAATATTGCGAAAAACAACAATCTTCTGTTATAGAGTGAATGTTTGAGGTGTTTAGAAGGCATTTATTTCATTTTTAGAAAATTTAATTTTTCACATTTTTCCATGAAAAGTGCCAATTACCCCCCTTTGGGTTCTAAGTGAAAATCTCACTTAACACAAATCAAACAAAAATTTTTCCATGGTGTGTATTGTTGTTCATTTTCATCAAATAAACAAAATAAAACCCAGAATTAATCATGAAAGACAAGAAATGAGCATAAAAGATGCTTAAGCGCAAGTGTTTATGTTAACTAAAAGAGCCCAAATTTCTAAAAATATTGCGAAAAACAACAATCTTCTGTTTTAGAGTGAATGTTTGAGGTGTTTAGAAGGTATTTATTTCATTTTTAGAAAATTTAATTTTTCCCATTTTTCCATGAAAAGTGCCAATACCCCCCCCTTTGGGTTCTAGGTGAAAATCTCACTCGACACAAATCAAACAAAAATGTTTCCATGGTGTGTATTGTTGTTCATTTTCATCAAATAAACAAAATAAAACACAGAATTAATCCTGAAAGACAAGAAATGAGCATAAAAGATGCTTCAGCGCAAGTGTTAATGTTAACTAAAAGAGCCCAAATTTCTAAAAATATTGCGAAAAACAACAATCTTCTGTTTTAGAGTGAATGGGTTAGGTGTTTATAAGACATTAATTTCATTTTTTGAAAATTTAATTTTTCACATTTTTCCATGAAAAGTGCCAATACCCCCCCCTTTGGGTTCTAGGTGAGAATCTCACTCGACACAAATCAAACAAAAATGTATCCAAGGTGTGTATTGTTGTTCATTTTCATCAAATAAACAAAATAAAACGCAGAATGAATCCTGAAAGACAATAAAAGATCATAAAAAATGCTTCAGCCCAAGTGTTAATGTTACTAAAAGAGCCCAAATTATTAAAATATTGCGAAAAACAACAATCTTCTGTTATAGAGTGAATGTTTGAGTAGTTTAGAAGGCATTTATTTCATTTTTAGAAAATTTAATTTTTCACATTTTTCCATGAAAAGTGCCAATTACCCCCCCTTTGGGTTCTAAGTGAAAATCTCACTTGACACAAATCAAACAAAAATTTTTCCATGGTGTGTATTGTTGTTCATTTTCATCAAATAAACAAAATAAAACCCAGAATTAATCCTGAAAGACAAGAAATGAGCATAAAAGATGCTTCAGCGCAAGTGTTAATGTTAACTAAAAGAGCCCAAATTTCTAAAATATTGCGAAAAACAACAATCTTCTGTTTTAGAGTGAATGTTTGAGGTGTTTAGAAGGCCTTTATTTCATTTTTAGAAAATTTAATTTTTCATATTTTTCCATGAAAAGTGCCAATTACCCCCCCTTTGGGTTCTAAGTGAAAATCTCACTTGACACAAATCAAGCAAAAATTTTTCCATGGTGTGTATTGTTGTTCATTTTCATCAAATAAACAAAATAAAACCAAGAATTAATCTTGAAGGTCAAGAAATGAGCATAAAAGTTGCTTCAGAGAAAGTGTTAATGTTACTAAAAGAACCCAAATTTCTAAATATATTGCGAAAAACAACAATCTTCTGTTTTAGAGTGAATGTTTGAGGTGTTTAGAAGGTATTTATTTCATTTTTAGAAAAATTAATTTTTCCCATTTTTCCATGAAAAGTGCCAATACCCCCCCCTTTTGGTTCTAGGTGAAAATCTCACTCGACACAAATCAGTAAAAATGTTTCCATGGTGTGTATTGTTGTTAATTTTCATCAAATAAACAAAATAAAACCCAGAATTAATCCTGAAAGACAAGAAATGATCATAAAAGATGCTTCAGCCCAGGTGTTAATGTTACTAAAAGAGCCCAAATTTCTAAAAATATTGCGAAAAACAACAATCTTCTGTTTTAGAGTGAATGTTTGAGGTGTTTAGAAGGCATTTATTTCATTTTTAGAAAATTTAATTTTTCACATTTTTCAATGAAAAGTGCCAATACGCCCCCTTTTGGGTTCTAGGTGAAAATCTCACCTGACACAAATCAAACAAAAATGTTTCCATGGTGTGTATTGTTGTTCATTTTCATCAAATAAACAAAATAAAACACAGAATTAATCCTGAAAGACAAGAAATGAGCATAAAAGATGCTTCAGCGCAAGTGTTTATGTTACTAAAAGGGCCCTAATTTCTAAAATCATTGCGAAAAACAACAATCTTCTGTTTTAGAGTGAATGTTTGAGGTGTTTATAAGACATTAATTTCATTTTTTGAAAATTTAATTTTTCACATTTTTCCATGAAAAGTGCCTATACCCCCCCCTTTGGGTTCTAGGTGAGAATCTCACTCGACACAAATCAAACAAAAATGTATCCAAGGTGTGTATTGTTGTTCATTTTCATCAAATAAACAAAATAAAACCCAGAGTGAATCCTGAAAGACAATAAAAGATCATAAAAAATGCTTCAGCCCAAGTGTTAATGTTACTAAAAGAGCCCAAATTTCTAAAATATTGCGAAAAACAACAATCTTCTGTTATAGAGTGAATGTTTGAGGTGTTTAGAAGGCATTTATTTCATTTTTAGAAAATTTAATTTTTCACATTTTTCCAAGAAAAGTGCCAATTACCCCCCTTTGGGTTCTAAGTGAAAATCTCACTTAACACATATCAAAAAAAAATTTTTCCATGGTGTGTATTGTTGTTCATTTTCATCAAATAAACAAAATAAAACCCAGAATTAATCATGAAAGACAAGAAATGAGCATAAAAGATGCTTCAGCGCAAGTGTTTATGTTAACTAAAAGAGCCCAAATTTCTAAAAATATTGCGAAAAACAACAATCTTCTGTTTTAGAGTGAATGTTTGAGGTGTTTAGAAGGTATTTATTTCATTTTTAGAAAATTTAATTTTTCCCATTTTTCCATGAAAAGTGCCAATACCCCCCCCTTTGGGTTCTAGGTGAAAATCTCACTCGACACAAATCAAACAAAAATGTTTCCATGGTGTGTATTGTTGTTCATTTTCATCAAATAAACAAAATAAAACACAGAATTAATCCTGAAAGACAAGAAATGAGCATAAAAGATGCTTCAGCGCAAGTGTTAATGTTAACTAAAAGAGCCCAAATTTCTAAAAATATTGCGAAAAACAACAATCTTCTGTTTTAGAGTGAATGTTTGAGGTGTTTATAAGACATTAATTTCATTTTTTGAAAATTTAATTTTTCACATTTTTCCATGAAAAGTGCCAATACCCCCCCCTTTGGGTTCTAGGTGAGAATCTCACTCGACACAAATCAAACAAAAATGTATCCAAGGTGTGTATTGTTGTTCATTTTCATCAAATAAACAAAATAAAACGCAGAATGAATCCTGAAAGACAATAAAAGATCATAAAAAATGCTTCAGCCCAAGTGTTAATGTTACTAAAAGAGCCCAAATTATTAAAATATTGCGAAAAACAACAATCTTCTGTTATAGAGTGAATGTTTGAGTAGTTTAGAAGGCATTTATTTCATTTTTAGAAAATTTAATTTTTCACATTTTTCCATGAAAAGTGCCAATTACCCCCCCTTTGGGTTCTAAGTGAAAATCTCACTTGACACAAATCAAACAAAAATTTTTCCATGGTGTGTATTGTTGTTCATTTTCATCAAATAAACAAAATAAAACCCAGAATTAATCCTGAAAGACAAGAAATGAGCATAAAAGATGCTTCAGCGCAAGTGTTAATGTTAACTAAAAGAGCCCAAATTTCTAAAATATTGCGAAAAACAACAATCTTCTGTTTTAGAGTGAATGTTTGAGGTGTTTAGAAGGCCTTTATTTCATTTTTAGAAAATTTAATTTTTCATATTTTTCCATGAAAAGTGCCAATTACCCCCCCTTTGGGTTCTAAGTGAAAATCTCACTTGACACAAATCAAGCAAAAATTTTTCCATGGTGTGTATTGTTGTTCATTTTCATCAAATAAACAAAATAAAACCAAGAATTAATCTTGAAGGTCAAGAAATGAGCATAAAAGTTGCTTCAGAGAAAGTGTTAATGTTACTAAAAGAACCCAAATTTCTAAATATATTGCGAAAAACAACAATCTTCTGTTTTAGAGTGAATGTTTGAGGTGTTTAGAAGGTATTTATTTCATTTTTAGAAAAATTAATTTTTCCCATTTTTCCATGAAAAGTGCCAATACCCCCCCCTTTTGGTTCTAGGTGAAAATCTCACTCGACACAAATCAGTAAAAATGTTTCCATGGTGTGTATTGTTGTTAATTTTCATCAAATAAACAAAATAAAACCCAGAATTAATCCTGAAAGACAAGAAATGATCATAAAAGATGCTTCAGCCCAGGTGTTAATGTTACTAAAAGAGCCCAAATTTCTAAAAATATTGCGAAAAACAACAATCTTCTGTTTTAGAGTGAATGTTTGAGGTGTTTAGAAGGCATTTATTTCATTTTTAGAAAATTTAATTTTTCACATTTTTCAATGAAAAGTGCCAATACCCCCCCTTTTGGGTTCTAGGTGAAAATCTCACCTGACACAAATCAAACAAAAATGTTTCCATGGTGTGTATTGTTGTTCATTTTCATCAAATAAACAAAATAAAACACAGAATTAATCATGAAAGACAAGAAATGAGCATAAAAGATGCTTCAGCGCAAGTGTTAATGTTACTAAAAGGGCCCTAATTTCTAAAATCATTGCGAAAAACAACAATCTTCTGTTTTAGAGTGAATGTTTGAGGTGTTTATAAGACATTAATTTCATTTTTTGAAAATTTAATTTTTCACATTTTTACATGAAAAGTGCCAATACCCCCCCCCTTTGGGTTCTAGGTGAGAATCTCACTCGACACAAATCAAACAAAAATGTATCCAAGGTGTGTATTGTTGTTCATTTTCATCAAATAAACAAAATAAAACCCAGAGTGAATCCTGAAAGACAATAAAAGATCATAAAAAATGCTTCAGCCCAAGTGTTAATGTTACTAAAAGAGCCCAAATTTCTTAAATATTTCGAAAAACAACAATCTTCTGTTATAGAGTGAATGTTTGAGGTGTTTAGAAGGCATTTATTTCATTTTTAGAAAATTTAATTTTTCACATTTTTCCATGAAAAGTGCCAATTACCCCCCCTTTGGGTTCTAAGTGAAAATCTCACTTAACACAAATCAAACAAAAATTTTTCCATGGTGTGTATTGTTGTTCATTTTCATCAAATAAACAAAATAAAACCCAGAATTAATCATTAAAGACAAGAAATGAGCATAAAAGATGCTTCAGCGCAAGTGTTTATGTTAACTAAAAGAGCCCAAATTTCTAAAAATATTGCGAAAAACAACAATCTTCTGTTTTAGAGTGAATGTTTGAGTTGTTTAGAAGGTATTTATTTCATTTTTAGAAAATTTAATTTTTCCCATTTTTCCATGAAAAGTGCCAATACCCCCCCCTTTGGGTTCTAGGTGAAAATCTCACTCGACACAAATCAGTAAAAATGTTTCCATGGTGTGTATTGTTGTTCATTTTCATCAAATAAACAAAATAAAACCCAGAATTAATCCTGAAAGACAAGAAATGATCATAAAAGATGCTTCAGCCCAGGTGTTAATGTTACTAAAAGAGCCCAAATTTCTAAAAATATTGCGAAAAACAACAATCTTCTGTTTTAGAGTGAATGTTTGAGGTTTTTAGAAGGCATTTATTTCATTTTTAGAAAATTTAATTTTTCACATTTTTCAATGAAAAGTGCCAATACCCCCCCTTTTGGGTTCTAGGTGAAAATCTCACTCGACACAAATCAAACAAAAATGTTTCCATGGTGTGTATTGTTGTTCATTTTCATCAAATAAACAAAATAAAACACAGAATTAATCCTGAAAGACAAGAAATGAGCATAAAAGATGCTTCAGCGCAAGTGTTAATGTTAACTAAAAGAGCCCAAATTTCTAAAAATATTGCGAAAAACAACAATCTTCTGTTTTAGAGTGAATGTTTGAGGTGTTTATAAGACATTAATTTCATTTTTTGAAAATTTAATTTTTCACATTTTTCCATGAAAAGTGCCAATACCCCCCCCTTTGGGTTCTAGGTGAGAATCTCACTCGACAAAAATCAAACAAAAATGTATCCAAGGTGTGTATTGTTGTTCATTTTCATCAAATAAACAAAATAAAACCCAGAATGAATCCTGAAAGACAATAAAAGATCATAAAAAATGCTTCAGCCCAATTGTTAATGTTAACTAAAAGAGCCCAAATTTCTAAAATATTGCGAAAAACAACAATCTTCTGTTATAGAGTGAATGTTTGAGGTGTTTAGAAGGCATTTATTTCATTTTTAGAAAATTTAATTTTTCACATTTTTCCATGAAAAGTGCCAATTACCCCCCCTTTGGGTTCTAAGTGAAAATCTCACTTGACACAAATCAAACAAAAATTTTTCCATGCTGTGTATTGTTGTTCATTTTCATCAAATAAACAAAATAAAACCCAGAATTAATCCTGAAAGACAAGAAATGAGCATAAAAGATGCTTCAGCGCAAGTGTTAATGTTAACTAAAAGAGCCCAAATTTCAAAAAATATTGCGAAAAACAACAATCTTCTGTTTTAGAGTGAATGTTTGAGGTGTTTAGAAGGTATTTATTTCATTTTTAGAAAATTTAATTTTTCCCATTTTTCCATGAAAAGTGCCAATACCCCCCCTTTGGGTTCTAGGTGAAAATCTCACTCGATACAAATCAGTAAAAATGTTTCCATGGTGTGTATTGTTGTTCATTTTCATCAAATAAACAAAATAAAACCCAGAATTAATCCTGAAAGACAAGAAATGATCATAAAAGATGCTTCAGCCCAGGTGTTAATGTTACTAAAAGAGCCCAAATTTCTAAAAATATTGCGAAAAACAACAATCTTCTGTTTTAGAGTGAATGTTTGAGGTGTTTAGAAGGCATTTATTTCATTTTTAGAAAATTTAATTTTTCACATTTTTCAATGAAAAGTGCCAATACCCCCCCTTTTGGGTTCTAGGTGAAAATCTCACTCGACACAAATCAAACAAAAATATTTCCATGGTGTGTATTGTTGTTCATTTTCATCAAATAAACAAAATAAAACACAGAATTAATCCTAAAAGACAAGAAATGAGCATAAAAGATGCTTCAGCGCAAGTGTTAATGTTACTAAAAGGGCCCTAATTTCTAAAATCATTGCGAAAAACAACAATCTTCTGTTTTAGAGTGAATGTTTGAGGTGTTTATAAGGCATTAATTTCATTTTTAGAAAATTTAATTTTTCACATTTTTCCATGAAAAGTGCCAATACCCCCCCTTTGGGTTCTAGGTGAAAATCTAACTTGACACAAATCAAACAAAAATGTTTCCATGGTGTGTATTGTTGTTCATTTTCATCAAATAAACAAAATAAAACGCAGAATTAATCCTTAAAGACAAGAAATGAGCATAAAAGATGCTTCAGCGCAAGTGTTAATGTTACTAAAAGAGCCCAAATTTCTAAAATCATTGCGATGAACAACAATCTTCTGTTTTAGAGTGAATGTTTGAGGTGTTTATAAGACATTAATTTCATTTTTTGAAAATTTAATTTTTTCACATTTTTCCATGAAAAGTGCCAATACCCCCCCCTTTGGGTTCTAGGTGAAAATCTCAGTCGACACAAATCAATTAAAAATGTATCCAAGGTGTGTATTGTTGTTCATTTTCATCAAATAAATAAAATAAAATCCAGAATGTATCCTGAAAGACAATAAATGATCATAAAAGATGCTTCAGCCCAGGTGTTAATGTTACTAAAAGAGCCCAAATTTCTAAAAATATTGCAAAAAACAACAATCTTCTGTTTTAGAGTGAATGTTTGAGGATTTTAGAAGGCATTAATTTCATTTTTAGAAAATTTAATTTTTCACATTTTTCCATGAAAAGTGCCAATACCCCCCCTTTGGGTTCTAGGTGAAAATCTAACTTGACACAAATCAAACAAAAATGTATCCAAGGTGTGTATTGTTGTTCATTTTCATCAAATAAACAAAATAAAACCCAGAATGAATCCTGAAAGACAATAAAAGATCATAAAAAATGCTTCAGCCCAAGTGTTAATGTTACTAAAAGAGCCCAAATTTCTAAAATATTGCGAAAAACAACAATCTTCTGTTATAGAGTGAATGTTTGAGGTGTTTAGAAGGCATTTATTTCATTTTTAGAAAATTTAATTTTTCACATTTTTCCATGAAAAGTGCCAATTACCCCCCCTTTGGGTTCTAAGTGAAAATCTCACTTGACACAAATCAAACAAAAATTTTTCCATGGTGTGTATTGTTGTTCATTTTCATCAAATAAACAAAATAAAACCCAGAATTAATCCTGAAAGACAAGAAATGAGCATAAAAGATGCTTCAGCGCAAGTGTTAATGTTAACTAAAAGAGCCCAAATTTCTAAAAATATTGCGAAAAACAACAATCTTCTGTTTTAGAGTGAATGTTTGAGGTGTTTAGAAGGTATTTATTTCATTTTTAGAAAATTTAATTTTTCCCATTTTTCCATGAAAAGTGCCAATACCCCCCCCTTTGGGTTCTAGGTGAAAATCTCACTCGACACAAATCAGTAAAAATGTTTCCATGGTGTGTATTGTTGTTCATTTACATCAAATAAACAAAATAAAACCCAGAATTAATCCTGAAAGACAAGAAATGATCATAAAAGATGCTTCAGCCCAGGTGTTAATGTTACTAAAAGAGCCCAAATTTCTAAAAATATTGCGAAAAACAACAATCTTCTGTTTTAGAGTGAATGTTTGAGGTGTTTAGAAGGCATTTATTTCATTTTTAGAAAATTTAATTTTTCACATTTTTCAATGAAAAGTGCCAATACCCCCCCTTTTGGGTTCTAGGTGAAAATCTAACTCGACACAAATCAAACAAAAATGTTTCCATGGTGTGTATTGTTGTTCATTTTCATCAAATAAACAAAATAAAACACAGAATTAATCCTTAAAGACAAGAAATGAGCATAAAAGATACTTCAGCGCAAGTGTTAATGTTACTAAAAGAGCCCAAATTTCTAAAATCATTGCGAAAAACAACAATCTTCTGTTTTAGAGTGAATGTTTGAGGTGTTTATAAGACATTAATTTCATTTTTTGAAAATTTAATTTTTTCACATTTTTCCATGAAAAGTGCCCATAACCCCCCTTTGGGTTCTAGGTGAAAATCTCAGTCGACACAAATCAATTAAAAATGTATCCAAGGTGTGTATTGTTGTTCATTTTCATCAAATAAATAAAATAAAATCCAGAATGTATCCTGAAAGACAGTAAATGATCATAAAAGATGCTTCAGCCCAGGTGTTAATGTTACTAAAAGAGCCCAAATTTCTAAAAATATTGCAAAAAACAACAATCTTCTGTTTTAGAGTGAATGTTTGAGGTGTTTAGAAGGCATTAATTTCATTTTTAGAAAATTTAATTTTTCACATTTTTCCATGAAAAGTGCCAATACCCCCCCTTTGGGTTCTAGGTGAAAATCTAACTTGACACAAATCAAACAAATATGTTTCCATGGTGTGCATTGTTGTTCATTTTCATCAAATAAACAAAATAAAACACAGAATTAATCCTTAAAGACAAGAAATGAGCATAAAAGATGCTTCAGCGCAAGTGTTAATGTTACTAAAAGAGCCCAAATTTCTAAAATCATTGTGAAAAACAACAATCTTCTGTTTTAGAGTGAATGTTTGAGGTGTTTATAAGATATTAATTTCATTTTTTGAAAATTTAATTTTTTTACATTTTTCCATGAAAAGTGCCAATACCCCCCCCTTTGGGTTCTAGGTGAAAATCTCAGTCGACACAAATCAATTAAAAATGTATCCAAGGTGTGTATTGTTGTTCTGTTTCATGAAATAAATAAAATAAAATCCAGAATGTATCCTGAAAGACAGTAAATGATCATAATAGATGCTTCAGCCCAGGTGTTAATGTTACTAAAAGAGCCCAAATTTCTAAAAATATTGCAAAAAACAACAATCTTCTGTTTTAGAGTGAATGTTGGAGGTGTTTAGAAGGCATTTATTTCATTTTTAGAAAATTTAATTTTTTACATTTTTCCATGAAAAGTGTTAATACCCCCCTTTGGGTTCTAGGTGAAAATCTCACTCGACACAAATCAAACAAAAATGTTTCCATGGTGTGTATTGTTGTTCAATTTCATCAAATAAACAAAATAAAACCCAGAGTGAATCCTGAAAGACAATAAAAGATCATAAAAAATGCTTCAGCCCAAGTGTTAATGTTACTAAAAGAGCCCAAATTTCTAAAATATTGCGAAAAACAACAATCTTCTGTTATAGAGTGAATGTTTGAGGTGTTTAGAAGGCATTTATTTCATTTTTAGAAAATTTAATTTTTCACATTTTTCCATGAAAAGTGCCAATTACCCCCCCTTTGGGTTCTAAATGAAAATCTCACTTGACACAAATCAAACAAAAATTTTTCCATGGTGTGTATTGTTGTTCATTTTCATCAAATAAACAAAATAAAACCCAGAATTAATCCTGAAAGACAAGAAATGAGCATAAAAGATGCTTCAGCACAAGTGTTAATGTTAACTAAAAGAGCCCAAATTTCTAAAAATATTGCGAAAAACAACAATTATCTGTTTTAGAGTGAATGTTTGAGGTGTTTAGAAGGTATTTATTTCATTTTTAGAAAATTTAATTTTTCCCATTTTTCCATGAAAAGTGCCAATACCCCCCCCTTTGGGTTCTAGGTGAAAATCTCACTCGACACAAATCAGTAAAAATGTTTCCATGGTGTGTATTGTTGTTCATTTTCATCAAATAAACAAAATGAAACCCAGAATTAATCCTGAAAGACAAGAAATGATCATAAAAGATGCTTCAGCCCAGGTGTTAATGTTACTAAAAGAGCCCAAATTTCTAAAAATATTGCGAAAAACAACAATCTTCTGTTTTAGAGTGAATGTTTGAGGTTTTTAGAAGGCATTTTTTTCATTTTTAGAAAATTTAATTTTTCACATTTTTCAATGAAAAGTGCCAATACCCCCCCCTTTGGGTTCTAGGTGAGAATCTCAGTCGACACAAATCAAACGAAAATGTATCCAAGGTGTGTATTGTTGTTCATTTTCATCAAATAAACAAAATAAAACCCAGAATTAATCCTGAAAGACAATAAAAGATCATAAAAAATGCTTCAGCCCAAGTGTTAATGTTACTAAAACAGCCCAAATTTCTAAAATATTGCGAAGAACAACAATCTTCTGTTATAGAGTGAATGTTTGAGGTGTTTAGAAGGCATTTATTTCATTTTTAGAAAATTTAATTTTTCACATTTTTCCATGAAAAGTGCCAATTACCCCCCCTTTGGGTTCTAAGTGAAAATCTCACTTGACACAAATCAAACAAAAATTTTTCCATGGTGTGTATTGTTGTTCATTTTCATCAAATAAACAAAATAAAACCCAGAATTAATCCTGAAAGACAAGAAATGAGCATAAAAGATGCTTCAGCGCAAGTGTTAATGTTAACTAAAAGAGCCCAAATTTCTAAAAATATTGCGAAAAAAAACAATCTTCTGTTTTAGAGTGAATGTTTGAGGTGTTTAGAAGGTATTTATTTCATTTTTAGAAAATTTAATTTTTCCCATTTTTCCATTAAAAGTGCCAATACCCCCCCCTTTGGGTTCTAGGTGAAAATCTCACTCGACACAAATCAGTAAAAATGTTTCCATGGTGTGTATTGTTGTTCATTTTCATCAAATAAACAAAATAAAACCCAGAATTAATCCTGAAAGACAAGAAATGATCATAAAAGATGCTTCAGCCCAGGTGTTAATGTTACTAAAAGAGCCCAAATTTCTAAAAATATTGCGAAAAACAACAATCTTCTGTTTTAGAGTGAATGTTTGAGGTGTTTAGAAGGCATTTATTTCATTTTTAGAAAATTTAATTTTTCACATTTTTCAATGAAAAGTGCCAATACCCCCCTTTGGGTTCTAGGTGAAAATCTAACTTGACACAAATCAAACAAAAATGTTTCCATGGTGTGTATTGTTGTTCATTTTCATCAAATAAACAAAATAAAACACAGAATTAATCCTTAAAGACAAGAAATGAGCATAAAAGATGCTTCAGCGCAAGTGTAAATGTTACTAAAAGAGCCCAAATTTCTAAAATCATTGCGAAAAACAACAATCTTCTGTTTTAGAGTGAATGTTTGAGGTGTTTATAAGACATTAATTTCATTTTTTGAAAATTTAATTTTTCACATTTTTCCATGAAAAGTGCCAATACCCCCCCCTTTGGGTTCTAGGTGAGAATCTCACTCGACACAAATCAAACAAAAATTTTTCCATGGTGTGTATTGTTGTTCATTTTCATCAAATAAACAAAATAAAACCCAGAATTAATCCTCAAAGACAAGAAATGATCATAAAAGATGCTTCAGCCCAGGTGTTAATGTTACTAAAAGAGCCCAAATTTCTAAAAATATTGCGAAAAACAACAATCTTCTGTTTTAGAGTGAATGTTTGAGGTGTTTAGAAGGCATTTATTTCATTTTTAGAAAATTTAATTTTTCACATTTTTCAATGAAAAGTGCCAATACCCCCCCTTTTGGGTTCTAGGTGAAAATCTCACTCGACACAAATCAAACAAAAATGTTTCCATGGTGTGTATTGTTGTTCATTTTCATCAAATAAACAAAATAAAACACAGAATTAATCCTGTAAGACAAGAAATGAGCATAAAAGATGCTTCAGCGCAAGTGTTAATGTTACTAAAAGGGCCCTTATTTCTAAAATCATTGCGAAAAACAACAATCTTCTGTTTTAGAGTGAATGTTTGAGGTGTTTATAAGGCATTAATTTCATTTTTAGAAAATTTAATTTTTCACATTTTTCCATGAAAAGTGCCAATACCCCCCCTTTGGGTTCTAGGTTAAAATCTACATTGACACAAATCAAACAAAAATGTTTCCATGGTGTGTATTGTTGTTCATTTTCATCAAATAAACAAAATAAAACACAGAATTAATCCTTAAAGACAAGAAATGAGCATAAAAGATGCTTCAGCGCAAGTGTTAATGTTACTAAAAGAGCCCAAATTTCTAAAATCATTGCGAAAAACAACAATCTTCTGTTTTAGAGTGAATGTTTGAGGTGTTTATAAGACATTAATTTCATTTTTTGAAAATTTAATTTTTTCACATTTTTCCATGAAAAGTGCCAATACCCCCCCCTTTGGGTTCTAGGTGAAAATCTCAGTCGACACAAATCAATTAAAAATGTATCCAAGGTGTGTATTGTTGTTCATTTTCATCAAATAAATAAAATAAAATCCAGAATGTATCCTGAAAGACAGTAAATGATCATAAAAGATGCTTCAGCCCAGGTGTTAATGTTACTAAAAGAGCCCAAATTTCTAAAAATATTGCAAAAAACAACAATCTTCTGTTTTAGAGTGAATGTTTGAGGTGTTTAGAAGGCATTTATTTCATTTTTAGAAAATTTAATTTTTTACATTTTTCCATGAAAAGTGTTAATACCCCCCTTTGGGTTCTAGGTGAAAATCTCACTCGACACAAATCAAACAAAAATGTTTCCATGGTGTGTATTGTTGTTCATTTTCATCAAATAAACAAAATAAAACCCAGAATTAATCCTGAAAGACAAGAAATGAGCATAAAAGATGCTTCAGCGCAAGTGTTAATGTTAACTAAAAGAGCCCAAATTTCTAAAAATATTGCGAAAAACAACAATCTTCTGTTTTAGAGTGAATGTTTGAGGTGTTTAGAAGGTATTTATTTCATTTTTAGAAAATTTTATTTTTCCCATTTTTCCATGAAAAGTGCCAATACCCCCCCTTTGGGTTCTAGGTGAAAATCTCACTCGACACAAATCAGTAAAAATGTTTCCATGGAGTGTATTGTTGTTCATTTTCATCAAATAAACAAAATAAAACCCAGAATTAATCCTGAAAGACAAGAAATGATCATAAAAGAAGCTTCAGCCCAGTTGTTAATGTTACTAAAAGAGCCCAAATTTCTAAAAATATTGCGAAAAACTACAATCTTCTGTTTTAGAGTGAATGTTTGAGGTGTTTATAAGGCATTAATTTCATTTTTAGAAAATTTAATTTTTCACATTTTTCCATGAAAAGTGCCAATACCCCCCCTTTGGGTTCTAGGTGAAAATCTAACTTGACACAAATCAAACAAAAATGTTTCCATGGTGTGTATTGTTGTTCATTTTCATCAAATAAACAAAATAAAACACAGAATTAATCCTTAAAGACAAGAAATGAGCATAAAAGATGCTTCAGCGCAAGTGTAAATGTTACTAAAAGAGCCCAAATTTCTAAAATATTGAGAAGAACAACAATCTTCTGTTATAGAGTGAATGTTTGAGGTGTTTAGAAGGCATTTATTTCATTTTTAGAAAATTTAATTTTTCACATTTTTCCATGAAAAGTGCCAATTACCCCCCCTTTGGGTTCTAAGTGAAAATCTCACTTGAAACAAATCAAACAAAAATTTTTCCATGGTGTGTATTGTTGTTCATTTTCATCAAATAAACAAAATAAAACCCAGAATTAATCCTGAAAGACAAGAAATGATCATAAAAGATGCTTCAGCCCAGGTGTTAATGTTACTAAAAGAGCCCAAATTTCTAAAAATATTGCGAAAAACAACAATCTTCTGTTTTAGAGTGAATGTTTGAGGTGTTTAGAAGGCATTTATTTCATTTTTAGAAAATTTAATTTTTCACATTTTTCAATGAAAAGTGCCAATACCCCCCTTTGGGTTCTAGGTGAAAATCTAACTTGACACAAATCAAACAAAAATGTTTCCATGGTGTGTATTGTTGTTCATTTTCATCAAATAAACAAAATAAAACACAGAATTAATCCTTAAAGACAAGAAATGAGCATAAAAGATGCTTCAGCGCAAGTGTAAATGTTACTAAAAGAGCCCAAATTTCTAAAATCATTGCAAAAAACAACAATCTTCTGTTTTAGAGTGAATGTTTGAGGTGTTTATAAGACATTAATTTCATTTTTTGAAAATTTAATTTTTCACATTTTTCCATGAAAAGTGCCAATACCCCCCCCTTTGGGTTCTAGGTGAGAATCTCACTCGACACAAATCAAACAAAAATGTATCCAAGGTGTGTATTGTTGTTCATTTTCATCAAATAAACAAAATAAAACCCAGAATGAATCCTGAAAGACAATAAAAGATCATAAAAAATGCTTCAGCCCAAGTGTTAATGTTACTAAAAGAGCCCAAATTTCTAAAATATTGCGAAAAACAACAATCTTCTGTTATAGAGTGAATGTTTGAGGTGTTTAGAAGGCATTTATTTCATTTTTAGAAAATTTAATTTTTCACATTTTTCCATGAAAAGTGCCAATTACCCCCCCTTTGGGTTCTAAGTGAAAATCTCACTTGACACAAATCAAACAAAAATTTTTCCATGGTGTGTATTGTTGTTCATTTTCATCAAATAAACAAAATAAAACCCAGAATTAATCCTCAAAGACAAGAAATGATCATAAAAGATGCTTCAGCCCAGGTGTTAATGTTACTAAAAGAGCCCAAATTTCTAAAAATATTGCGAAAAACAACAATCTTCTGTTTTAGAGTGAATGTTTGAGGTGTTTAGAAGGCATTTATTTCATTTTTAGAAAATTTAATTTTTCACATTTTTCAATGAAAAGTGCCAATACCCCCCCTTTTGGGTTCTAGGTGAAAATCTCACTCGACACAAATCAAACAAAAATGTTTCCATGGTGTGTATTGTTGTTCATTTTCATCAAATAAACAAAATAAAACACAGAATTAATCCTGAAAGACAAGAAATGAGCATAAAAGATGCTTCAGCGCAAGTGTTAATGTTACTAAAAGGGCCCTTATTTCTAAAATCATTGCGAAAAACAACAATCTTCTGTTTTAGAGTGAATGTTTGAGGTGTTTATAAGGCATTAATTTCATTTTTAGAAAATTTAATTTTTCACATTTTTCCATGAAAAGTGCCAATACCCCCCCTTTGGGTTCTAGGTTAAAATCTACATTGACACAAATCAAACAAAAATGTTTCCATGGTGTGTATTGTTGTTCATTTTCATCAAATAAACAAAATAAAACACAGAATTAATCCTTAAAGACAAGAAATGAGCATAAAAGATGCTTCAGCGCAAGTGTTAATGTTACTAAAAGAGCCCAAATTTCTAAAATCATTGCGAAAAACAACAATCTTCTGTTTTAGAGTGAATGTTTGAGGTGTTTATAAGACATTAATTTCATTTTTTGAAAATTTAATTTTTTCACATTTTTCCATGAAAAGTGCCAATACCCCCCCCTTTGGGTTCTAGGTGAAAATCTCAGTCGACACAAATCAATTAAAAATGTATCCAAGGTGTGTATTGTTGTTCATTTTCATCAAATAAATAAAATAAAATCCAGAATGTATCCTGAAAGACAGTAAATGATCATAAAAGATGCTTCAGCCCAGGTGTTAATGTTACTAAAAGAGCCCAAATTTCTAAAAATATTGCAAAAAACAACAATCTTCTGTTTTAGAGTGAATGTTTGAGGTGTTTAGAAGGCATTTATTTCATTTTTAGAAAATTTAATTTTTTACATTTTTCCATGAAAAGTGTTAATACCCCCCTTTGGGTTCTAGGTGAAAATCTCACTCGACACAAATCAAACAAAAATGTTTCCATGGTGTGTATTGTTGTTCATTTTCATCAAATAAACAAAATAAAACCCAGAATTAATCCTGAAAGACAAGAAATGAGCATAAAAGATGCTTCAGCGCAAGTGTTAATGTTAACTAAAAGAGCCCAAATTTCTAAAAATATTGCGAAAAACAACAATCTTCTGTTTTAGAGTGAATGTTTGAGGTGTTTAGAAGGTATTTATTTCATTTTTAGAAAATTTTATTTTTCCCATTTTTCCATGAAAAGTGCAAATACCCCCCCTTTGGGTTCTAGGTGAAAATCTCACTCGACACAAATCAGTAAAAATGTTTCCATGGAGTGTATTGTTGTTCATTTTCATCAAATAAACAAAATAAAACCCAGAATTAATCCTGAAAGACAAGAAATGATCATAAAAGAAGCTTCAGCCCAGGTGTTAATGTTACTAAAAGAGCCCAAATTTCTAAAAATATTGCGAAAAACTACAATCTTCTGTTTTAGAGTGAATGTTTGAGGTGTTTATAAGGCATTAATTTCATTTTTAGAAAATTTAATTTTTCACATTTTTCCATGAAAAGTGCCAATACCCCCCCTTTGGGTTCTAGGTGAAAATCTAACTTGACACAAATCAAACAAAAATGTTTCCATGGTGTGTATTGTTGTTCATTTTCATCAAATAAACAAAATAAAACACAGAATTAATCCTTAAAGACAAGAAATGAGCATAAAAGATGCTTCAGCGCAAGTGTTAATGTTACTAAAAGAGCCCAAATTTCTAAAATCATTGCGAAAAACAACAATCTTCTGTTTAAGAGTGAATGTTTGAGGTGTTTATAAGACATTAATTTCATTTTTTGAAAATTTAATTTTTTTACATTTTTCCATGAAAAGTGCCAATACCCCCCCCTTTGGGTTCTAGGTGAAAATCTCAGTCGACACAAATCAATTAAAAATGTATCCAAGGTGTGTATTGTTGTTCATTTTCATCAAATAAACAAAATTAAACCCAGAATAAATCCTGAAAAACAAGAAATGACAATAAAAGATGCTTCAGCGCAAGTGTTATTCTTACTATAAGAGCCCAAATTTCTAAAAATATTGGGAAAAGCAACAATTTTCAGTTTTAGAGTGAATGTTTCAGGTGTATAGAAGGCATTTATTACATTTTTAGAAAATTTAATTTTTCACATTTTTCCATGAAAAGTGCCAATACCCCCCCCCTTTGGGTTCTAGGTGAAAATCTAACTCGACACTAATCAAACAAAAATGTTTCCATGGTGTGTATTCTTGTTCATTTTCATCAAATAAACAAAATAAAACCCAGAATTAATCCTGAAAGACAAGAAATGAGCATAAAAGATGCTTCAGCGCAAGTGTTAATGTTAACTGAAAGAGCCCAAATTTCTAAAAATATTGCGAAAAACAACAATCTTCTGTTTTAGAGTGAATGTTTGAGGTGTTTAGAAGGTTTTTATTTCATTTTTAGAAAATTTAATTTTTCACATTTTTCCATGAAAAGTGCCAATACCCCCCCCTTTGGGTTCTAGGTGAAAATTTCACTCGACACAAATCAGTCAAAAATGTTTCCATGGTGTGTATTGTTGTTCATTTCATCAAATAAACAAAATAAAACCCAGAATTAATCCTGAAAGACAAGAAATGAGCATAAAAGATGCTTAAGCGCAAGTGTTAATGTTACTAAAAGAGCCCAAATTTCTATAGATATTGCGAAAAACAACAATCTTCTGTTTTAGAGTGAATGTTTGAGGTGTTTAGAAGGCATTTATTTCATTTTTAGAAAATTTAATTTTTCACATTTTTCCATGAAAAGTGCTAATACCCCCCCCTTTGGGTTCTAGGTGAAAATCTCACTCGAAAAAAATCAAACAAAAATGTTTCCATGGTGTGTTTTGTTGTTCATTTTCATCAAATAAACAAAATAAAACCCAGTATTAATCTTGAAAGACAAGAAATGAGCAATAGTTGCTTCAGCGAAAGTGTTAATGTTACTAAAAGAGCCAAAATTTCTAAAAATATTGCGAAAAACAACAATCTTCTGTTTTAGAGTGAATGTTTGAGGTGTTTAGAAGGCATTTATTTCATATTTAGAAAATTTAATTTTTCACATTTTTCCATGAAAAGGCCAATACCCCCCCTTTGGGTTCTAGGTGAAAATCTCACTCGACACAAATCAAACAATAATGTATCCAAGGTGTGTATTGTTGTTCATTTTCATCAAATAAACAAAATAAAACCCAGAATGAATCCTGAAAGACAATAAAAGATCATAAAAGATGCTTCAGCCCAAGTGTTAATGCTACTAAAAGAGCCCAAATTTCTAAAATATTGCGAAAAACAACAATCTTCTGTTTTAGAGTGAATGTTTGAGGTGTTTAGAAGGCCTTTATTTCATTTTTAGAAAATTTAATTTTTCATATTTTTCCATGAAAAGTGCCAATTACCCCCCCTTTGGGTTCTAAGTGAAAATCTCACTTGACACAAATCAAACAAAAATTTTTCCATGGTGTGTATTGTTGTTCATTTTCATCAAATAAACAAAATAAAACCAAGAATTAATCTTGAAGGTCAAGAAATGAGCATAAAAGTTGCTTCAGAGAAAGTGTTAATGTTACTAAAAGAACCAAAATTTCTAAATATATTGCGAAAAACAACAATCTTCTATTTTAGAGTGAATGTTTGAGGTGTTTAGAAGGCATTTATTTCATTTTTAGAAAATTTAATTTTTCACATTTTTCCATTAAAAGTGCCAATATCCCCCCCTTTGGGTTCTAGGTGAAAATCTCACTCGACACAAATCAAACAAAAATGTATCCAAGGTGTGTATTGTTGTTCAATTTCATCAAATAAACAAAATAAAAACCAGAATGAATCCTGAAAGACAGTAAAAGATCATAAAAGATGCTTCAGCGCAAGTGTTAATTTTACTAAAAGAGCCCAAATTTCCAAAAATATTGCGAAAAACAACAATCTGCTGTTTTAGAGTGAATGTTTGAGGTGTTTAGAAGGCATTTATTTCATTTTTAGAAAATTTAATTTTTCACATTTTTCCATGAAAAGTGCCAATACCCCCCCCTTTGGGTTCTAGGTGAAAATCTCACTCGACACAAATCAAACAAAAATGTATCCAAGGTGTGTATTGTTGTTCATTTTCATCAAATAAACAAAATAAAACCCAGAATGTATCCTGAAAGACAATAAATGATCATAAAAGATGCTTCAGCCCAGGTGTTAATGTTACTAAAAGAGCCCAAATTTCTAAAAATATTGCGAAAAACAACAATCTTCTGTTTTAGAGTGAATGTTTGAGGTGTTTATAAGGCATTAATTTCATTTTTTGAAAATTTAATTTTTCACATTTTTCCATGAAAAGTGCCAATACCCCCCCCTTTGGGTTCTAGGTGAAAATCTCAGTCGACACAAATCAAACAAAAATGTATCCAATGTGTATTAATGTTCATTTTCATCAAATAAATAAAATAAAACCCAGAATGTGTCCTGAAAAACAATAAATGATCATAAAAGATGCTTCAGCCCAGGTGTTAATGTTACTAAAAGAGCCCAAATTTCTAAAAATATTGCGAAAAACAACAATCTTCTGTTTTAGAGTGAATGTTTGAGGTGTTTAGAAGGCATTTATTTCATTTTTAGAAAATTTAATTTTTCACATTTTTCCATGAAAAGTGTTACTACCCCCCTTTGGGTTCTAGGTGAAAATCTCACTCGACACAAATCAAACAAAAATGTTTCCATGGTGTGTATTGTTGTTCATTTTCATCATATAAACAAAATAAAACCCAGAATTAATCCTGAAAGACAAGAAATGAGCATAAAAGATGCTTCAGCGCAAGTGTTAATGTTAACTAAAAGAGCCCAAATTTCTAAAAATATTGCGAAAAACAACAATCTTCTGTTTTAGAGTGAATGTTTGAGGTGATTAGAAGGTATTAATTTCATTTTTAGAAAATTTAATTTTTCACATTTTTCCATGAAAAGTGCCAATACCCCCCCCCCCTTTGGGTTCTAGGTGAAAATCTCACTCGACACAAATCAGTCAAAAATGTTTCCATGGTGTGTATTGTTGTTCATTTTCATCAAATAAAAACAATAAAACCCAGAATTAATCCTGAAAGACAAGAAATGAGCATAAAAGATGCTTCAGCGCAAGTGTTAATGTTACTAAAAGAGCCCAAATTTCTAAAAATATTGCGAAAAACAACAATCTTCTGTTTTAGAGTGAATGTTTGAGGTGTTTAGAAGGTTTTTATTTCATTTTTAGAAAATTTAATTTTTCACATTTTTCCATGAAAAGTGCCAATACCCCCCCCTTTGGGTTCTAGGTGAAAATTTCACTCGACACAAATCAGTCAAAAATGTTTCCATGGTGTGTATTGTTGTTCATTTCATCAAATAAACAAAATAAAACCCAGAATTAATCCTGAAAGACAAGAAATGAGCATAAAAGATGCTTAAGCGCAAGTGTTAATGTTACTAAAAGAGCCCAAATTTCTATAGATATTGCGAAAAACAACAATCTTCTGTTTTAGAGTGAATGTTTGAGGTGTTTAGAAGGCATTTATTTCATTTTTAGAAAATTTAATTTTTCACATTTTTCCATGAAAAGTGCTAATACCCCCCCCTTTGGGTTCTAGGTGAAAATCTCACTCGAAAAAAATCAAACAAAAATGTTTCCATGGTGTGTTTTGTTGTTCATTTTCATCAAATAAACAAAATAAAACCCAGTATTAATCTTGAAAGACAAGAAATGAGCAATAGTTGCTTCAGCGAAAGTGTTAATGTTACTAAAAGAGCCAAAATTTCTAAAAATATTGCGAAAAACAACAATCTTCTGTTTTAGAGTGAATGTTTGAGGTGTTTAGAAGGCATTTATTTCATATTTAGAAAATTTAATTTTTCACATTTTTCCATGAAAAGGCCAATACCCCCCCTTTGGGTTCTAGGTGAAAATCTCACTCGACACAAATCAAACAATAATGTATCCAAGGTGTGTATTGTTGTTCATTTTCATCAAATAAACAAAATAAAACCCAGAATGAATCCTGAAAGACAATAAAAGATCATAAAAGATGCTTCAGCCCAAGTGTTAATGCTACTAAAAGAGCCCAAATTTCTAAAATATTGCGAAAAACAACAATCTTCTGTTTTAGAGTGAATGTTTGAGGTGTTTAGAAGGCCTTTATTTCATTTTTAGAAAATTTAATTTTTCATATTTTTCCATGAAAAGTGCCAATTACCCCCCCTTTGGGTTCTAAGTGAAAATCTCACTTGACACAAATCAAACAAAAATTTTTCCATGGTGTGTATTGTTGTTCATTTTCATCAAATAAACAAAATAAAACCAAGAATTAATCTTGAAGGTCAAGAAATGAGCATAAAAGTTGCTTCAGAGAAAGTGTTAATGTTACTAAAAGAACCAAAATTTCTAAATATATTGCGAAAAACAACAATCTTCTATTTTAGAGTGAATGTTTGAGGTGTTTAGAAGGCATTTATTTCATTTTTAGAAAATTTAATTTTTCACATTTTTCCATTAAAAGTGCCAATATCCCCCCCTTTGGGTTCTAGGTGAAAATCTCACTCGACACAAATCAAACAAAAATGTATCCAAGGTGTGTATTGTTGTTCAATTTCATCAAATAAACAAAATAAAAACCAGAATGAATCCTGAAAGACAGTAAAAGATCATAAAAGATGCTTCAGCGCAAGTGTTAATTTTACTAAAAGAGCCCAAATTTCCAAAAATATTGCGAAAAACAACAATCTGCTGTTTTAGAGTGAATGTTTGAGGTGTTTAGAAGGCATTTATTTCATTTTTAGAAAATTTAATTTTTCACATTTTTCCATGAAAAGTGCCAATACCCCCCCCTTTGGGTTCTAGGTGAAAATCTCACTCGACACAAATCAAACAAAAATGTATCCAAGGTGTGTATTGTTGTTCATTTTCATCAAATAAACAAAATAAAACCCAGAATGTATCCTGAAAGACAATAAATGATCATAAAAGATGCTTCAGCCCAGGTGTTAATGTTACTAAAAGAGCCCAAATTTCTAAAAATATTGCGAAAAACAACAATCTTCTGTTTTAGAGTGAATGTTTGAGGTGTTTATAAGGCATTAATTTCATTTTTTGAAAATTTAATTTTTCACATTTTTCCATGAAAAGTGCCAATACCCCCCCCCTTTGGGTTCTAGGTGAAAATCTCAGTCGACACAAATCAAACAAAAATGTATCCAATGTGTATTAATGTTCATTTTCATCAAATAAATAAAATAAAACCCAGAATGTGTCCTGAAAAACAATAAATGATCATAAAAGATGCTTCAGCCCAGGTGTTAATGTTACTAAAAGAGCCCAAATTTCTAAAAATATTGCGAAAAACAACAATCTTCTGTTTTAGAGTGAATGTTTGAGGTGTTTAGAAGGCATTTATTTCATTTTTAGAAAATTTAATTTTTCACATTTTTCCATGAAAAGTGTTACTACCCCCCTTTGGGTTCTAGGTGAAAATCTCACTCGACACAAATCAAACAAAAATGTTTCCATGGTGTGTATTGTTGTTCATTTTCATCATATAAACAAAATAAAACCCAGAATTAATCCTGAAAGACAAGAAATGAGCATAAAAGATGCTTCAGCGCAAGTGTTAATGTTAACTAAAAGAGCCCAAATTTCTAAAAATATTGCGAAAAACAACAATCTTCTGTTTTAGAGTGAATGTTTGAGGTGATTAGAAGGTATTAATTTCATTTTTAGAAAATTTAATTTTTCACATTTTTCCATGAAAAGTGCCAATACCCCCCCCCCTTTGGGTTCTAGGTGAAAATCTCACTCGACACAAATCAGTCAAAAATGTTTCCATGGTGTGTATTGTTGTTCATTTTCATCAAATAAAAACAATAAAACCCAGAATTAATCCTGAAAGACAAGAAATGAGCATAAAAGATGCTTCAGCGCAAGTGTTAATGTTACTAAAAGAGCCCAAATTTCTATAAATATTGCGAAAAACAACAATCTTCTGTTTTAGAGTGAATGTTTGAGGTGTTTAGAAGGCATTTATTTCATTTTTAGAAAATTTAATTTTTCACATTTTTCCATTAAAAGTGGCAATACCCCCCCCTTTGGGTTCTAGGTGAAAATCTCACTCGACACAAATCAAACAAAAATGTATCCAAGGTGTGTATTGTTGTTCATTTTCATCAAATAAACAAAATAAAACCCAGAATGAATCCTGAAAGACAATAAATGATCATAAAAGACGCTTCAGCCCAGGTGTTAATGTTACAAAAAGAGCCCAAATTTCTGAAAATATTGCGAAAAACAACAATCTTCTGTTTTAGAGTGAATGTTTGAGGTGTTAAGAAGGCATTTATTTCATTATTAGAAAATTTAATTTTTCACATTTTTCCATGAAAGGTGCCAATACCTCCCCCTTTGGGTTCTAGGTGAAAATCTCACTTGACACTAATCAAACAAAAAAGTTTCCATGGTGTGTATTGTTGTTCATTTTCATCAAATAAACAAAATAAAACCCAGAATTAATCCTGAAAGACATGAAATGAGCATAAAAGATGCTTCAGCGCTGGTGTTAATTTTACTAAAAGAGCCTAAATTTCTAAAAATATTGCGAAAAACAACAATCTTCTGTTTAAGAGTGAATGTTTGAGGTGTTTAGAAGGCATTTATTTCATTTTTAGAAAATTTAATTTTTCACATTTTTCCATGAAAAGTGGCAATACCCCCCCCTTTGGGTTCTAGGTGAAAATCTCACTTGACACAAATCAAACAAAAATGTATCCAAGGTGTGTATTGTTGTTCATTTTCATCAAATAAACAAAATAAAACCCAGAATGAATCCTGAAAGACAATAAAAGATCATTAAAGATGCTTCAGCCAAAGTGTTAATGTAACTAAAAGAACCCAAATTTCTAAAAATATTGCGAAAAACAACAATCTTCTGTTTTAGAGTGAATGTTTTAGGTGTTTAGAAGGCATTTATTTCATTTTTAGAAAATTTAATTTTTCACATTTTTTCATGAAAAGTGCCAATACCCCCCCCTTTGGGTTCTAGGTGAAAATCTCACTTGACACAAATCAAACAAAAATGTTTCCATGGTGTTTATTGTTGTTCATTTTCATCAAATAAACAAAATAAAACAGAATTAATCCTGAAAGACAAGAAATGAGCATAAAAGATGCTTCAGCGCAAGTGTTAATGTTACTAAAAGAGCCCAAATTTCTAAAATCATTGCGAAAAACAACAATCTTCTGTTTTAGAGTGAATGTTTGAGGTGTTTAGAAGGCATTTATTTCATTTTTAGAAAATTTAATTTTTCACATTTTTTCATGAAAAGTGCCAATACCCCCCCTTTGGGTTCTAGGTGAAAATCTCACTCGACACAAATCAAACAAAAATGTATCCAAGGTGTGTATTGTTGTTCATTTTCATCAAATAAACAAAAAAAAACCCAGAATGTATCCTGAAAGACAATAAATGATCATATAAGATGCTTCAGCCCAGGTGTTAATGTTACTAAAAGAGCCCAAATTTCTAAAAATATTGCGAAAAACAACAATCTTCTGTTTTAGAGTGAATGTTTGAGGTGTTTATAAGGCATTAATTTCATTTTTTGAAAATTTAATTTTTCACATTTTTCCATGAAAAGTGCCAATACCCCCCCCCTTTGGGTTCTAGGTGAAAATCTCAGTCGACACAAATCAAACAAAAATGTATCCAAGGTGTGTAATAATGTTCATTTTCATCAAATAAATAAAATAAAACCCAGAATGTCTCCTGAAAAACAATAAATGATCATAAAAGATGCTTCAGCCCAGGTGGTTAATGTTACTAAAAGAGCCCAAATTTCTAAAAATATTGCGAAAAAACAACAATCTTCTGTTTTAGAGTGAATGTTTGAGGTGTTTAGAAGGCATTTATTTCATTTTTAGAAAATTTAATTTTTCACATTTTTCCATGAAAAGTGTTAATAACCCCCTTTGGGTTCTAGGTGAAAATCTCACTCGACACAAATCAAACAAAAATGTTTCCATGGTGTGTATTGTTGTTCATTTTCATCATATAAACAAAATAAAACCCAGAATTAATCCTGAAAGACAAGAAATGAGCATAAAAGATGCTTCAGCGCAAGTGTTAATGTTAACTAAAAGAGCCCAAATTTCTAAAAATATTGCGAAAAACAACAATCTTCTGTTTTAGAGTGAATGTTTGAGGTGATTAGAAGGTATTAATTTCATTTTTAGAAAATTTAATTTTTCACATTTTTCCATGAAAAGTGCCAATACCCCCCCCTTTGGGTTCTAGGTGAAAAATCTCACTCGACACAAATCAGTCAAAAATGTTTCCATGGTGTGTATTGTTGTTCATTTTCATCAAATAAACAAAATAAAACCCAGAATTTATCTTGAAAGTCAAGAAATGAGCATAAAAGTTGCTTCAGCGAAAGTGTCAATGTTACTAAAAGAGCCCAAATTTCTAAAAATATTGCGAAAAACAACAATCTTCTGTTTTAGAGTGAATGTTTGAGGTGTTTAGAAGGCATTTATTTCATTTTTAGAAAATTTAATTTTTCACATTTTTCCATTTAAGTGCCAATACCCCCCCCTTTGGGTTCAAGGGAAAATCTCACTCGACACAAATCAAACAAAAATGTATCCAAGGTGTGTATTGTTGTTCATTTTCATCAAATAAACAAAATAAAACCCAGAATGAATCCTGAAAGACAATAAATGATCATAAGAGATGCTTCAGCCCAAGTGTTAATGTTACTAAAAGAGCCCAAATTTCTAAAAATATTGCGAAAAACAACAATCTTCTGTTTTAGAGTGAATTTTTGAGATGTTTAGAAGGCTTTTATTTCATTTTTAGAAAATTTAATTTTTCACATTTTTCCATGAAAAGTGCCAATACCCCCCCTTTGGGTTCTACGTGAAAATCCCACTCGACACAAATCAAACAAAAATGTATCCAAGGTGTGTATTGTTGTTCATTTTCATCAAATAAACAAAATAAAACCAAGAATGTATCCTTAAAGACAATAAATGATCATAAAAGATGCTTCAGCCCAGGTGTTAATGTTACTAAAAGAGCCCAAATTTCTAAAAATATTGCGAAAAACAACAATCTTCTGTTTTAGAGTGAATGTTTGAGGTGTTTAGAAGGCATTTATTTCATTTTTAGAAAATTTAATTTTTCACATTTTTCCATGAAAAGTGCCAATACCCCCCCTTTGGGTTCTAGGTGAAAATCTAACTTGACACAAATCAAACAAAAATGTTTCCATGGTGTGTATTGTTGTTCATTTTCATCAATAAACAAAATAAAACACAGAATTAATCCTGAAAGACAAGAAATGAGCATAAAAGATGCTTCAGCGCAAGTGTTAATGTTACTAAAAGAGCCCAAATTTCTAAAATCATTGCGAAAAACAACAGTCTTCTGTTTTAGAGTGAATGTTTGAGGTGTTTATAAGGCATTTATTTAATTTTTAGAAAATTTAATTTTTCACATTTTTCCATGAAAAGTGCCAATGCCCCCCCCTTTGGATTCTAGGTGAAAATCTCACTCCACACAAATCAAACAAAAATGTATCCAAGGTTTGTATTGTTGTTCATTTTCATCAAATAAACAAAATAATACCCAGAATGAATCCTGAAAGACAATAAATGATCATAAAAGATGCTTCAGCCCAGGTGTTAATGTTACTAAAAGAGCCCAAATTTCTAAAAATATTGCGAAAAACAACAATCTTCTATTTTAGAGTGAATGTTTGAGGTGTTTAGAAGGCATTTATTTCATTTTTAGAAAATTTAATTTTTCACATTTTTTCATGAAAAGTGACAATGCCCCCCCCTTTGGGTTCTAGGTGAAAATCTCACTTGACGCAAATCAAACAAAAATGTTTCCATGGTGTGTATTGTTGTTCATTTTCATCAAATAAACAAAATAAAACCCAGAATTAATTCTGAAAGACAAGAAATGAGCATAAAAGTTGCTTCAGCGCAAGTGTTAATGTTACTAAAAGAGCCCAAATTTCTAAAAATATTGCGAAAAACAACAATCTTCTGTTTTAGAGTGAATGTTTGAGGTGTTTAGAAGGCATTTATTTCATTTTTAGAAAATTTAATTTTACACATTTTTCCGTGAAAAGTGCCAATACCCCCCCCCTTTGGGTTCTAGGTGAAAATCTCACTCGTTACAAATCAAACAAAAATGTATCCAAGGTGTGTATTGTTGTTCATTTTCATCAAATAAACAAAATAAAACCCAGAATGAATCCTGAAAGACAATAAAAATCATAAAAGATGCTTCAGCCCAGGTGTTAATGTTACTAAAAGAGCCCAAATTTCTAAAAATATTGCGAAAAACAACAATCTTCTGTTTTAGAGTGAATGTTTGAGGTGTATAGAAGGCATTTATTTCATTTTAAAAAATTTAATTTTTCACATTTTTCCATGAAAAGTGCCAGTACCCTCCCCCTTTGGGTTGTAAGTGAAAATCTCACTTGACACAAATCAAACAAAAAAGTTTCCATGGTGTGTATTGTTGTTCATTTTCATCAAATAAACAAAATAAAACCCAGAATGAATCCTGAAAGACAATAAATGATCATAAGAGATGCTTCAGCCCAAGTGTTAATGTTACTAAAAGAGCCCAAATTTCTAAAAATATTGCGAAAAACAACAATCTTCTGTTTTAGAGTGAATTTTTGAGATGTTTAGAAGGCATTTATTTCATTTTTAGAAAATTTAATTTTTCACATTTTTCCATGAAAAGTGCCAATACCCCCCCTTTGGGTTCTACGTGAAAATCCCACTCGACACAAATCAAACAAAAATGTATCCAAGGTGTGTATTGTTGTTCATTTTCATCAAATAAACAAAATAAAACCAAGAATGTATCCTTAAAGACAATAAATGATCATAAAAGATGCTTCAGCCCAGGTGTTAATGTTACTAAAAGAGCCCAAATTTCTAAAAATATTGCGAAAAACAACAATCTTCTGTTTTAGAGTGAATGTTTGAGGTGTTTAGAAGGCATTTATTTCATTTTTAGAAAATTTAATTTTTCACATTTTTCCATGAAAAGTGCCAATACCCCCCCTTTGGGTTCTAGGTGAAAATCTAACTTGACACAAATCAAACAAAAATGTTTCCATGGTGTGTATTGTTGTTCATTTTCATCAAATAAACAAAATAAAACACAGAATTAATCCTGAAAGACAAGAAATGAGCATAAAAGATGCTTCAGCGCAAGTGTTAATGTTACTAAAAGAGCCCAAATTTCTAAAATCATTGCGAAAAACAACAGTCTTCTGTTTTAGAGTGAATGTTTGAGGGGTTTATAAGGCATTTATTTAATTTTTAGAAAATTTAATTTTTCACATTTTTCCATGAAAAGTGCCAATGCCCCCCCCTTTGGATTCTAGGTGAAAATCTCACTCCACACAAATCAAACAAAAATGTATCCAAGGTTTGTATTGTTGTTCATTTTCATCAAATAAACAAAATAATACCCAGAATGAATCCTGAAAGACAATAAATGATCATAAAAGATGCTTCAGCCCAGGTGTTAATGTTACTAAAAGAGCCCAAATTTCTAAAAATATTGCGAAAAACAACAATCTTCTATTTTAGAGTGAATGTTTGAGGTGTATAGAAGGCATTTATTTCATTTTTAGAAAATTTAATTTTTCACATTTTTCCATGAAAAGTGACAATGCCCCCCCCTTTGGGTTCTAGGTGAAAATCTCACTTGACGCAAATCAAACAAAAATGTTTCCATGGTGTGTATTGTTGTTCATTTTCATCAAATAAACAAAATAAAACCCAGAATTAATTCTGAAAGACAAGAAATGAGCATAAAAGTTGCTTCAGCGCAAGTGTTAATGTTACTAAAAGAGCCCAAATTTCTAAAAATATTGCGAAAAACAACAATCTTCTGTTTTAGAGTGAATGTTTGAGGTGTTTAGAAGGCATTTATTTCATTTTTAGAAAATTTAATTTTACACATTTTTCCGTGAAAAGTGCCAATACCCCCCCCTTTGGGTTCTAGGTGAAAATCTCACTCGTTACAAATCAAACAAAAATGTATCCAAGGTGTGTATTGTTGTTCATTTTCATCAAATAAACAAAATAAAACCCAGAATGAATCCTGAAAGACAATAAAAATCATAAAAGATGCTTCAGCCCAGGTGTTAATGTTACTAAAAGAGCCCAAATTTCTAAAAATATTGCGAAAAACAACAATCTTCTGTTTTAGAGTGAATGTTTGAGGTGTATAGAAGGCATTTATTTCATTTTTAGAAAATTTAATTTTTCACATTTTTCCATGAAAAGTGCCAGTACCTCCCCCTTTGGGTTGTAAGTGAAAATCTCACTTGACACAAATCAAACAAAAAAGTTTCCATGGTGTGTATTGTTGTTCATTTTCATCAAAAAAACAAAATAAAACCCAGAATTAATCCTGAAAGACATGAAATGAGCATAAAAGATGCTTCAGCGCAAGTGTTAATTTTACTAAAAGAGCCTAAATTTCTAAAAATATTGCGAAAAACAACATTCTTCTGTTTTAGAGTGAATGTTTGAGGTGTTAAGAAGGCATCTATTTCATTTTTAGAAAATTTAATTTTTTACATTTTTCCATGAAAAGTGCCAATACCCCCCCCTTTGGGTTCTAGGTGAAAATCTCACTCGAAAAAAATTAAACAAAAATGTTTCCATGGTGTGTATTGTTGTTCATTTTCATCAAATAAACAAAATAAAACCCAGAATTAATCTTGAAGGACAAGAAATGAGCATAAAAGTTGCTTCAGAGAAAGTGTTAATGTTACTAAAAGAGCCCAAATTTCTAAAAATATTGCGAAAAACAACAATCTTCTGTTTTAGAGTGAATGTTTGAGATGTTTAGAAGGCATTTATTTCATTTTTAGAAAATTTAATTTTTCACATTTTTCCATTTAAAGTGCCAATATCCCCCCCTTGGGTTCTAGGTGAAAATCTCACTCGGCACAAATCAAACAAAAATGTATCCAAGGTGTGTATTGTTGTTCATTTTCATCAAATAAACAAAATAAAACACAGAATTAATCCTGAAAGACAAGAAATGAGCATAAAAGATGCTTCAGCGCAAGTGTTAATGTTACTAAAAGAGCCCAAATTTCTAAAATCATTGCGAAAAACAACAATCTTCTGTTTTAGAGTGAATGTTTGAGGTGTTTAGAAGGCATTAATTTCATTTTTTGAAAATTTAATTTTTCACATTTTTCCATGAAAAGTGCCAATACCCCCCCCTTTGGGTTCTAGGTGAAAATCTCACTCGAAACAAATTAAACAAAAATGTTTCCATGGTGTGTATTATTGTTCATTTTCATCAAATAAACAAAATAAAACCCAGAATGAATCCTGAAAGACAATAAAAATCATAAAAGATGCTTCAGCCCAGGTGTTAATGTTACTAAAAGAGCCCAAATTTCTAAAAATATTGCGAAAAACAACAATCTTCTGTTTTAGAGTGAATGTTTGAGGTGTATAGAAGGCATTTATTTCATTTTTAGAAAATTTAATTTTTCACATTTTTCCATGAAAAGTGCCAATACCCCCCCCTTTGGGTTCTAGGTGAAAATATCACTCGGCACAAATCAAACAAAAATGTTTCCATGGTGTGTATTCTTGTTCATTTTCATCGAATAAACAAAATAAAACTCAGAATAAATCCTGAAAGATAAGATATGAGCATAAAAGATGCTTCAGCGCAAGTGTTCATGTTACTAAAAGAGCCCAAATTTCTAAAAATATTGCGAAAAACAACAATCTTCTGTTTTAGAGTGAATGTTTGAGATGTTTAGAAGGCATTTATTTCATTTTTAGAAAATTTAATTTTTCACATTTTTCCATTAAAAGTGCCAATATCCCCCCCTTGGGTTCTAGGTGAAAATCTCACTCGACACAAATCAAACAAAAATGTATCCAAGGTGTGTATTGTTGTTCATTTTCATCAAAAAAACAAAATAAAACCCAGAATGTATCCTGAAAGACAATAAATGATCATAAAAGATGCTTCAGCCCAGGTGTTTATGTTACTTAAAGAGCCCAAATTTCTAAAAATATTGCGAAAACCACAATCTTCTGTTTTAGAGTGAATGTTTGAGGTGTTTAGAAGGCATTTATTTCATTTTTAGAAAATTTAATTTTTCACATTTTTCCATAAAAAGTGGAAATACCCCCCCCCCTTTGGGTTCTAGGTGAAAATCTCACTTGACACAAATCAAACAAAAAAGTTTCCATGGTGTGTATTGTTGTTCATTTTCATCAAATAAACAAAATAAAACCCAGAATTAATCCTGAAAGACATGAAATGAGCATAAAAGATGCTTCAGCGCAAGTGTTAATTTTACTAAAAGAGCCTAAATTTCTAAAAATATTGCGAAAAACAACAATCTTCTGTTTGAGAGTGAATATTTGAGGTGTTAAGAAGGCATCTATTTCATTTTTAGAAAATTTAATTTTTTACATTTTTCCATGAAAAGTGCCAATACCCCCCCCTTTGGGTTCTAGGTGAAAATCTCACTCGAAACAAATCAAACAAAAATGTTTCCATGGTGTGTATTATTGTTCATTTTCATCAAATAAACAAAATAAAACCCAGATTTTATCTTGAAGGACAAGAAATGAGCATAAAAGTTGCTTCAGAGAAAGTTTAATGTTAGGCATAGGGTTTTAGGTGAAAATCTCACTCTACACAAATCAAAAAAAATGTATCCAAGGTGTGTATTGTTGTTCATTTTCATCAAATAAACAAAATAAAACACAGAATTAATCCTGAAAGACAAGAAATGAGCATAAAAGATGCTTCAGCGCAAGTGGTAATGTTACTAAAAGAGCCCAAATTTCTAAAATCATTGCGAAAAAAAAAAATCTTCTGTTTTAGAGTGAATGTTTGAGGTGTTTATAAGGCATTAATTTCATTTTTTGAAAATTTAATTTTTCACATTTTTCCATGAAAAGTGCCAATACCCCTTTGGGTTCTAGGTGAAAATCTCAGTCGACACAAATCAAACGAAAATGTATCCAAGGTGTGTATTGTTGTTCATTTTCATCAAATAAATAAAATAAAATCCAGAAGGTATCCTGAAAGACAATAAATGTTCATAAAATATGCTTCAGCCCAGGTGTTAATGTTACTAAAAGAGCCCAAATTTCTAAAAATATTGCGAAAAACAACAATCTTCTGTTTTAGAGTGAATGTTTGAGGTGTTTAGAAGGCATTTATTTCATTTTTAGAAAATTTAATTTTTTACATTTTTCCATGAAGAGTGTTAATACCCCCCTTTGGGTTCAAGGTGAAAATCTCACTCGACACAAATTAAACAAAAATGTATCCAAGGTGAGTATTGTTGTTCATTTTCATCAAATAAACAAAATAAAACCCAGAATGAATCCTGAAAGACAATAAAAATCATAAAAGATGCTTCAGCCCAGGTGTTAATGTTACTAAAAGAGCCCAAATTTCTAAAATCATTGCGAAAAACAACAATCTTCTGTTTTAGAGTGAATGTTTGAGGTGTTTACAAGGCATTAATTTCATTTTTTGAAAATTTAATTTTTCACATTTTTCCATGAAAAGTGCCAATACCCCCCCTTTGGGTTCTAGGTGAAAATCTCAGTCGACCCAAATCAAACGAAAATGTATCTTAAGTGTGCATTGTTGTTCATTTTCATCAAATAAATAAAATAAAATCCAGAATGTATCCTGAAAGACAATAAATGTTCATAAAAGATGCTTCAGCCCAGGTGTTAATGTTACTAAAAGAGCCCAAATTTCTAAAAATATTGCGAAAAACAACAATCTTCTGTTTAAGAGTGAATGTTTGAGGTGTTTAGAAGGCATTTATTTCATTTTTAGAAAATTTAATTTTTCACATTTTTCCATGAAAAGTGTTAATACCCCCCTTTGGGTTCTAGGTGAAAATCTCACTCGTCACAAATCAAACAAAAATGTATCCAAGGTGTGTATTGTTGTTTATTTTCATCAAATAAACAAAATAAAACCCAGAATTAATCCTGAAAGACAAGAAATGAGCATAAAAGATGCTTCAGCGCAAGTGTTAATGTTAACTAAAATGGCCAAAATTTCTAAAAATATTGCGAAAAACAACAATCTTCTGTTTTAGAGGGAATGTTTGAGGTGTTTAGAAGGTATTTATTTCATTTTTAGAAAATTTAATTTTTCACATTTTTCCATGAAAAGTGCCAATACCCCCCCCTTTGGGTTCAAGGTGAAAATCTCACTCGACACAAATCAAACAAAAATGTATCCAAGGTGTGTATTGTTGTTCATTTTCATCAAATAAACAAAATAAAACCCAGAATGTATCCTGAAAGACAATAAATGATCATAAAAGATGCTTCAGCCCAGGTGTTAATGTTACTAAAAGAGCCCAAATTTCTAAAAATATTGCGAAAAACAACAATCTTCTGTTTTAGAGTGAATGTTCGAGGTGTTTAGAAGGCATTTATTTCATTTTTAGAAAATTTAATTTTTCACATTTTTCCATGAAAAGTGGCAATACCCCCCCCTTTGGGTTCTAGGTGAAAATCTCAGTCGACACAAATCAAACAAAAATGTATCCAATGTGAATTAATGTTCATTTTCATCAAATAAATAAAATAAAACCCAGAATGTATCCTGAAAAACAATAAATGATCATAAAAGATGCTTCAGCCCAGGTGTTAATGTTACTAAAAGAGCCCAAATTTCTAAAAATATTGCGAAAAACAACAATCTTCTGTTTTAGAGTGAATGTTTGAGGTGTTTAGAAGGCATTTATTTCATTTTTAGAAAATTTAATTTTTCACATTTTTCCATGAAAAGTGCCAATACCTCCCCCTTTGGGTTCTAGGTGAAAATCTCACTTGACACAAATCAAAAAAAAAGTTTCCATGGTGTGTATTGTTGTTCATTTTCATCAAATAAACAAAATAAAACCCAGAATTAATCCTGAAAGACATGAAATGAGCATAAAAGATGCTTCAGCGCAAGTGTTAATGTTAACGAAAAGAGCCTAAATTTCTAAAAATATTGCGAAAAACAACAATCTTCTGTTTTAGAGTGAATGTTTGAGGTGTTAAGAAGGCATCTATTTCATTTTTAGAAAATTTATTTTTTTACATTTTTCCATGAAAAGTGCCAATACCCCCCCCTTTGGGTTCTACGTGAAAATCTCACTCGAAACAAATCAAACAAAAATGTTTCCATGGTGTGTATTATTGTTCATTTTCATCAAATAAACAAAATAAAACCCAGATTTTATCTTGAAGGACAAGAAATGAGCATAAAAGTTGCTTCAGAGAAAGTGTTAATGTTACTAAAAGAGCCCAAATTTCTAAAAATATTGCGAAAAACAACAATCTTCAGTTTTAGAGTGAATGTTTGAGATGTTTAGAAGGCATTTATTTCATTTTTAGAAAATTTAATTTTTCACATTTTTCCATGAAAAGTGCCAATACCCCCCCCTTTGGGTTCTAGGTGAAAATCTCACTCGACACAAATCAAACAAAAATGTATCCAAGGTGTGTATTGTTGTTCATTTTCATCAAATAAACAAAATAAAACACAGAATTACTCCTGAAAGACAAGAAATGAGCATAAAAGTTGCTTCAGAGAAAGTGTTAATGTTACTAAAAGAGCCCAAATTTCTAAAAATATTGCGAAAAACAACAATCTTCTGCTTTAGAGCGAATGTTTGAGGTGTTTATAAGGCATTAATTTCATTTTTTGAAAATTTAATTTTTCACATTTTTCCATGAAAAGTGCCAATACCCCCCCCTTTGGGTTCTAGGTGAAAATCTCAGTCGACACAAATCAAACGAAAATGTATCCAAGGTGTGTATTGTTGTTCATTTTCATCAAATAAATAAAATAAAATCCAGAAGGTATCCTGAAAGACAATAAATGTTCATAAAAGATGCTTCAGCCCAGGTGTTAATGTTACTAAAAGAGCCCAAATTTCTGAAAATATTGCGAAAAACAACAATCTTCTGTTTTAGAGTGAATGTTTGAGGTGTTTAGAAGGCATTTATTTCATTTTTAGAAAATTTAATTTTTTACATTTTTCCATGAAGAGTGTTAATACCCCCCTTTGGGTTCAAGGTGAAAATCTCACTCGACACAAATCAAACAAAGATGTATCCAAGGTGTGTATTGTTGTTCATTTTCATCAAATAAACAAAATAAAACCCAGAATGTATCCTGAAAGACAATAAATGATCATAGAAGATGCTTCAGCCCAGGTGTTAATGTTACTAAAAGAGCCCAAATTTCTAAAAATAATGCGAAAAACAACAATCTTCTGTTTTAGAGTGAATGTTTGAGGTGTTTAGAAGGCATTTATTTCATTTTTAGAAAATTTAATTTTTCACATTTTTCCATGAAAAGTGCCAATCCCCCCCTTTGGGTTCTAGGTGAAAATCTAACTTGACACAAATCAAACAAAAATGTTTCCATGGTGTGTATTGTTGTTCATTTTCATCAAATAAACAAAATAAAACCCAGAATGAATCTTGAAAGACAATAAATGATCATAAAAGATGCTTCAGCCCAGGTGTTTATGTTACTAAAAGAGCCCAAATTTCTAAAAATATTGCGAAAAACAACAATCTTCTGTTTTAGAGTGAATGTTTGAGGTGTTTAGAAGGCATTTATTTCATTTTTAGAAAATTTAATTTTTCACATTTTTCCATGAAAAGTGCCAATACCCTTTGGGTTCTAGGTGAAAATCTCACTTGACGCAAATCAAACAAAAATGTTTCCATGGTGTGTATTGTTGTTCATTTTCATCAAATAAACAAAATAAAACCCAGAATTAATCCTGAAAGACAAGAAATGAGCTTAAAGTTGCTTCAGCGCAAGTGTTAATGTTACTAAAAGAGCCCAAATTTCTAAAAATATTGCAAAAAACAACAATCTTCTGTTTTAGAGTGAATGTTTGAGGTGTTTAGAAGGCATTTATTTCATTTTTAGAAAATTTAATTTTACATATTTTTCCATGAAAAGTGCCAATACCCCCCCCTTTGGGTTCTAGGTGAAAATCTCACTCGTTACAAATCAAACAAAAATGTATCCAAGGTGTGTATTGTTGTTCATTTTCATCAAATAAACAAAATAAAACCCAGAATGAATCCTGAGAGACAATAAAAATCATAAAAGATGCTTCAGCCCAGGTGTTAATGTGACTAAAAGAGCCCAAATTTCTAAAAATATTGCGAAAAACAACAATCTTCTATTTTAGAGTGAATGTTTGAGGTGTTTAGAAGGCATTTATTTCATTTTTAGAAAATTTAATTTTTCACATTTTTCCATGAAAAGTGCCAGTACCTCCCCCTTTGGGTTCTAAGTGAAAATCTCACTTGACACAAATCAAACAAAAAAGTTTCCATGGTGTGTATTGTTGTTCATTTTCATCAAATAAACAAAATAAAACCCAGAATTAATCCTGAAAGACATGAAATGAGCATAAAAGATGCTTCAGCGCAAGTGTTAATGTGACTAAAAGAGCCCAAATTTCTAAAAATATTGCGAAAAACAACAATCTTCTGTTTTAGAGTGAATGTTTGAGGTGTTAAGAAGGCATCTATTTCATTTTTAGAAAATTTAATTTTTTACATTTTTCCATGAAAAGTGCCAATACCCCCCCCTTTGGGTTCTAGGTGAAAATCTCACTCGAAACAAATCAAACAAAAATGTTTCCATGGTGTGTATTGTTGTTCATTTTCATCAAATAAACAAAATAAAACCCAGAATTAATCTTGGACAAGAAATGAGCGTAAAAGTTGCTTCAGAGAAAGTGTTAATGTTACTAAAAGAGGCCAAATTTCTAAAAATATTGCGAAAAACAACAATCTTCTGTTTTAGAGTGAATGTTTGAGATGTTTAAAAGGCATTTATTTCATTTTTAGAAAATTTAATTTTTCACATTTTTCCATGAAAAGTGCCAATACCCCCCCCTTTGGGTTCAAGTTGAAAATCTCACTCGACACAAATCAAACAAAAATCTATCCAAGGTGTGTATTGTTGTTCATTTTCATCAAATAAACAAAATAAAACCCAGATTTTATCTTGAAGGACAAGAAATGAGCATAAAAGTTGCTTCAGAGAAAGTTTAATGTTACTAAAAGAGCCCAAATTTCTAAAAATATTGCGAAAAACAACAATCTTCTGTTTTAGAGTGAATGTTTGAGATGTTTAGAAGGCATTTATTTCATTTTTAGAAAATTTAATTTTTCACATTTTTCCATTAAAAGTGCCAATATCCCCCCCTTGGGTTCTAGGTGAAAATCTCACTCGACACAAATCAAACAAAAATGTATCCATGGTGTGTATTGTTGTTCATTTTCATCAAATAAACAAAATAAAACACAGAATTAATCCTGAAAGACAAGAAATGAGCATAAAAGATGCTTCAGCGTAAGTGTTAATGTTACTAAAAGAGCCCAAATTTCTAAAATCATTGCGAAAAAAAAAAATCTTCTGTTTTAGAGTGAATGTTTGAGGTGTTTATAAGGCATTAATTTCATTTTTTGAAAATTTAATTTTTCACATTTTTCCATGAAAAGTGCCAATACCCCCCCCTTTGGGTTCAAGGTGAAAATCTCAGTCGACACAAATCAAACGAAAATGTATCCAAGGTGTGTATTGTTGTTCATTTTCATCAAATAAATAAAATAAAATCCAGAATGTATCCTGAAAGACAATAAATGTTCATAAAAGATGCTTCAGCCCAGGTGTTAATGTTACTAAAAGAGCCCAAATTTCTAAAAATATTGCAAAAAACAACAATCTTCTGTTTTAGAGTGAATGTTTGAGGTGTTTAGAAGGCATTTATTTCATTTTTAGAAAATTTAATTTTTCACATTTTTCCATGAAAAGTGCCAATACCCCCCCCTTTGGGTTCTAGGTGTAAATCTCACTCGTTACAAATCAAACAAAAATGTATCCAAGGTGTGTATTGTTGTTCATTTTCATCAAATAAACAAATAAACCCCGAATTAATCCTGAAAGACAAGAAATGAGCATAAAAGATGCTTCAGCGCAAGTGTTAATTTTACTAAAAGAGCCTAAATTTCTAAAAATATTGCGAAAAACAACAATCTTCTGTTTTAGAGTGAATGTTTGAGGTGTTAAGAAGGCATCTATTTCATTTTTAGAAAATTTAATTTTTTACATTTTTCCATGAAAAGTGACAATACCCCCTCCTTTGGGTTCTAGGTGAAAATCTTACTCGAAACAAATCAAACAAAAATGTTTCCATGGTGTGTATTGTTGTTCATTTTCATCAAATAAACAAAATAAAACCCAGAATTAATCCTGAAAGACAAGAAATGAGCTTAAAGTTGCTTCAGCGCAAGTGTTAATGTTACTAAAAGAGCCCAAATTTCTAAAAATATTGCAAAAAACAACAATCTTCTGTTTTAGAGTGAATGTTTGAGGTGTTTAGAAGGCATTTATTTCATTTTTAGAAAATTTAATTTTACATATTTTTCCATGAAAAGTGCCAATACCCCCCCCTTTGGGTTCTAGGTGAAAATCTCACTCGTTACAAATCAAACAAAAATGTATCCAAGGTGTGTATTGTTGTTCATTTTCATCAAATAAACAAAATAAAACCCAGAATGAATCCTGAGAGACAATAAAAATCATAAAAGATGCTTCAGCCCAGGTGTTAATGTGACTAAAAGAGCCCAAATTTCTAAAAATATTGCGAAAAACAACAATCTTCTGTTTTAGAGTGAATGTTTGAGGTGTTTAGAAGGCATTTATTTCATTTTTAGAAAATTTAATTTTTCACATTTTTCCATGAAAAGTGCCAGTACCTCCCCCTTTGGGTTCTAAGTGAAAATCTCACTTGACACAAATCAAACAAAAAAGTTTCCATGGTGTGTATTGTTGTTCATTTTCATCAAATAAACAAAATAAAACCCAGAATTAATCCTGAAAGACATGAAATGAGCATAAAAGATGCTTCAGCGCAAGTGTTAATTTTACTAAAAGAGCCTAAATTTCTAAAAATATTGCGAAAAACAACAATCTTCTGTTTAAGAGTGAATGTTTGAGGTGTTAAGAAGGCATCTATTTCATTTTTAGAAAATTTAATTTTTTACATTTTTCCATGAAAAGTGCCAATACCCCCCCCTTTGGGTTCTAGGTGAAAATCTCACTCGAAACAAATCAAACAAAAATGTTTCCATGGTGTGTATTGTTGTTCATTTTCATCAAATAAACAAAATAAAACCCAGAATTAATCTTGGACAAGAAATGAGCATAAAAGTTGCTTCAGAGAAAGTGTTAATGTTACTAAAAGAGGCCAAATTTCTAAAAATATTGCGAAAAACAACAATCTTCTGTTTTAGAGTGAATGTTTGAGATGTTTAAAAGGCATTTATTTCATTTTTAGAAAATTTAATTTTTCACATTTTTCCATGAAAAGTGCCAATACCCCCCCCTTTGGGTTCAAGGTGAAAATCTCACTAAACAGATCAAACAAAAATCTATCCAAGGTGAGTATTGTTGTTCATTTTCATTATTAAACAAAATAAAACCCAGATTTTATCTTGAAGGACAAGAAATGAGCATAAAAGTTGCTTCAGAGAAAGTTTAATGTTACTAAAAGAGCCCAAATTTCTAAAAATATTGCGAAAAACAACAATCTTCTGTTTTAGAGTGAATGTTTGAGATGTTTAGAAGGCATTTATTTCATTTTTAGAAAATTTAATTTTTCACATTTTTCCATTAAAAGTGCCAATATCCCCCCCTTGGGTTCTAGGTGAAAATCTCACTCGACACAAATCAAACAAAAATGTATCCATGGTGTGTATTGTTGTTCATTTTCATCAAATAAACAAAATAAAACACAGAATTAATCCTGAAAGACAAGAAATGAGCATAAAAGATGCTTCAGCGTAAGTGTTAATGTTACTAAAAGAGCCCAAATTTCTAAAATCATTGCGAAAAAAAAAAATCTTCTGTTTTAGAGTGAATGTTTGAGGTGTTTATAAGGCATTAATTTCATTTTTTGAAAATTTAATTTTTCACATTTTTCCATGAAAAGTGCCAATACCCCCCCCTTTGGGTTCAAGGTGAAAATCTCAGTCGACACAAATCAAACGAAAATGTATCCAAGGTGTGTATTGTTGTTCATTTTCATCAAATAAATAAAATAAAATCCAGAATGTATCCTGAAAGACAATAAATGTTCATAAAAGATGCTTCAGCCCAGGTGTTAATGTTACTAAAAGAGCCCAAATTTCTAAAAATATTGCGAAAAACAACAATCTTATGTTTTAGAGTGAATGTTTGAGGTGTTTAGAAGGCATTTATTTCATTTTTAGAAAATTTAATTTTTTACATTTTTCCATGAAGAGTGTTAATACCCCCCTTTGGGTTCTAGGTGAAAATCTCACTCGTCACAAATCAAACAAAAATGTTTCCATGGTGTGTATTGTTGTTCATTTTCATCAAATAAACAAAATAAAACCCAGAATTTATCTTGAAAGACAAGAAATGAGCATAAAAGTTGCTTCAGCGAAAGTGTTAATGTTACTAAAAGAGCCCAAATTTCTAAAAATATTGCGAAAAACAACAATCTTCTGTTTTAGAGTGAATGTTTGAGGTGTTTAGAAGGCATTTATTTCATTTTTAGAAAATTTAATTTTTCACATTTTTCCATGAAAAGTGCCAATACCCCCCCCTTTGGGTTCAAGGTGAAAATCTCACTCGACACAAATCAAACAAAAATGTATCCAAGGTTGTATTGTTGTTCATTTTCATCAAATAAACAAAATAAAACCCAGAATGCATCCTGAAAGACAATAAATGATCATAAAAGATGCTTCAGCCCAGGTGTTAATGTTACTAAAAGAGCCCAAATTTCTAAAAATATTGCGAAAAACAACAATCTTCTGTTTTAGAGTGAATGTTTGAGGTGGTAAGAAGGCATTTATTTCATTTTTAGAAAATTTAATTTTTCACATTTTTCCATGAAAAGTGCCAATACCCCCCCCTTTGGGTTCTAGGTGAAAATCTCACTCGAAACAAATCAAACAAAAATGTTTCCATGGTGTGTATTGTTGTTCATTTTTATCAAATAAACAAAATAAAACCCAGAATTAATGTTGAAGGACAAGAAATGAGCATAAAAGTTGCTTCAGAGAAAGTGTTAATGTTACTAAAAGAGCCCAAATTTCAAAAAATATTGCGAAAAACAACAATCTTCTGTTTTAGAGTGAATGTTTGAGATGTTTAGAAGGCATTTATTTCATTTTTAGAAAATTTAATTTTTCACATTTTTCCATGAAAAGTGCCAATACCCCCCCTTTGGGTTCAAGGTGAAAATCTCACTCGACATAAATTAAAAAAAAAGGTTTCCATGGTGTGTATTGTTGTTCATTTTCATCAAATAAACAAAATAAAACCCAGGATGTATCCTGAAAGACAATAAATGATCATAAATGATGCTTCAGCCCAGGTGTTAATGTTACTAAAAGAGCCCAAATTTCTAAAAATATTGCGAAAAACAACAATCTTCTATTTTAGAGTGAATGTTTGAGGTGTTTAGAAGGCATTTATTTCATTTTTAAAAAATTTAATTTTTCACATTTTTCCATGAAAAGTGACAATGCCCCCCCCTTTGGGTTCTAGGTGAAAATCTCACTTGACGCAAATCAAACAAAAATGTTTCCATGGTGTGTATTGTTGTTCATTTTCATCAAATAAACAAAATAAAACCCAGAATTAATTCTGAAAGACAAGAAATGAGCATAAAAGTTGCTTCAGCGCAAGTGTTAATGTTACTAAAAGAGCCCAAATTTCTAAAAATATTGCGAAAAACAACAATCTTCTGTTTTAGAGTGAATGTTTGAGGTGTTTAGAAGGCATTTATTTCATTTTTAGAAAATTAAATTTTACACATTTTTCCGTGAAAAGTGCCAATACCCCCCCCTTTGGGTTCTAGGTGAAAATCTCACTCGTTACAAATCAAACAAAAATGTATCCAAGGTGTGTATTGTTGTTCATTTTCATCAAATAAACAAAATAAAACCCAGAATGAATCCTGAAAGACAATAAATGATCATAAGAGATGCTTCAGCCCAAGTGTTAATGTTACTAAAAGAGCCCAAATTTCTAAAAATATTGCGAAAAACAACAATCTTCTGTTTTAGAGTGAATTTTTGAGATGTTTAGAAGGCATTTATTTCATTTTTAGAAAATTTAATTTTTCACATTTTTCCATGAAAAGTGCCAATACCCCCCCTTTGGGTTCTACGTGAAAATCCCACTCGACACAAATCAAACAAAAATGTATCCAAGGTGTGTATTGTTGTTCATTTTCATCAAATAAACAAAATAAAACCAAGAATGTATCCTTAAAGACAATAAATGATCATAAAAGATGCTTCAGCCCAGGTGTTAATGTTACTAAAAGAGCCCAAATTTCTAAAAATATTGCGAAAAACAACAATCTTCTGTTTTAGAGTGAATGTTTGAGGTGTTTAGAAGGCATTTATTTCATTTTTAGAAAATTTAATTTTTCACATTTTTCCATGAAAAGTGCCAATACCCCCCCTTTGGGTTCTAGGTGAAAATCTAACTTGACACAAATCAAACAAAAATGTTTCCATGGTGTGTATTGTTGTTCATTTTCATCAAATAAACAAAATAAAACACAGAATTAATCCTGAAAGACAAGAAATGAGCATAAAAGATGCTTCAGCGCAAGTGTTAATGTTACTAAAAGAGCCCAAATTTCAAAAATCATTGCGAAAAACAACAGTCTTCTGTTTTAGAGTGAATGTTTGAGGTGTTTAGAAGGCATTTATTTAATTTTTAGAAAATTTAATTTTTCACATTTTTCCATGAAAAGTGACAATGCCCCCCCCTTTGGGTTCTAGGTGAAAATCTCACTTGACGCAAATCAAACAAAAATGTTTCCATGGTGTGTATTGTTGTTCATTTTCATCAAATAAACAAAATAAAACCCAGAATTTATTCTGAAAGACAAGAAATGAGCATAAAAGTTGCTTCAGCGCAAGTGTTAATGTTACTAAAAGAGCCCAAATTTCTAAAAATATTGCGAAAAACAACAATCTTCTGTTTTAGAGTGAATGTTTGAGGTGTTTAGAAGGCATTTATTTCATTTTTAGAAAATTTAATTTTACACATTTTTCCGTGAAAAGTGCCAATACCCCCCCCTTTGGGTTCTAGGTGAAAATCTCACTCGTTACAAATCAAACAAAAATGTATCCAAAGTGTGTATTGTTGTTCATTTTCATCAAATAAACAAAATAAAACCCAGAATGAATCCTGAAAGACAATAAAAATCATAAAAGATGCTTCAGCCCAGGTGTTAATGTTACTAAAAGAGCCCAAATTTCTAAAAATATTGCGAAAAACAACAACCTTCTGTTTTAGAGTGAATGTTTGAGGTGTATAGAAGGCATTTATTTCATTTTTAGAAAATTTAATTTTTCACATTTTTCCATGAAAAGTGCCAGTACCTCCCCCTTTGGGTTGTAAGTGAAAATCTCACTTGACACAAATCAAACAAAAAAGTTTCCATGGTGTGTATTGTTGTTCATTTTCATCAAATAAACAAAATAAAACCCAGAATTAATCCTGAAAGACATGAAATGAGCATAAAAGATGCTTCAGCGCAAGTGTTAATTTTACTAAAAGAGCCTAAATTTCTAAAAATATTGCGAAAAACAACAATCTTCTGTTTTAGAGTGAATGTTTGAGATGTTTAGAAGGCATTTATTTCATTTTTAGGAAATTTAATTATTCACATTTTTCCATTTAAAGTGCCAATATCCCCCCCTTGGGTTCTAGGTGAAAATCTCACTCGGCACAAATCAAACAAAAATGTATCCAAGGTGTGTATTGTTGTTCATTTTCATCAAATAAACAAAATAAAACACAGAATTAATCCTGAAAGACAAGAAATGAGCATAAAAGATGCTTCAGCGCAAGTGTTAATGTTACTAAAAGAGCCCAAATTTCTAAAATCATTGCGAAAAACAACAATCTTCTGTTTTAGAGTGAATGTTTGAGGTGTTTAGAAGGCATTAATTTCATTTTTTGAAAATTTAATTTTTCACATTTTTCCATGAAAAGTGCCAATACCCCCCCCTTTGGGTTCTAGGTGAAAATCTCACTCGAAACAAATTAAACAAAAATGTTTCCATGGTGTGTATTATTGTTCATTTTCATCAAATAAACAAAATAAAACCCAGAATGAATCCTGAAAGACAATAAAAATCATAAAAGATGCTTCAGCCCAGGTGTTAATGTTACTAAAAGAGCCCAAATTTCTAAAAATATTGCGAAAAACAACAATCTTCTGTTTTAGAGTGAATGTTTGAGGTGTATAGAAGGCATTTATTTCATTTTTAGAAAATTTAATTTTTCACATTTTTCCATGAAAAGTGCCAATACCCCCCCCTTTGGGTTCTAGGTGAAAATATCACTCGGCACAAATCAAACAAAAATGTTTCCATGGTGTGTATTCTTGTTCATTTTCATCAAATAAACAAAATAAAACTCAGAATAAATCCTGAAAGATAAGATATGAGCATAAAAGATGCTTCAGCGCAAGTGTTCATGTTACTAAAAGAGCCCAAATTTCTAAAAATAACGCGAAAAACAACAATCTTCTGTTTTAGAGTGAATGTTTGAGGTGTTAAGAAGGCATCTATTTCATTTTTAGAAAATTTAATTTTTTACATTTTTCCATGAAAAGTGCCAATACCCCCCCCTTTGGGTTCTAGGTGAAAATCTCACTCGAAACAAATTAAACAAAAATGTTTCCATGGTGTGTATTGTTGTTCATTTTCATCAAATAAACAAAATAAAACCCAGAATTAATCTTGAAGGACAAGAAATGAGCATAAAAGTTGCTTCAGAGAAAGTGTTAATGTTACTAAAAGAGCCCAAATTTCTAAAAATATTGCGAAAAACAACAATCTTCTGTTTTAGAGTGAATGTTTGAGATGTTTAGAAGGCATTTATTTCATTTTTAGAAAATTTAATTTTTCACATTTTTCCATTAAAAGTGCCAATATCCCCCCCTTGGGTTCTAGGTGAAAATCTCACTCGACACAAATCAAACAAAAATGTATCCAAGGTGTGTATTGTTGTTCATTTTCATCAAAAAAACAAAATAAAACCCAGAATGTATCCTGAAAGACAATAAATGATCATAAAAGATGCTTCAGCCCAGGTGTTTATGTTACTTAAAGAGCCCAAATTTCTAAAAATATTGCGAAAAACAACAATCTTCTGTTTTAGAGTGAATGTTTGAGGTGTTTAGAAGGCATTTATTTCATTTTTAGAAAATTTAATTTTTCACATTTTTCCATAAAAAGTGGAAATACCCCCCCCCTTTGGGTTCTAGGTGAAAATCTCACTTGACACAAATCAAACAAAAAAGTTTCCATGGTGTGTATTGTTGTTCATTTTCATCAAATAAACAAAATAAAACCCAGAATTAATCCTGAAAGACATGAAATGAGCATAAAAGATGCTTCAGCGCAAGTGTTAATTTTACTAAATGAGCCTAAATTTCTAAAAATATTGCGAAAAACAACAATCTTCTGTTTGAGAGTGAATATTTGAGGTGTTAAGAAGGCATCTATTTCATTTTTAGAAAATTTAATTTTTTACATTTTTCCATGAAAAGTGCCAATACCCCCCCCTTTGGGTTCTAGGTGAAAATCTCACTCGAAACAAATCAAACAAAAATGTTTCCATGGTGTGTATTATTGTTCATTTTCATCAAATAAACAAAATAAAACCCAGATTTTATCTTGAAGGACAAGAAATGAGCATAAAAGTTGCTTCAGAGAAAGTTTAATGTTACTAAAAGAGCCCAAATTTCTAAAAATATTGCGAAAAACAACAATCTTCTGTTTTAGAGTGAATGTTTGAGGTGTTTATAAGGCATTAATTTCATTTTTTGAAAATTTAATTTTTCACATTTTTCCATGAAAAGTGCCAATACCCCTTTGGGTTCTAGGTGAAAATCTCAGTCGACACAAATCAAACGAAAATGTATCCAAGGTGTGTATTGTTGTTCATTTTCATCAAATAAATAAAATAAAATCCAGAAGGTATCCTGAAAGACAATAAATGTTCATAAAAGATGCTTCAGCCCAGGTGTTAATGTTACTAAAAGAGCCCAAATTTCTAAAAATATTGCGAAAAACAACAAACTTCTGTTTTAGAGTGAATGTTTGAGGTGTTTAGAAGGCATTTATTTCATTTTTAGAAAATTTAATTTTTTACATTTTTCCATGAAGAGTGTTAATACCCCCCTTTGGGTTCAAGGTGAAAATCTCACTCGACACAAATCAAACAAAAATGTATCCAAGGTGAGTATTGTTGTTCATTTTCATCAAATAAACAAAATAAAACACAGAATTAATCCTGAAAGACAAGAAATGAGCATAAAAGATGCTTCAGCGCAAGTGTTAATGTTACTAAAAGAGCCCAAATTTCTAAAATCATTGCGAAAAACAACAATCTTCTGTTTTAGAGTGAATGTTTGAGGTGTTTACAAGGCATTAATTTCATTTTTTGAAAATTTAATTTTTCACATTTTTCCATGAAAAGTGCCAATACCCCCCCCTTTGGGTTCTAGGTGAAAATCTCAGTCGACCCAAATCAAACGAAAATGTATCTTAAGTGTGCATTGTTGTTCATTTTCATCAAATAAATAAAATAAAATCCAGAATGTATCCTGAAAGACAATAAATGTTCATAAAAGATGCTTCAGCCCAGGTGTTAATGTTACTAAAAGAGCCCAAATTTCTAAAAATATTGCGAAAAACAACAATCTTCTGTTTAAGAGTGAATGTTTGAGGTGTTTAGAAGGCATTTATTTCATTTTTAGAAAATTTAATTTTTCACATTTTTCCATGAAAAGTGCCAATACCTCCCCCTTTGGGTTCTAGGTGAAAATCTCACTTGACACAAATCAAAAAAAAAGTTTCCATGGTGTGTATTGTTGTTCATTTTCATCAAATAAACAAAATAAAACCCAGAATTAATCCTGAAAGACATGAAATGAGCATAAAAGATGCTTCAGCGCAAGTGTTAATGTTAACTAAAAGAGCCTAAATTTCTAAAAATATTGCGAAAAACAACAATCTTCTGTTTTAGAGTGAATGTTTGAGGTGTTTATAAGGCATTAATTTCATTTTTTGAAAATTTAATTTTTCACATTTTTCCATGAAAAGTGCCAATACCCCCCCCTTTGGGTTCTAGGTGAAAATCTCAGTCGACACAAATCAAACGAAAATGTATCCAAGGTGTGTATTGTTGTTCATTTTCATCAAATAAACAAAATAAAACCCAGAATTAATCCTGAAAGACATGAAATGAGCATAAAAGATGCTTCAGCGCAAGTGTTAATGTTAACTAAAAGAGCCTAAATTTCTAAAAATATTGCGAAAAACAACAATCTTCTGTTTAAGAGTGAATGTTTGAGGTGTTTAGAAGGCATTTATTTCATTTTTAGAAAATTTAATTTTTCACATTTTTCCATGAAAAGTGTTAATACCCCCCTTTGGGTTCTAGGTGAAAATCTCACTCGTTACAAATCAAACAAAAATGTATCCAAGGTGTGTATTGTTGTTTATTTTCATCAAATAAACAAAATAAAACCCAGAATTAATCCTGAAAGACAAGAAATGAGCATAAAAGATGCTTCAGCGCAAGTGTTAATGTTAACTAAAAGAGCCAAAATTTCTAAAAATATTGCGAAAAACAACAATCTTCTGTTTTAGAGGGAATGTTTGAGGTGTTTAGAAGGTATTTATTTCATTTTTAGAAAATTTAATTTTTCACATTTTTCCATGAAAAGTGCCAATACCCCCCCCTTTGGGTTCAAGGTGAAAATCTAACTCGACACAAATCAAACAAAAATGTATCCAAGGTGTGTATTGTTGTTCATTTTCATCAAATAAACAAAATAAAACCCAGAATGTATCCTGAAAGACAATAAATGATCATAAAAGATGCTTCAGCCCAGGTGTTAATGTTACTAAAAGAGCCCAAATTTCTAAAAATATTGCGAAAAACAACAATCTTCTGTTTTAGAGTGAATGTTCGAGGTGTTTAGAAGGCATTTATTTCATTTTTAGAAAATTTAATTTTTCACATTTTTCCATGAAAAGTGGCAATACCCCCCCCTTTGGGTTCTAGGTGAAAATCTCAGTCGACACAAATCAAACAAAAATGTATCCAATGTGTATTAATGTTCATTTTCATCAAATAAATAAAATAAAACCCAGAATGTATCCTGAAAAACAATAAATGATCATAAAAGATGCTTCAGCCCAGGTGTTAATGTTACTAAAAGAGCCCAAATTTCTAAAAATATTGCGAAAAACAACAATCTTCTGTTTTAGAGTGAATGTTTGAGGTGTTTAGAAGGCATTTATTTCATTTTTAGAAAATTTAATTTTTCACATTTTTCCATGAAAAGTGCCAATACCTCCCCCTTTGGGTTCTAGGTGAAAATCTCACTTGACACAAATCAAAAAAAAAGTTTCCATGGTGTGTATTGTTGTTCATTTTCATCAAATAAACAAAATAAAACCCAGAATTAATCCTGAAAGACATGAAATGAGCATAAAAGATGCTTCAGCGCAAGTGTTAATGTTAACTAAAAGAGCCTAAATTTCTAAAAATATTGCGAAAAACAACAATCTTCTGTTTTAGAGTGAATGTTTGAGGTGTTAAGAAGGCATCTATTTCATTTTTAGAAAATTTATTTTTTTACATTTTTCCATGAAAAGTGCCAATACCCCCCCCCTTTGGGTTCTAGGTGAAAATCTCACTCGAAACAAATCAAACAAAAATGTTTCCATGGTGTGTATTATTGTTCATTTTCATCAAATAAACAAAATAAAACCCAGATTTTATCTTGAAGGACAAGAAATGAGCATAAAAGTTGCTTCAGAGAAAGTGTTAATGTTACTAAAAGAGCCCAAATTTGTAAAAATATTGCGAAAAACAACAATCTTCTGTTTTAGAGTGAATGTTTGAGATGTTTAGAAGGCATTTATTTCATTTTTAGAAAATTTAATTTTTCACATTTTTCCATGAAAAGTGCCAATACCCCCCCCTTTGGGTTCTAGGTGAAAATCTCACTCGATACAAATCAAACAAAAATGAATCCAAGGTGTGTATTGTTGTTCATTTTCATCAAATAAACAAAATAAAACACAGAATTAATCCTGAAAGACAAGAAATGAGCATAAAAGTTGCTTCAGAGAAAGTGTTAATGTTACTAAAAGAGCCCAAATTTCTAAAAATATTGCGAAAAACAACAATCTTCTGTTTTAGAGTGAATGTTTGAGGTGTTTATAAGGCATTAATTTCATTTTTTGAAAATTTAATTTTTCACATTTTTCCATGAAAAGTGCCAATACCCCCCCCTTTGGGTTCTAGGTGAAAATCTCAGTCGACACAAATCAAACGAAAATGTATCCAAGGTGTGTATTGTTGTTCATTTTCATCAAATAAATAAAATAAAATCCAGAAGGTATCCTGAAAGACAATAAATGTTCATAAAAGATGCTTCAGCCCAGGTGTTAATGTTACTAAAAGAGCCCAAATTTCTGAAAATATTGCGAAAAACAACAATCTTCTGTTTTAGAGTGAATGTTTGAGGTGTTTAGAAGGCATTTATTTCATTTTTAGAAAATTTAATTTTTTACATTTTTCCATGAAGAGTGTTAATACCCCCCTTTGGGTTCAAGGTGAAAATCTCACTCGACACAAATCAAACAAAAATGTATCCAAGGTGTGTATTGTTGTTCATTTTCATCAAATAAACAAAATAAAACCCAGAATGTATCCTGAAAGACAATAAATGATCATAAAAGATGCTTCAGCCCAGGTGTTAATGTTACTAAAAGAGCCCAAATTTCTAAAAATATTGCGAAAAACAACAATCTTCTGTTTTAGAGTGAATGTTTGAGGTGTTTAGAAGGCATTTATTTCATTTTTAGAAAATTTAATTTTTCACATTTTTCCATGAAAAGTGCCAATCCCCCCCTTTGGGTTCTAGGTGAAAATCTAACTTGACACAAATCAAACAAAAATGTTTCCATGGTGTGTATTGTTGTTCATTTTCATCAAATAAACAAAATAAAACCCAGAATGAATCCTGAAAGACAATAAATGATCATAAAAGATGCTTCAGCCCAGGTGTTTATGTTACTAAAAGAGCCCAAATTTCTAAAAATATTGCGAAAAACAACAATCTTCTGTTTTAGAGTGAATGTTTGAGGTGTTTAGAAGGCATTTATTTCATTTTTAGAAAATTTAATTTTTCACATTTTTCCATGAAAAGTGCCAATACCCTTTGGGTTCTAGGTGAAAATCTCACTTGACGCAAATCAAACAAAAATGTTTCCATGGTGTGTATTGTTGTTCATTTTCATCAAATAAACAAAATAAAACCCAGAATTAATCCTGAAAGACAAGAAATGAGCATAAAAGTTGCTTCAGCGCAAGTGTTAATGTTACTAAAAGAGCCCAAATTTCTAAAAATATTGCAAAAAACAACAATCTTCTGTTTTAGAGTGAATGTTTGAGGTGTTTAGAAGGCATTTATTTCATTTTTAGAAAATTTAATTTTTCACATTTTTCCATGAAAAGTGCCAATACCCCCCCCTTTGGGTTCTAGGTGTAAATCTCACTCGTTACAAATCAAACAAAAATGTATCCAAGGTGTGTATTGTTGTTCATTTTCATCAAATAAACAAATAAACCCCGAATTAATCCTGAAAGACAAGAAATGAGCATAAAAGATGCTTCAGCGCAAGTGTTAATTTTACTAAAAGAGCCTAAATTTCTAAAAATATTGCGAAAAACAACAATCTTCTGTTTTAGAGTGAATGTTTGAGGTGTTAAGAAGGCATCTATTTCATTTTTAGAAAATTTAATTTTTTACATTTTTCCATGAAAAGTGACAATACCCCCTCCTTTGGGTTCTAGGTGAAAATCTTACTCGAAACAAATCAAACAAAAATGTTTCCATGGTGTGTATTGTTGTTCATTTTCATCAAATAAACAAAATAAAACCCAGAATTATTCCTGAAAGACAAGAAATGAGCTTAAAGTTGCTTCAGCGCAAGTGTTAATGTTACTAAAAGAGCCCAAATTTCTAAAAATATTGCAAAAAACAACAATCTTCTGTTTAAGAGTGAATGTTTGAGGTGTTTAGAAGGCATTTATTTCATTTTTAGAAAATTTAATTTTACATATTTTTCCATGAAAAGTGCCAATAGCCCCCCCTTTGGGTTCTAGGTGAAAATCTCACTCGTTACAAATCAAACAAAAATGTATCCAAGGTGTGTATTGTTGTTCATTTTCATCAAATAAACAAAATAAAACCCAGAATGAATCCTGAGAGACAATAAAAATCATAAAAGATGCTTCAGCCCAGGTGTTAATGTGACTAAAAGAGCCCAAATTTCTAAAAATATTGCGAAAAACAACAATCTTCTGTTTTAGAGTGAATGTTTGAGGTGTTTAGAAGGCATTTATTTCATTTTTAGAAAATTTAATTTTTCACATTTTTCCATGAAAAGTGCCAGTACCTCCCCCTTTGGGTTCTAAGTGAAAATCTCACTTGACACAAATCAAACAAAAAAGTTTCCATGGTGTGTATTGTTGTTCATTTTCATCAAATAAACAAAATAAAACCCAGAATTAATCCTGAAAGACATGAAATGAGCATAAAAGATGCTTCAGCGCAAGTGTTAATTTTACTAAAAGAGCCTAAATTTCTAAAAATATTGCGAAAAACAACAATCTTCTGTTTAAGAGTGAATGTTTGAGGTGTTAAGAAGGCATCTATTTCATTTTTAGAAAATTTAATTTTTTACATTTTTCCATGAAAAGTGCCAATACCCCCCCCTTTGGGTTCTAGGTGAAAATCTCACTCGAAACAAATCAAACAAAAATGTTTCCATGGTGTGTATTGTTGTTCATTTTCATCAAATAAACAAAATAAAACCCAGAATTAATCTTGGACAAGAAATGAGCATAACAGTTGCTTCAGAGAAAGTGTTAATGTTACTAAAAGAGGCCAAATTTCTAAAAATATTGCGAAAAACAACAATCTTCTGTTTTAGAGTGAATGTTTGAGATGTTTAAAAGGCATTTATTTCATTTTTAGAAAATTTAATTTTTCACATTTTTCCATGAAAAGTGCCATTACCCCCCCCTTTGGGTTCAAGGTGAAAATCTCACTCGACACAAATCAAACAAAAATCTATCCAAGGTGTGTATTGTTGTTCATTTTCATCAAATAAACAAAATAAAACCCAGATTTTATCTTGAAGGACAAGAAATGAGCATAAAAGTTGCTTCAGAGAAAGTTTAATGTTACTAAAAGAGCCCAAATTTCTAAAAATATTGCGAAAAACAACAATCTTCTGTTTTAGAGTGAATGTTTGAGATGTTTAGAAGGCATTTATTTCATTTTTAGAAAATTTAATTTTTCACATTTTTCCATTAAAAGTGCCAATATCCCCCCCTTGGGTTCTAGGTGAAAATCTCACTCGACTTAAATCAAACAAAAATGTATCCATGGTGTGTATTGTTGTTCATTTTCATCAAATAAACAAAATAAAACACAGAATTAATCCTGAAAGACAAGAAATGAGCATAAAAGATGCTTCAGCGTAAGTTTTAATGTTACTAAAAGAGCCCAAATTTCTAAAATCATTGCGAAAAAAAAAATCTTCTGTTTTAGAGTGAATGTTTGAGGTGTTTATAAGGCATTAATTTCATTTTTTGAAAATTTAATTTTTCACATTTTTCCATGAAAAGTGCCAATACCCCCCCCTTTGGGTTCAAGGTGAAAATCTCAGTCGACACAAATCAAACGAAAATGTATCCAAGGTGTGTATTGTTGTTCATTTTCATCAAATAAATAAAATAAAATCCAGAATGTATCCTGAAAGACAATAAATGTTCATAAAAGATGCTTCAGCCCAGGTGTTAATGTTACTAAAAGAGCCCAAATTTCTAAAAATATTGCGAAAAACAACAATCTTCTGTTTTAGAGTGAATGTTTGAGGTGTTTAGAAGGCATTTATTTCATTTTTAGAAAATTTAATTTTTTACATTTTTCCATGAAGAGTGTTAATACCCCCCTTTGGGTTCTAGGTGAAAATCTCACTCGTCACAAATCAAACAAAAATGTTTCCATGGTGTGTATTGTTGTTCATTTTCATCAAATAAACAAAATAAAACCCAGAATTTATCTTGAAAGACAAGAAATGAGCATAAAAGTTGCTTCAGCGAAAGTGTTAATGTTACTAAAAGAGCCCAAATTTCTAAAAATATTGCGAAAAACAACAATCTTCTGTTTTAGAGTGAATGTTTGAGGTGTTTAGAAGGCATTTATTTCATTTTTAGAAAATTTAATTTTTCACATTTTTCCATGAAAAGTGCCAATACCCCCCCCTTTGGGTTCAAGGTGAAAATCTCACTCGAAACAAATCAAACAAAAATGTATCCAAGGTTGTATTGTTGTTCATTTTCATCAAATAAACAAAATAAAACACAGAATTAATCCTGAAAGACAAGAAATGAGCATAAAAGATGCTTCAGCGTAAGTGTTAATGTTACTAAAAGAGCCCAAATTTCTAAAATCATTGCGAAAAAAAAAAATCTTCTGTTTTAGAGTGAATGTTTGAGGTGTTTATAAGGCATTAATTTCATTTTTTGAAAATTTAATTTTTCACATTTTTCCATGAAAAGTGCCAATACCCCCCCCTTTGGGTTCAAGGTGAAAATCTCAGTCGACACAAATCAAACGAAAATGTATCCAAGGTGTGTATTGTTGTTCATTTTCATCAAATAAATGAAATAAAATCCAGAATGTATCCTGAAAGACAATAAATGTTCATAAAAGATGCTTCAGCCCAGGTGTTAATGTTACTAAAAGAGCCCAAATTTCTGAAAATATTGCGAAAAACAACAATCTTCTGTTTTAGAGTGAATGTTTGAGGTGTTTAGAAGGCATTTATTTCATTTTTAGAAAATTTAATTTTTTACATTTTTCCATGAAGAGTGTTAATACCCCCCTTTGGGTTCAAGGTGAAAATCTCACTCGACACAAATCAAACAAAAATGTACCCAAGGTGTGTATTGTTGTTCATTTTCATCAAATAAACAAAATAAAACCCAGAATGTATCCTGAAAGACAATAAATGATCATAAAAGATGCTTCAGCCCAGGTGTTAATGTTACTAAAGAGCCCAAATTTCTAAAAATATTGCGAAAAACAACAATCTTCTGTTTAAGAGTGAATGTTTGAGGTGTTTAGAAGGCATTTATTTCATTTTTAGAAAATTTAATTTTTCACATTTTTCCATGAAAAGTGCCAATCCCCCCCTTTGGGTTCTAGGTGAAAATCTAACTTGACACAAATCAAACAAAAATGTTTCCATGGTGTGTATTGTTGTTCATTTTCATCAAATAAACAAAATAAAACCCAGAATGAATCCTGAAAGACAATAAATGATCATAAAAGATGCTTCAGCCCAGGTGTTTATGTTACTAAAAGAGCCCAAATTTCTAAAAATATTGCGAAAAACAACAATCTTCTGTTTTAGAGTGAATGTTTGAGGTGTTTAGAAGGCATTTATTTCATTTTTAGAAAATTTAATTTTTTACATTTTTCCATGAAAAGTGTTAATACCCCCCTTTGGGTTCTAGGTGAAAATCTCTATCGTCACAAATCAAACAAAAATGTTTCCATGGTGTGTATTGTTGTTCATTTTCATCAAATAAACAAAATAATACCCAGAATTTATCTTGAAAGACAAGAAATGAGCATTAAAGTTGCTTCAGCGAAAGTGTTAATGTTACTAAAAGAGCCCAAATTTCTAAAAATATTGCGAAAAACAACAATCTTCTGTTTTAGAGTGAATGTTTGAGGTGTTTAGAAGGCATTTATTTCATTTTTAGAAAATTTAATTTTTCACATTTTTCCATGAAAAGTGCCAATACCCCCCCTTTGGGTTCAAGGTGAAAATCTCACTCGACACAAATCAAACAAAAATGTATCCAAGGTGTGTATTGTTGTTCATTTTCATCAAATAAACAAAATGAAACCCAGAATGTATCCTGAAAGACAATAAATGATCATAAAAGATGCTTCAGCCCAGGTGTTAATGTTACTAAAAGAGCCCAAATTTCTAAAAATATTGCGAAAAACAACAATCTTCTGTTTTAGAGTGAATGTTTGAGGTGTTTAGAAGGCATTTATTTCATTTTTAGAAAATTTAATTTTTCACATTTTTCCATGAAAAGTGGCAATACCCCCCCCTTTGGTTTCTAGGTGAAAATCTCACTCGACACAAATCAAACAAAAATGTATCCAAGGTGTGTATTGTTGTTCATTTTCATCAAATAAACAAAATAAAACCCAGAATGAATCCTGAAAGACAATAAATGATCATAAAAGATGCTTCAGCCCAGGTGTTAATGTTACTAAAAGAGCCCAAATTTCTAAAAATATTGCGAAAAACAACAATCTTCTGTTTTAGAGTGAATGTTTGAGGTGTTTAGAAGGCATTTATTTCATTTTTAGAAAATTTAATTTTTCACATTTTTCCATGAAAAGTGCCAATACCTCCCCCTTTGGGTTCTAGGTGAAAATCTCACTTGACACAAATCAAACAAAAAAGTTTCCATGGTGTGTATTGTTGTTCATTTTCATCAAATAAACAAAATAAAACCCAGAATTAATCCTGAAAGACATGAAATGAGCATAAAAGATGCTTCAGCGCAAGTGTTAATTTTAGTAAAAGAGCCTAAATTGCTAAAAATATTGCGAAAAACAACAATCTTCTGTTTTAGAGTGAATGTTTGAGGTGTTAAGATGGCATCTATTTCATTTTTAGAAAATTTATTTTTTTACATTTTTCCATGAAAAGTGCCAAAACCCCCCCCTTTGGGTTCTAGGTGAAAATCTCACTCGACACAAATCAAACAAAAATGTTTCCATGGTGTGTATTGTTGTTCATTTTCATCAAATAAACAAAATAAAACCCAGAATTAATCTTGAAGGACAAGAAATGAGCATAAAAGTTGCTTCAGAGAAATTGTTAATGTTACTAAAAGAGCCCAAATTTCTAAAAATATTGCGAAAAACAACAATCTTCTGTTTTAGAGTGAATGTTTGAGGTGTTTAGAAGGCATTTATTTCATTTTTAGAAAATTTAATTTTTCACATTTTTCCATGAAAAGTGCCAATACCCCCCCTTTGGGTTATAGGTGAAAATCTCACTAAACACAAATCAAACAAAAATGTTTCCATGGTGTGTATTGTTGTTCATTTTCATCAAATAAACAAAATAAAACCCAGAATGAATCCTGAAAGACAATAAATGATCATAAAAGATGCTTCAGCCCAGGTGTTAATGTTACTAAAAGAGCCCAAATTTCTAAAAATATTGCGAAAAACAACAATCTTCTGTTTTAGAGTGAATGTTTGAGGTGTTTAGAAGGCATTTATTTCATTTTTAGAAAATTTAATTTTTCACATTTTTCCATGAAAAGTGCCAATACCCCCCCCTTTGGGTTCTAGGTGAAAATCTCACTTGACGCAAATCAAACAAAAATGTTTCCATGGTGTGTATTGTTGTTCATTTTCATCAAATAAACAAAATAAAACCCAGAATTAATCCTGAAAGACAAGAAATGAGCATAAAAGTTCTTCAGCGCAAGTGTTAATGTTACTAAAAGAGCCCAAATTTCTAAAAATATTGCGAAAAACAACAATCTTCTGTTTTAGAGTGAATGTTTGAGGTGTTTAGAAGGCATTTATTTCATTTTTAGAAAATTTAATTTTTCACATTTTTCCATGAAAAGTGCCAATACCCCCCCCTTTGGGTTCTAGGTATAAATCTCACTCGTTACAAATCAAACAAAAATGTATCCAAGGTGTGTATTGTTGTTCATTTTCATCAAATAAACAAATAAAACCCAGAATTAATCCTGAAAGACAAGAAATGATCATAAAAGATGCTTCAGCCCAGGTGTTAATGTTACTAAAAGAGCCCAAATTTCTAAAAATATTGCGAAAAACAACAATCTTCTGTTTTAGAGTGAATGTTTGAGGTGTTTAGAAGGCATTTATTTCATTTTTAGAAAATTTAATTTTTTACATTTTTCCATGAAAAGTGTTAATACCCCCCTTTGGGATCTAGGTGAAAATCTCACTCGTCACAAATCAAACAAAAATGTTTCCATGGTATGTATTGTTGTTCATTTTCATCAAATAAACAAAATAAAACCCAGAATTAATCCTGAAAGACAATAAATGATCATAAAAGATGCTTCAGCCCAGGTGTTAATTTTACTAAAAGAGCCCAAATTTCTAAAAATATTGCGAAAAACAACAATCTTCTGTTTTAGAGTGAATGTTTGAGGTGTTTAGAAGGCATTTATTTCATTTTTAGAAAATTAAATTTTTAACATTTTTCCATGAAAAGTGTTAATACCCCCCTTTGGGTTCTGGGTGAAAATCTCACACGACACAATTCAGTCAAAAATGTTTCCATGGTGTGTATTGTTGTTCATTTTCATCAAATAAACAAAATAAAACCCAGAATTAATCCTGAAAGACAATAAATGATCATAAAAGATGCTTCAGCCCAGGTGTTAATGTTACTAAAAGAGCCCAAATTTCTAAAAATATTGCGAAAAACAACAATCTTCTGTTTTAGAGTGAATGTTTGAGGTGTTTAGAAGGCATTTATTTCATTTTTAGAAAATTTAATTTTTCACATTTTTCCATGAAAAGTGCCAATGCCCCCCCCTTTGGGTTCTAGGTGAAAATCTCACTTGACACAAATCAAACAAAAATGTTTCCATGGTGTGTATTGTTGTTCATTTTCATCAAATAAATAAAATAAAACCCAGAATGTATCCTGAAAGACAATAAATGATCATAAAAGATGCTTCAGCCCAGGTGTTAATGTTACTATTGGAGCCCAAATTTCTAAAATATTGCGAAAAACAACAATCTTCTGTTTTAGAGTGAATGTTTGAGGTGTTTAGAAGGCATTTATTTCATTTTTAGAAAATTTAATTTTTCACATTTTTCCATGAAAAGTGGCAATACCCCCCCTTTGGGTTCTAGGTGAAAATCTAACTTGACACAAATCACACAAAAATGTTTCGATGGTGGTTATTGTTGTTCATTTTCATCAAATAAACAAAATAAAACACAGAATTAATCCTGAAAGACAATAAATGATCATAAAAGATGCTTCAGCCCAGGTGTTAATGTTACTAAAAGAGCCCAAATTTCTAAAAATATTGCGAAAAACAACAATCTTCTGTTTTAGAGTGAATGTTTGAGGTGTTTAGAAGGCATTTATTTCATTTTTAGAAAATTTAATTTTTCACATTTTTCCATGAAAAGTGCCATAACCCCCCCCCCTTTGGGTTCTAGGTGAAAATCTCACTTGACACAAATCAAACAAAAATTTTTCCATGGTGTGTATTGTTGTTCATTTTCATCAAATAAACAAAATAAAACCCAGAATGAATCCTGAAAGACAATAAATGATCATAAAAGATGCTTCAGCCCAGGTGTTAATGTTTCTAAAAGAGCCCAAATTTCTAAAAATATTGCGAAAAACAACAATCTTCTGTTTTAGAGTGAATGTTTGAGGTGTTTAGAAGGCATTTATTTCATATTTAGAAAATTTAATTTTTCACATTTTTCCATGAAAAGTGCCAATACCCCCCCTTTGGGTTCTAGGTGAAAATCTAACTTGACACATATCAAACAAAAATTTTTCCATGGTGTGTATTGTTGTTCATTTTCATCAAATAAACAAAATAAAACACAGAATTAATCCTGAAAGACAAGAAATGAGCATAAAAGATGCTTCAGCGCAAGTGTTAATGTTACTAAAAGAGCCCAAATTTCTAAAAATATTGCGAAAAAAAACAATCTTCTGTTTTAGAGTGAATGTTTGAGGTGTTTAGAAGGCATTTATTTCATTTTTAGAAAATTTAATTTTTCACATTTTTCCATGAAAAGTGCCAATGCCCCCCCCTTTGGGTTCTAGGTGAAAATCTCACTTGACACAAATCAAACAAAAATGTTTCCATGGTGTGTATTGTTGTTCATTTTCATCAAATAAATAAAATAAAACCCAGAATGTATCCTGAAAGACAATAAATGATCATAAAAGATGCTTCAGCCCAGGTGTTAATGTTACTATTGGAGCCCAAATTTCTAAAAATATTGCGAAAAAACACAATCTTCTGTTTTAGAGTGAATGTTTGAGGTGTTTAGAAGGCATTTATTTCATTTTTAGAAAATTTAATTTTTCACATTTTTCCATGAAATGTGCCAAAACCCCCCCCTTTGGGTTCTAGGTGAAAATCTCACTCGAAACAAATCAAACAAAAATGTTTCCATGGTGTGTATTGTTGTTCATTTTCATCAAATAAACAAAATAAAACCCAGAATTAATCCTGAAAGACAAGAAATGAGCATAAAAGATGCTTCAGCGCAAGTGTTAATGTTAACTAAAAGAGCCCAAATTTTTAAAAATATTGCGAAAAACAACAATCTTCTGTTTTAGAGTGAATGTTTGAGGTGTTTTGAAGGTATTTATTTCATTTTTAGAAAATTTAATTTTTCACATTTTTCCATGAAAAGTGCCAATACCCCCCCTTTGGGTTCTGGTGAAAATCTCACTCGACACAAATCAAACAAAAATGTATCCATGGTGTGTATTGTTGTTCATTTTCATCAAATAAACAAAATAAAACCCAGAATTAATCCTGAAAGACAAGAAATGAGCATAAAAGATGCTTAAGCGCAAGTGTTAATGTTACTAAAAGAGCCCAAATTTCTATAAATATTGCGAAAAACAACAATCTTCTGATTTAGAGTGAATGTTTGAGGTGTTTAGAAGGCATTTATTTCATTTTTAGAAAATTAAATTTTTCACATTTTTCCATGAAAAGTGTTAATACCCCCCTTTGGGTTCTGGGTGAAAATCTCACTCGACACAAATCAGTCAAAAATGTTTCCATGGTGTGTATTGTTGTTCATTTTCATCAAATAAACAAAATAAAACCCAGAATTAATCCTGAAAGACAATAAATGATCATAAAAGATGCTTCAGCCCAGGTGTTAATGTTACTAAAAGAGCCCAAATTTCTAATAATATTGCGAAAAACAACAATCTTCTGTTTTAGAGTGAATGTTTGAGGTGTTTAGAAGGCATTTATTTCATTTTTAGAAAATTTAATTTTTCACATTTTTCCATGAAAAGTGCCAATGCCCCCCCCTTTGGGTTCTAGGTGAAAATCTCACTTGACACAAATCAAACAAAAATGTTTCCATGGTGTGTATTGTTGTTCATTTTCATCAAATAAATAAAATAAAACCCAGAATGTATCCTGAAAGACAATAAATGATCATAAAAGATGCTTCAGCCCAGGTGTTAATGTTACTATAGGAGCCCAAATTTCTAAAATATTGCGAAAAACAACAATCTTCTGTTTTAGAGTGAATGTTTGAGGTGTTTAGAAGGCATTTATTTCATTTTTAGAAAATTTAATTTTTCACATTTTTCCATGAAAAGTGGCAATACCCCCCCTTTGGGTTCTAGGTGAAAATCTAACTTGACACAAATCACACAAAAATGTTTCGATGGTGGTTATTGTTGTTCATTTTCATCAAATAAACAAAATAAAACACAGAATTAATCCTAAAAGACAATAAATGATCATAAAAGATGCTTCAGCCCAGGTGTTAATGTTACTAAAAGAGCCCAAATTTCTAAAAATATTGCGAAAAACAACAATCTTCTTTTTTAGAGTGAATGTTTGAGGTGTTTAGAAGGCATTTATTTCATTTTTAGAAAATTTAATTTTTCACATTTTTCCATGAAAAGTGCCAATACCCCCCCCCTTTGGGTTCTAGGTGAAAATCTCACTTGACACAAATCAAACAAAAATTTTTCCATGGTGTGTATTGTTGTTCATTTTCATCAAATATACAAAATAAAACCCAGAATGAATCCTGAAAGACAATAAATGATCATAAAAGATGCTTCAGCCCAGGTGTTAATGTTTCTAAAAGAGCCCAAATTTCTAAAAATATTGCGAAAAACAACAATCTTCTGTTTTAGAGTGAATGTTTGAGGTGTTTAGAAGGCATTTATTTCATATTTAGAAAATTTAATTTTTCACATTTTTCCATGAAAAGTGCCAATACCCCCCCTTTGGGTTCTAGGTGAAAATCTAACTTGACACAAATCAAACAAAAATTTTTCCATGGTGTGTATTGTTGTTCATTTTCATCAAATAAACAAAATAAAACACAGAATTAATCCTGAAAGACAAGAAATGAGCATAAAAGATGCTTCAGCGCAAGTGTTAATGTTACTAAAAGAGCCCAAATTTCTAAAAATATTGCGAAAAACAACAATCTTCTGTTTTAGAGTGAATGTTTGAGGTGTTTAGAAGGCATTTATTTCATTTTTAGAAAATTAAATTTTTCACATTTTTCCATGAAAAGTGCCAATGCCCCCCCCTTTGGGTTCTAGGTGAAAATCTCACTTGACACAAATCAAAGAAAAATGTTTCCATGGTGTGTATTGTTGTTCATTTTCATCAAATAAATAAAATAAAACCCAGAATGTATCCTGAAAGACAATAAATGATCATAAAAGATGCTTCAGCCCAGGTGTTAATGTTACTATTGGAGCCCAAATTTCTAAAAATATTGCGAAAAAACACAATCTTCTGTTTTAGAGTGAATGTTTGAGGTGTTTAGAAGGTATTTATTTCATTTTTAGAAAATTTAATTTTTCACATTTTTCCATGAAAAGTGCCAATACCCCCCCCTTTGGGTTCTAGGTGAAAATCTCACTCGACACAAATCAGTCAAAAATGTTTCCATGGTGTGTATTGTTGTTCATTTTCATCAAATAAACAAAATAAAACCCAGAATTAATCCTGAAAGACATGAAATGAGCATAAAAGATGCTTCAGCGCAAGTGTTAATTTTAGTAAAAGAGCCTAAATTGCTAAAAATATTGCGAAAAACAACAATCTTCTGTTTTAGAGTGAATGTTTGAGGTGTTAAGATGGCATCTATTTCATTTTTAGAAAATTTAATTTTTTACATTTTTCCATGAAAAGTGCCAAAACCCCCCCCTTTGGGTTCTAGGTGAAAATCTCACTCGAAACAAATCAAACAAAAATGTTTCCATGGTGTGTATTGTTGTTCATTTTCATCAAATAAACAAAATAAAACCCAGAATTAATCTTGAAGGACAAGAAATGAGCATAAAAGTTGCTTCAGAGAAAGTGTTAATGTTACTAAAAGAGCCCAAATTTCTAAAAATATTGCGAAAAACAACAATCTTCTGTTTTAGAGTGAATGTTTGAGATGTTAAGAAGGCATTTATTTCATTTTTAGAAAATTTAATTTTTCACATTTTTCCATGAAAAGTGCCAATACCCCCCCTTTGGGTTCAAGGTGAAAATCTCACTCGACACAAATCAAACAAAAACGTATCCAAGGTGTGTATTGTTGTTCATTTTCATCAAATATACAAAATAAAACCCAGGATGTATCCTGAAAGACAATAAATGATCATAAAAGATGCTTCAGCCCAGGTGTTAATGTTACTAAAAGAGCCGAAATTTCTAAAAATATTGCGAAAAACAACAATCTTCTGTTTTAGAGTGAATGTTTGAGGTGTTTAGAAGGCATTTATTTCATTTTTAGAAAATTTAATTTTTCACATTTTTCCATGAAAAGTGCCAATACCCCACCCTTTGGGTTCAAGGTGAAAATCTCACTCGACACAAATCAAACAAAAATGTATCCAAGGTGTGTATTGTTGTTCATTTTCATCAAATAAACAAAATAAAACCCAGAATGTATCCTGAAAGACAATAAATGATCATAAAAGATGCTTCAGCCCAGGTGTTAATGTTACTAAAAGAGCCCAAATTTCTAAAAATATTGCGAAAAACAACAATCTTCTGTTTTAGAGTGAATGTTTGAGGTGTTTAGAAGGCATTTATTTCATTTTTAGAAAATTTAATTTTTCACATTTTTCCATGAAAAGTGGCAATACCCCACCCTTTGGGTTCTAGGTGAAAATCTCACTCGACACAAATCAGACAAAAATGTATCCAAGGTGTGTATTGTTGTTCATTTTCATCAAATAAACAAAATAAAACCCAGAATGAATCCTGAAAGACAATAAATGATCATAAAAGATGCTTCAGCCCAGGTGTTAATGTTACTAAAAGAGCCCAAATTTCTAAAAATATTGCGAAAAACAACAATCTTCTGTTTTAGAGTGAATGTTTGAGGTGTTTAGAAGGCATTTATTTCATTTTTAGAAAATTTAATTTTTCACATTTTTCCATGAAAAGTGCCAATACCTCCCCCTTTGGGTTCTAGATGAAAATCTCACTTGACACAAATCAAACAAAAAAGTTTCCATGGTGTGTATTGTTGTTCATTTTCATCAAATAAACAAAATAAAACCCAGAATTAATCCTGAAAGACATGAAATGAGCATAAAAGATGCTTCAGCGCAAGTGTTAATTTTAGTAAAAGAGCCTAAATTTCTAAAAATATTGCGAAAAACAACAATCTTCTGTTTTAGAGTGAATGTTTGAGGTGTTTAGAAGGCATTTATTTCATTTTTAGAAAATTTAATTTTTCACATTTTTCCATGAAAAGTGCCAATTCCCCCCCTTTGGGTTCTAGGTGAAAATCTAACTTGATACATTTCAAACAAAAATGTTTCCATGGTGTGTATTGTTGTTCATTTTCATCAAATAAACAAAATAAAACCCAGAATGAATCCTGAAAGACAATAAATGATCATAAAAGATGCTTCAGCCCAGGTGTTAATGTTACTAAAAGAGCCCAAATTTCTAAAAATATTGCGAAAAACAACAATCTTCTGTTTTAGAGTGAATGTTTGAGGTGTTTAGAAGGCATTTATTTCATTTTTAGAAAATTTAATTTTTCACATTTTTCCATGAAAAGTGCCAATACCCCCCCCTTTGGGTTCTAGGTGAAAATCTCACTTGACGCAAATCAAACAAAAATGTTTCCATGGTGTGTATTGTTGTTCATTTTCATCAAATAAACAAAATAAAACCCAGAATTAATCCTGAAAGACAAGAAATGAGCATAAAAGTTGCTTCAGCGCAAGTGTTAATGTTACTAAAAGAGCCCAAATTTCTAAAAATATTGCGAAAAACAACAATCTTCTGTTTTAGAGTGAATGTTTGAGGTGTTTAGAAGGCATTTATTTCATTTTTAGAAAATTTAATTTTTCACATTTTTCCATGAAAAGTGCCAATACCCCCCCCTTTGGGTTCTAGGTATAAATCTCACTCGTTACAAATCAAACAAAAATGTATCCAAGGTGTGTATTGTTGTTCATTTTCATCAAATAAACAAATAAAACCCAGAATTAATCCTGAAAGACAAGAAATGATCATAAAAGATGCTTCAGCCCAGGTGTTAATGTTACTAAAAGAGCCCAAATTTCTAAAAATATTGCGAAAAACAACAATCTTCTGTTTTAGAGTGAATGTTTGAGGTGTATAGAAGGCATTTATTTCATTTTTAGAAAATTTAATTTTTCACATTTTTCCATGAAAAGTGCCAATACCCCCCCCTTTGGGTTCTAGGTGAAAATATCACTCGGCACAAATCAAACAAAAATGTTTCCATGGTGTGTATTCTTGTTCATTTTCATCAAATAAACAAAATAAAACCCAGAATTAATCCTGAAAGACATGAAATGAGCATAAAAGATGCTTCAGCGCAAGTGTTAATTTTAGTAAAAGAGCCTAAATTGCTAAAAATATTGCGAAAAACAACAATCTTCTGTTTTAGAGTGAATGTTTGAGGTGTTAAGATGGCATCTATTTCATTTTTAGAAAATTTAATTTTTTACATTTTTCCATGAAAAGTGCCAAAACCCCCCCCTTTGGGTTCTAGGTGAAAATCTCACTCGAAACAAATCAAACAAAAATGTTTCCATGGTGTGTATTGTTGTTCATTTTCATCAAATAAACAAAATAAAACCCAGAATTAATCTTGAAGGACAAGAAATGAGCATAAAAGTTGCTTCAGAGAAAGTGTTAATGTTACTAAAAGAGCCCAAATTTCTAAAAATATTGCGAAAAACAACAATCTTCTGTTTTAGAGTGAATGTTTGAGATGTTAAGAAGGCATTTATTTCATTTTTAGAAAATTTAATTTTTCACATTTTTCCATGAAAAGTGCCAATACCCCCCCTTTGGGTTCAAGGTGAAAATCTCACTCGACACAAATCAAACAAAAACGTATCCAAGGTGTGTATTGTTGTTCATTTTCATCAAATATACAAAATAAAACCCAGGATGTATCCTGAAAGACAATAAATGATCATAAAAGATGCTTCAGCCCAGGTGTTAATGTTACTAAAAGAGCCGAAATTTCTAAAAATATTGCGAAAAACAACAATCTTCTGTTTTAGAGTGAATGTTTGAGGTGTTTAGAAGGCATTTATTTCATTTTTAGAAAATTTAATTTTTCACATTTTTCCATGAAAAGTGCCAATACCCCACCCTTTGGGTTCAAGGTGAAAATCTCACTCGACACAAATCAAACAAAAATGTATCCAAGGTGTGTATTGTTGTTCATTTTCATCAAATAAACAAAATAAAACCCAGAATGTATCCTGAAAGACAATAAATGATCATAAAAGATGCTTCAGCCCAGGTGTTAATGTTACTAAAAGAGCCCAAATTTCTAAAAATATTGCGAAAAACAACAATCTTCTGTTTTAGAGTGAATGTTTGAGGTGTTTAGAAGGCATTTATTTCATTTTTAGAAAATTTAATTTTTCACATTTTTCCATGAAAAGTGGCAATACCCCACCCTTTGGGTTCTAGGTGAAAATCTCACTCGACACAAATCAGACAAAAATGTATCCAAGGTGTGTATTGTTGTTCATTTTCATCAAATAAACAAAATAAAACCCAGAATGAATCCTGAAAGACAATAAATGATCATAAAAGATGCTTCAGCCCAGGTGTTAATGTTACTAAAAGAGCCCAAATTTCTAAAAATATTGCGAAAAACAACAATCTTCTGTTTTAGAGTGAATGTTTGAGGTGTTTAGAAGGCATTTATTTCATTTTTAGAAAATTTAATTTTTCACATTTTTCCATGAAAAGTGCCAATACCTCCCCCTTTGGGTTCTAGATGAAAATCTCACTTGACACAAATCAAACAAAAAAGTTTCCATGGTGTGTATTGTTGTTCATTTTCATCAAATAAACAAAATAAAACCCAGAATTAATCCTGAAAGACATGAAATGAGCATAAAAGATGCTTCAGCGCAAGTGTTAATTTTAGTAAAAGAGCCTAAATTTCTAAAAATATTGCGAAAAACAACAATCTTCTGTTTTAGAGTGAATGTTTGAGGTGTTTAGAAGGCATTTATTTCATTTTTAGAAAATTTAATTTTTCACATTTTTCCATGAAAAGTGCCAATTCCCCCCCTTTGGGTTCTAGGTGAAAATCTAACTTGATACATTTCAAACAAAAATGTTTCCATGGTGTGTATTGTTGTTCATTTTCATCAAATAAACAAAATAAAACCCAGAATGAATCCTGAAAGACAATAAATGATCATAAAAGATGCTTCAGCCCAGGTGTTAATGTTACTAAAAGAGCCCAAATTTCTAAAAATATTGCGAAAAACAACAATCTTCTGTTTTAGAGTGAATGTTTGAGGTGTTTAGAAGGCATTTATTTCATTTTTAGAAAATTTAATTTTTCACATTTTTCCATGAAAAGTGCCAATACCCCCCCCTTTGGGTTCTAGGTGAAAATCTCACTTGACGCAAATCAAACAAAAATGTTTCCATGGTGTGTATTGTTGTTCATTTTCATCAAATAAACAAAATAAAACCCAGAATTAATCCTGAAAGACAAGAAATGAGCATAAAAGTTGCTTCAGCGCAAGTGTTAATGTTACTAAAAGAGCCCAAATTTCTAAAAATATTGCGAAAAACAACAATCTTCTGTTTTAGAGTGAATGTTTGAGGTGTTTAGAAGGCATTTATTTCATTTTTAGAAAATTTAATTTTTCACATTTTTCCATGAAAAGTGCCAATACCCCCCCCTTTGGGTTCTAGGTATAAATCTCACTCGTTACAAATCAAACAAAAATGTATCCAAGGTGTGTATTGTTGTTCATTTTCATCAAATAAACAAATAAAACCCAGAATTAATCCTGAAAGACAAGAAATGATCATAAAAGATGCTTCAGCCCAGGTGTTAATGTTACTAAAAGAGCCCAAATTTCTAAAAATATTGCGAAAAACAACAATCTTCTGTTTTAGAGTGAATGTTTGAGGTGTTTAGAAGGCATTTATTTCATTTTTAGAAAATTTAATTTTTTACATTTTTCCATGAAAAGTGTTAATACCCCCCTTTGGGTTCTAGGTGAAAATCTCACTCGTCACAAATCAAACAAAAATGTTTCCATGGTATGTATTGCTGTTCATTTTCATCAAATAAACAAAATAAAACCCAGAATTAATCCTGAAAGACATGAAATTAGCATAAAAGATGCTTCAGCGCAAGTGTTAATTTTACTAAAAGAGCCTAAATTTCTAAAAATATTGCAAAAAACAACAATCTTCTATTTTAGAGTGAATGTTTGAGATGTTTAGAAGGCATTTATTTCATTTTTAGAAAATTTAATTTTTCACATTTTTCCATGAAAATTACCAATACCCCCCCCTTAAGGTTCAAGTTGAAAATCTCACTCGACACAAATCACACAAAAATGTTTCGATGGTGGTTATTGTTGTTCATTTTTATCAAATAAACAAAATAAAACACAGAATTAATCCTGAAAGACAAGAAATGAGCATAAAAGATGCTTCAGCGCAAGTGTTAATGTTACTAAAAGAGCCCAAATTTCTAAAATAATTGCGAAAAACAACAATCTTCTGTTTTAGAGTGAATGTTTGAGGTGTTTATAAGGAATTAATTTCATTTTTTCAAAATTAAATTTTTCACATTTTTCCATGAAAAGTGCCAATACCCCCCCCTTTGGGTTCTAGGTGAAAATCTCGGTCGACACAAATCAAACAAAAATGTATCCAAGGTGTGTATTAATGTTCATTTTCATCAAATAAATAAAATAAAACCCAGAATGTATCCTGAAAGACAATAAATGATCATAAAAGATGCTTCAGCCCAGGTGTTAATTTTACTAAAAGAGCCCAATTTTCTAAAAAAATTGCGAAAAACAACAATCTTCTGTTTTAGAGTGAATGTTTGAGGTGTTTAGAAGGCATTTATTTCATTTTTAGAAAATTAAATTTTTCACATTTTTCCATGAAAAGTGTTAATACCCCCCTTTGGGTTCTAGGTGAAAATCTCACTCGACACAAATCAGTCAAAAATGTTTCCATGGTGTGTATTGTTGTTCATTTTCATCAAATAAACAAAATAAAACCCAGAATTAATCCTGAAAGACATGAAATCAGCATAAAAGATGCTTCAGCGCAAGTGTTAATTTTACTAAAAGAGCCTAAATTTCTAAAAATATTGCGAAAAACAACAATCTTCTGTTTTAGTGTGAATGTTTTAGGTGTTAAGAAGGCATCTATTTCATTTTTAGAAAATTTAATTTTTTACATTTTTCCATGAAAAGTGCCAATACCCCCCCCTTTGGGTTCTAGGTGAAAATCTCACTCGACACAAATCAAACAAAAATGTTTCCATGGTGTGTATTGTTGTTCATTTTCATCAAATAAACAAAATAAAACCCAGAATTAATCTTGAAGGACAAGAAATGAGCATAAAAGTTGCTTCAGAGAAAGTGTTAATGTTACTAAAAGAGCCCAAATTTCTAAAAATATAGCGAAAAACAACAATCTTCTATTTTAGAGTGAATGTTTGAGATGTTTAGAAGGCATTTATTTCATTTTTAGAAAATTTAATTTTTCACATTTTTCCATGAAAATTACCAATACCCCCCCCTTAAGGTTCAAGGTGAAAATCTCACTCGACACAAATCAAACAAAAATGTATCCAAGGTTTGTATTGTTGTTCATTTTCATCAAATAAACAAAATAAAACCCAGAATGTATCCTGAAAGACAATAAATGATCATAAAAGATGCTTCAGCCCAGGTGTTAATGTTACTAAAAGAGCCCTAATTTCTAAAATCATTGCGAAAAACAACAATCTTCTGTTTTAGAGTGAATGTTTGAGGTGTTTATAAGGTTTAATTTCATTTTTTGAAAATTTAATTTTTCACATTTTTCCATGAAAAGTGCCAATACTCCCCCCTTTGGGTTCTAGGTGAAAATCTCAGTCGACACAAATCAAACAAAAATGTATCCAAGGTGTGTATTGTTGTTCATTTTCATCAAATAAATAAAATAAAATCCAGAATGTATCCTGAAAGACAATAAATGATCATAAAAGATGCTTCAGCCCAGGTGTTAATGTTACTAAAAGAGCCCAAATTTCTAAAAATATTGCGAAAAACAACAATCTTCTGTTTTAGAGTGAATGTTTGAGGTGTTTAGAAGGCATTTATTTCATTTTTAGAAAATTTAATTTTTTACATTTTTCCATGAAAAGTGTTAATACCCCCCTTTGCGTTCTAGGTGAAAATCTCACTCGACACAAATCAAACAAAAATGTTTCCATGGTGTGTATTGTTGTTCATTTTCATCAAATAAACAAAATAAAACCCAGAATTAATCTTGAAGGACAAGAAATGAGCATAAAAGATGCTTCAGCGCAAGTGTTAATGTTAACTAAAAGAGCCCAAATTTCTAAAAATATTGCGAAAAACAACAATCTTCTGTTTTAGAGTGAATGTTTGAGGTGTTTTGAAGGTATTTATTTCATTTTTAGAAAATTAAATTTTTCACATTTTTCCATGAAAAGTGCCAATACCCCCCCCTTTGGGTTCTAGGTGAAAATCTCACTCGACACAAATCAAACAAAAATGTATCCATGGTGTGTATTGTTGTTCATTTTCATCAAATAAACAAAATAAAACCCAGAATTAATCCTGAAAGACAAGAAATGAGCATAAAAGATGCTTAAGCGCAAGTGTTAATGTTACTAAAAGAGCCCAAATTTCTAAAAATATTGCGAAAAACAACAATCTTCTATTTTAGAGTGAATGTTTGAGATGTTTAGAAGGCATTTATTTCATTTTTAGAAAATTTAATTTTTCACATTTTTCCATGAAAATTACCAATACCCCCCCCTTAAGGTTCAAGGTGAAAATCTCACTCGACACAAATCAAACAAAAATGTATCCAAGGTTGGTATTGTTGTTCATTTTCATCAAATAAACAAAATAAAACCCAGAATGTATCCTGAAAGACAATAAATGATCATAAAAGATGCTTCAGCCCATGGGGGTTAATGTTACTAAAAGAGCCCTAATTTCTAAAATTATTGCGAAAAACAACAATCTTCTGTTTTAGAGTGAATGTTTGATGTGTTTATAAGGCATTAATTTCATTTTTTGAAAATTTAATTTTTCACATTTTTCCATGAAAAGTGCCAATACTCCCCCCTTTGGGTTCTAGGTGAAAATCTCAGTCGACACAAATCAAACAAAAATGTATCCAAGGTGTGTATTGTTGTTCATTTTCATCAAATAATTAAAATAAAATCCAGAATGTATCCTGAAAGACAATAAATGATCATAAAAGATGCTTCAGCCCAGGTGTTAATGTTACTAAAAGAGCCCTAATTTCTAAAATCATTGCGAAAAACAACAATCTTCTGTTTTAGAGTGAATGTTTGAGGTGTTTATAAGGCATTACTTTCATTTTTTGAAAATTTAATTTTTCACATTTTTCCATGAAAAGTGCCAATACTCCCCCCTTTGGGTTCTAGGTGAAAATCTCAGTCGACACAAATCAAACAAAAATGTATCCAAGGTGTGTATTGTTGTTCATTTTCATCAAATAAATAAAATAAAATCCAGAATGTATCCTGAAAGACAATAAATGATCATAAAAGATGCTTCAGCCCAGGTGTTAATGTTACTAAAAGAGCCCAAATTTCTAAAAATATTGCGAAAAACAACAATCTTCTGTTTTAGAGTGAATGTTTGAGGTGTTTAGAAGGCATTTATTTCATTTTTAGAAAATTTAATTTTTTACATTTTTCCATGAAAAGTGTTAATACCCCCCTTTGCGTTCTAGGTGAAAATCTCACTCGACACAAATCAAACAAAAATGTTTCCATGGTGTGTATTGTTGTTCATTTTCATCAAATAAACAAAATAAAACCCAGAATTAATCCTGAAAGACAAGAAATGAGCATAAAAGATGCTTCAGCGCAAGTGTTAATGTTAACTAAAAGAGCCCAAATTTTTAAAAATATTGCGAAAAACAACAATCTTCTGTTTTAGAGTGAATGTTTGAGGTGTTTTGAAGGTATTTATTTCATTTTTAGAAAATTTAATTTTTCACATTTTTCCATGAAAAGTGCCAATACCCCCCCTTTTGGGTTCTAGGTGAAAATCTCACTCGACACAAATCAAACAAAAATGTATCCATGGTGTGTATTGTTGTTCATTTTCATCAAATAAACAAAATAAAACCCAGAATTAATCCTGAAAGACAAGAAATGAGCATAAAAGATGCTTAAGCGCAAGTGTTAATGTTACTAAAAGAGCCCAAATTTCTAAAAATATTGCGAAAAACAACAATCTTCTGTTTTAGAGTGAATGTTTGAGGTGTTTAGAAGGCATTTATTTCATTTTTAGAAAATTTAATTTTTCACATTTTTCCATGAAAAGTGCCAATTACCCCCCCTTTGGGTTCTAAGTGAAAATCTCACTTTACACAAATCAAACAAAAATTTTTCCATGGTGTGTATTGTTGTTCATTTTCATCAAATAAACAAAATAAAACCCAGAATCAATCTTGAAAGACAAGAAATGAGCATAAAAGTTGCTTCAGCGCAAGTGTTAATGTTACTAAAAGAGCCCAAATTTCTAAAAATATTGCGAAAAACAGCAATCTTCTGTTTTAGAGTAAATGTTTGAGGTGTTTAGAAGGCATTTTTTTCATTTTTAGAAAATTTAATGTTTTACATTTTTCCATGAAAAGTGCCAATACCCCCCCCTTTGGGTTCTAGGTGAAAATCTCACTCGACACAAATCAAACAAAAATGTTTCCATGGTGTGCATTGTTGTTCATTTTCATGAAATAAACAAAATAAAACCCAGTATTATTCTTGAAAGACAAGAAATGAGCATAAAAGTTGCTTCAGCGAAAGTGTTAATGCTACTAAAAGAGCCCAAATTTCTAAAAATATTGCGAAAAACAACAATCTTCTGTTTTAGAGTGAATGTTTGAGGTGTTTAGAAGGCAATTATTTTATATTTAGAAAATTTAATTTTTCTCATTTTTCCATGAAAAGTGCCAATACCCCCACTTTGGGTTCTAGGTGAAAATCTCACTCGACACAAATCAAACAAAAATGTATCCAAGGTGTGTATTGTGTTTCATTTTCATCAAATAAACAAAATAAAACCAAGAATGAATCCTGAAAGACAATAAAAGATCATAAAAGATGCTTCAGCCCAAGTGTTAATGTTACTAAAAGAGCCCAAATTTCTAAAATATTGCGAAAAACAACAATCTTCTGTTTTAGAGTGAATGTTTGAGGTGTTTAGAAGGCATTTATTTCATTTTTAGAAAATTTAATTTTTCACATTTTTCCATAAAAAGTGCCAATTACCCCCCCTTTGGGTTCTAAGTGAAAATCTCACTTACACAAATCAAACAAAAATTTTTCCATGTTGTGTATTGTTGTTCATTTTCATCAAATAAACAAAATAAAACCCAGAATTAATCTTGAAGGACAAGAAATGAGCATAAAAGTTGCTTCAGCCCAGGTGTTAATGTTACCAAAAGAGCCCAAATTTCTAAAAATATTGCGAAAAACAACAATCTTCTGTTTTAGAGTGAATGTTTGAGGTGTTTAGAAGGCATTTCATTCATTTTTATAAAATTTAATTTTTCACATTTTTCGATGAAAAGTGCCAATACCCCCCCCTTTGGGTTCTAGGTGAAAATCTCAGTCGTCACAAATCAAACAAAAATGTTTCCATGGTGTGTATTGTTGTTCATTTTCATCAAATAAATAAAATAAAATTCAGAATAAATCCTGAAAGACAAGAAATGAGCATAAAAGATGCTTCAGCGCAAGTGTTATTGTTAATAAAAGAGCCAAAATTTCTAAAAATTTTGCGAAAAACAACAATCTTCTGTTTTAGAGTGAATGTTTGATGTGTATAGAAGGCATTTATTTCATTTTTAGAAAATTTAATTTTTCACATTTTTCCATGAAAAGTGCCAATACACCCCCCTTTTGGTTCTTGGTGAAAATCTCACTCGACACAAATCAAACAAAAATGTTTCCATGGTGTGTATTCTTGTTCATTTTCATCAAATAAAAAAAATAAAACTCAGAATAAATCCTGAAAGATAAGATATGAGCATAAAAGATGCTTCAGCGCAAGTGTTCATGTTACTAAAAGAGCCCAAATTTCTAAAAATATTGCGAAAAGCAACAATTTTCAGTTTTAGAGTGAATGTTTCAGGTGCATAGAAGGCATTTATTTCATTTTTAGAAAATTTAATTTTACACATTTTTCCATGAAAAGTGCCAATACCCCCCCCTTTGGGTTCTAGGTGAAAATCTCACTCGACACAAATCAAACAAAAATGTTTCCATGGTGTGTCTTGTTGTTCATTTTCATCAAATAAACAAAATTAAACCCAGAATAAATCCTGAAAAACAAGAAATGAGCATAAAAGATGCTTCAGCGCAAGTGTTAATGTTACTAAAAGAGCCCAAATTTCTAAAAATATTGCGAAAAACCACAATCTTCTTTTTTGGAGTGAGTGTTTGAGGTGTATAGAAGGCATTTATTACATTTTTTGAAGATTTCATTTTTCACATTTTTCCATGAAAAGTGGCAATACCCCCCCCTTTGGGTTCTAGGTGAAAATCTCACTCGACACAAATCAAACAAAAATGTTTCCATGGTGTGTATTGTTGTTCATTTTCATCAAATAAACAAAATAAAACCCAGTATTAATCTTGAAAGACAAGAAATGAGCATAAAAGTTGCTTCAGCGAAAGTGTTAATGCTACTAAAAGAGCCCAAATTTCTAAAAATATTGCGAAAAACAACAATCTTCTGTTTTAGAGTGAATGTTTGAGGTGTTTAGAAGGCATTTATTTTATATTTAGAAAATTTAATTTTTCACATTTTTCCATGAAAAGTGCCAAAACCCCCTCCTTTGGGTTCTAGGTGAAAATCTCACTCGACACAAATCAAACAAAAATGTATCCAAGGTGTGTATTGTGTTTCATTTTCATCAAATAAACAAAATAAAACCAAGAATGAATCCTGAAAGACAAGAAATGCGCAAAAAAGATGCTTCAGCCCAAGTGTTATTGTTAATAAAAGAGCCAAAATTTCTAAAAATTTTGCGAAAAACAACAATCTTCTGTTTTATAGTGAATGTTTGATGTCTATAGAAGGCATTTATTTCATTTTTAGAAAATTTAATTTTTCACATTTTTCCATGAAAAGTGCCAATACACCCCCCTTTGGGTTCTAGGTGAAAATCTCACTCGACACAAATCAAACAAAAATGTTTCCATGGTGTGTATTCTTGTTCATTTTCATCAAATAAAAAAAATAAAACTCAGAATAAATCCTGAAAGATAAGATATGAGCATAAAAGATGCTTCAGCGCAAGTGTTCATGTTACTAAAAGAGCCCAAATTTCTAAAAATATTGCGAAAAGCAACAATTTTCAGTTTTAGAGTGAATGTTTCAGGTTTATAGAAGGCATTTATTACTTTTTTAGAAAATTTAATTTTTCACATTTTTCCATGAAAAGTGCCAATACCCCCCCCTTTGGGTTCTAGGTGAAAATCTCAATCGGCACAAATCAAACAAAAATGTTTCCATGGTGTGTATTGTTGTTCATTTTCATCAAATAAACTAAATTAAACCCAGAATAAATCCTGAAAATCAAGAAATGAGCATAAAAGATGCTTCAGCGCAAGTATTTCTCTTACTATAAGAGCCCAAATTTCTAAAAATATTGCGAAAAACCACAATCTTCTTTTTTGGAGTGAATGTTTGAGGTGTATAGAAGGCATTTATTTCATTTTTAGAAAATTTAATTTTTCACATTTTTCCGTGAAAAGTGCCCTTTGGGTTCTAGGTGAAAATCTCACTCGACACAAATCAAACAAAAATTATTCCATGGTGTGTATTGTTGTTCATTTTCATCAAATGAACAAAAAAACCCAGAATTAATCCTGAAAGACAAGAAATGAGCATAAAAGATGCTTCAGCGCAAGTGTTAGAGTTACAAAAAGAGCCCAAATTTCTAAAAATATTGCCAAAAAACCACAATCTTCTTTTTTGGAGTGAATGTTTGAGGTGTATAGAAGGCATTTATTACATTTTTAGAAAATTTCATTTTTCACATTTTTCCATTAAAAGCGCCAATACCCCCCCTTAGGGTTCTAGGTGAAAATCTCAGTCGTCACAAATCAAACAAAAATGTTTCCATGGTGTGTATTGTTGTTCATTTTCATCAAATAAATAAAATAAAATTCAGAATAAATCCTGAAAGACAAGAAATGAGCATTAAAGATGCTTCAGCGCAAGTGTTATTGTTAATAAAAGAGCCAAAATTTCTAAAAATTTTGCGAAAAACAACAATCTTCTGTTTTAGAGTGAATGTTTGATGTGTATAGAAGGCATTTATTTCATTTTTAGAAAATTTAATTTTTCACATTTTTCCATGAAAAGTGCCAATACACCCCCCTTTTGGTTCTAGGTGAAAATCTCACTCGACACAAATCAAACAAAAATGTTTCCATGGTGTGTATTCTTGTTCATTTTCATCAAATAGAAAAAAAAACTCAGAATAAATCCTGAAAGATAAGATATGAGCATAAAAGATGCTTCAGCGCAAGTGTTCATGTTACTAAAAGAGCCCAAATTTCTAAAAATATTGCGAAAAGCAACAATTTTCAGTTTTAGAGTGAATGTTTCAGGTGCATAGAAGGCATTTATTTCATTTTTAGAAAATTTAATTTTACACATTTTTCCATGAAAAGTGCCAATACCCCCCCCCTTTGGGTTCTAGGTGAAAATCTCACTCGACACAAATCAAACAAAAATGTTTCCATGGTGTGTCTTGTTGTTCATTTTCATCAAATAAACAAAATTAAACCCAGAATAAATCCTGAAAAACTAGAAATGAGCATAAAAGATGCTTCAGCGCAAGTGTTAATGTTACTAAAAGAGCCCAAATTTCTAAAAATATTGCGAAAAACCACAATCTTCTTTTTTGGAGTGAGTGTTTGAGGTGTATAGAAGGCATTTATTACATTTTTTGAAGATTTCATTTTTCACATTTTTCCATGAAAAGTGCCAATACCCCCCCTTTGGGTTCTAGGTGAAAATCTCACTCGACACAAATCAAACAAAAATGTTTCCATGGTGTGTATTGTTGTTCATTTTCATCAAATAAACAAAATAAAACCCAGTATTAATCTTGAAAGACAAGAAATGAGCATAAAAGTTGCTTCAGCGAAAGTGTTAATGCTACTAAAAGAGCCCAAATTTCTAAAAATATTGCGAAAAACAACAATCTTCTGTTTTAGAGTGAATGTTTGAGGTGTTTAGAAGGCATTTATTTTATATTTAGAAAATTTAATTTTTCACATTTTTCCATGAAAAGTGCCAATACCCCCCCCTTTGGGTTCTAGGTGAAAATCTCACTCGACACAAATCAAACAAAAATGTATCCAAGGTGTGTATTGTGTTTCATTTTCATCAAATAAACAAAATAAAACCAAGAATGAATCCTGAAAGACAATAAATGCGCATAAAAGATGCTTCAGCGCAAGTGTTATTGTTAATTAAAGAGCCAAAATTTCTAAAAATTTTGCGAAAAACAACAATCTTCTGTTTTATAGTGAATGTTTGATGTGTATAGAAGGCATTTATTTCATTTTTAGAAAATTTAATTTTTCACATTTTTCCATGAAAAGTGCCAATACACCCCCCTTTGGGTTCTAGGTGAAAATCTCACTCGACACAAATCAAACAAAAATGTTTCCATGGTGTGTATTCTTGTTCATTTTCATCAAATAAAAAAAATAAAACTCAGAATAAATCCTGAAAGATAAGATATGAGCATAAAAGATGCTTCAGCGCAAGTGTTCATGTTACTAAAAGAGCCCAAATTTCTAAAAATATTGCGAAAAGCAACAATTTTCAGTTTTAGAGTGAATGTTTCAGGTTTATAGAAGGCATTTATTACATTTTTAGAAAATTTAATTTTTCACATTTTTCCATGAAAAGTGCCAATACCCCCCCCCTTTGGGTTCTAGGTGAAAATCTCACTCGGCACAAATCAAACAAAAATGTTTCCATGGTGTGTATTGTTGTTCATTTTCATCAAATAAACTAAATTAAACCCAGAATAAATCCTGAAAATCAAGAAATGAGCATAAAAGATGCTTCAGCGCAAGTATTTCTCTTACTATAAGAGCCCAAATTTCTAAAAATATTGCGAAAAACCACAATCTTCTTTTTTGGAGTGAATGTTTGAGGTGTATAGAAGGCATTTATTTCATTTTTAGAAAATTTAATTTTTCACATTTTTCCGTGAAAAGTGCCAATTTTCCCCCCCCCTTTGGGTCCTAGGTGAAAATCTCACTCGACACAAATCAAACAAAAATTATTCCATGGTGTGTATTGTTGTTCATTTTTATCAAATGAACAAAAAAACCCAGAATTAATCCTGAAAGACAAGAAATGAGCATAAAAGATGCTTCAGCGCAAGTGTTAGAGTTACTAAAAGAGCCCAAATTTCTAAAAATATTGCGAAAAACCACAATCTTCTTTTTTGGAGTGAATGTTTGAGGTGTATAGAAGGCATTTATTACATTTTTAGAAAATTTCATTTTTCACATTTCTCCATGAAAAGTGCCAATACCCCCCCCTTAGGGTTCTAGGTGAAAATCTCAAACGACACAAATCAAACAAAAATGTTTCCATGGTGTGTATTGTTGTTCATTTTCATCAAATAAATAAAATAAAATTCAGAATAAATCCTGAAAGACAAGAAATGAGCATAAAAGATACTTCAGCGCAAGTGTTATTGTTAATAAAAGAGCCAAAATTTCTAAAAATTTTGCGAAAAACAATCTTCTGTTTTAGAGTGAATGTTTGATGTGTTTAGAAGGCATTTATTTCATTTTTAGAAAATTTAATTTTTCACATTTTTCCATGAAAAGTGCCAATACACCCCCCTTTGGGTTCTAGGTGATAATCTCACTCGACACAAATCAAACAAAAATGTTTCCATGGTGTGTATTCTTGTTCATTTTCATCAAATAAAAAAAATAAAACTCAGAATAAATCCTGAAAGATAAGATATGAGCATAAAAGATGCTTCAGCGCAAGTGTTCATGTTACTAAAAGAGCCCAAATTTCTAAAAATATTGCGAAAAGCAACAATTTTCAGTTTTAGAGTGAATGTTTCAGGTGTATAGAAGGCATTTATTACATTTTTAGAAAATTTAATTTTTCACATTTTTCCATGAAAAGTGCCAATACCCCCCCTTTGGGTTCTAGGTGAAAATCTCACTCTGCACAAATCAAACAAAAATGTTTCCATGGTGTGTATTGTTGTTCATTTTCATCAAATAAACAAAATTAAACCCAGAATAAATCCTGAAAAACAAGAAATGAGCATAAAAGATGCTTCAGCGCAAGTGTTAATGTTACTAAAAGAGCCCAAATTTCTAAAAATATTGCGAAAAACCACAATCTTCTTTTTTTAAGTGAATGTTTGAGGTGTATAGAAGGCATTTATTACATTTTTAGAAAATTTCATTTTTCCCATTTTTCCATGAAAAGTGCCAATACCCCCCCCTTCGGGTTCTAGGTGAAAATCTCAGTCGACACAAATCAAACAAAAATGTTTCCATGGTGTGTATTGTTGTTCATTTTCATCAAATAAATTTAAAAAAATTCAGAATAAATCCTGAAAGACAAGAAACGAGCATTAAAGATGCTTCAGCGCAAGTGTTATTGTTAATAAAAGAGCCAAAATTTCTAAAAATTTTGCGAAAAACAACAATCTTCTGTTTTAGAGTGAATGTTTGATGTGTATTGAAGGCATTTATTTCATTTTTAGAAAATTTAATTTTTCACATTTTTCCATGAAAAGTGCCAATACACCCCCCTTTGGGTTCTAGGTGAAAATCTCACTCGACACAAATCAAACAAAAATGTTTCCATGGTGTGTATTCTTGTTCATTTTCATCAAATAAAAAAAATAAAACTCAGAATAAATCCTGAAAGATAAGATATGAGCATAAAAGATGCTTCAGAGAAAGTGTTAATGTTACTAAAAGAGCCCAAATTTCTAAAAATATTGCGAAAAGCAACAATTTTAGGTTTTAGAGTGAATGTTTCAGGTGTATAGAAGGAATTTATTACATTTTTAGAAAATTTAATTTTTCACATTTTTCCATGAAAAGTGCCAATACCCCCCCCTTTGGGTTCTAGGTGAAAATCTCACTCGGCACAAATCAAACAAAAATGTTTCCATGGTGTGTATTGTTGTTCATTTTCATCAAATAAACAAAATTAAACCCAGAATAAATCCTGAAAAACAAGAAATGAGCATAAAAGATGCTTCAGCCCAGGTGTTAATGTTACTAAAAGAGCCCAAATTTCTAAAAATATTGCGAAAAACAACAATCTTCTGTTTTAGAGTGAATGTTTGAGGTGTTTAGAAGGCATTTATTTCATTTTTAGAAAATTTAATTTTTTACATTTTTCCATGAAAAGTGTTAATACCCCCCTTTGCGTTCTAGGTGAAAATCTCACTCGACACAAATCAAACAAAAATGTTTCCATGGTGTGTATTGTTGTTCATTTTCATCAAATAAACAAAATAAAACCCAGAATTAATCCTGAAAGAAAAGAAATGAGCATAAAAGATGCTTAAGCGCAAGTGTTAATGTTACTAAAAGAGCCCAAATTTCTATAAATATTGCGAAAAACAACAATCTTCTGTTTTAGAGTGAATGTTTGAGGTGTTTAGAAGGCATTTATTTCATTTTTAGAAAATTTAATTTTTTACATTTTTCCATGAAAAGTGTTAATACCCCCCTTTGCGTTCTAGGTGAAAATCTCACTCGACACAAATCAAACAAAAATTTTTCCATGGTGTGTATTGTTGTTCATTTTCATCAAATAAACAAAATAAAACCCAGAATGAATCCTGAAAGACAATAAAAGATCATAAAAGATGCTTCAGCCCAAGTGTTAATGTTACTAAAAGAGCCCAAATTTCTAAAATATTGCGAAAAACAACAATCTTCTGTTTTAGAGTGAATGTTTGAGGTGTTTAGAAGGCATTTATTTCATTTTTAGAAAATTTAATTTTTCACATTTTTCCATGACAAGTGCCAATTACCCCCCCTTTGGGTTCTAAGTGAAAATCTCACTTGACACAAATCAAACAAAAATTTTTCCATGGTGTGTATTGTTGTTCATTTTCATCAAATAAACAAAATTAAACCCAGAATCAATCTTGAAAGACAAGAAATGAGCATAAAAGTTGCTTCAGCGATAGTGTTAATGTTACTAAAAGAGCCCAAATTTCTAAAAATATTGCGAAAAACAACAATCTTCTGTTTTAGAGTGAATGTTTGAGGTGTTTAGAAGGCATTTATTTTATATTTAGAAAATTTAATTTTTCACATTTTTCCATGAAAAGTGCCAATTCCCCCCCCTTTGGGTTCTAGGTGAAAATCTCACTCGACACAAATCAAACAAAAATGTATCCAAGGTGTGTATTGTGTTTCATTTTCATCAAATAAACAAAATAAAACCCAGAATGAATCCTGAAAGACAATAAAAGATCATAAAAGATGCTTCAGCCCAAGTGTTAATGTTACTAAAAGAGCCCAAATTTCTAAAATATTGCGAAAAACAACAATCTTCTGTTTTAGAGTGAATGTTTGAGGTGTATAGAAGGCATTTATTTCATTTTTAGAAAATTTAATTTTTTTCATTTTTCCATGAAAAGTGCCAATACCCCCCCCTTTGGGTTCTAGGTGAAAAAATCACTCGACACAAATCATACAAAAATGTTTCCATGGTGCGTATTGTTGTTCATTTTCATCAAATGAACAAAAAAACCCAGAATTAATCCTGAAAGACAAGAAATGAGCATAAAAGATGCTTGAGCGCAAGTGTTAATGTTACTAAAAGTGCCCAAATTTCTAAAAATATTGCGAAAAACCACAATCTTCTTTTTTGGAGTGAATGTTTGAGGTGTATAGAAGGCATTTATTACATTTTTAGAAAATTTCATTTTTCACATTTTTCCATGAAAAGTGCCAATACCCCCCCCTTAGGGTTCTAGGTGAAAATTTCACTCGACACAAATCAAACAAAAATGTATCCAAGGTGTGTATTGTTGTTCATTTTCATCAAATAAACAAAATAAAACCCAGAATGAATCCTGAAAGACAATAAAAGATCATAAAAGATGCTTCAGCCCAAGTGTTAATGTTACTAAAAGAGCCCAAATTTCTAAAATATTGCGAAAAACAACAATCTTCTGTTTTAGAGTGAATGTTTGAGGTGTTTAGAAGGCATTTATTTCATTTTTAGAAAATTTAATTTTTCACATTTTTCCATGAAAAGTGCCAATTACCCCCCCTTTGGGTTCTAAGTGAAAATCTCACTTACACAAATCAAACAAAAATTTTTCCATGGTGTGTATTGTTGTTCATTTTCATCAAATAAACAAAATAAAACCCAGAATCAATCTTGAAAGACAAGAAATGAGCATAAAAGTTGCTTCAGAGAAAGTGTTAATGTTACTAAAAGAGCCCAAATTTCTAAAAATATTGCGAAAAACAACAATCTTCTGTTTTAGAGTAAATGTTTGAGGTGTTTAGAAGGCATTTATTTCATTTTTAGAAAATTTAATGTTTTACATTTTTCCATGAAAAGTGCCAATACCCCCCCCTTTGGGTTCTAGGTGAAAATCTCACTCGACACAAATCAAACAAAAATGTTTCCATGGTGTGTATTGTTGTTCATTTTCATCAAATAAACAAAATAAAACCCAGTATTAATCTTGAAAGACAAGAAATGAGCATAAAAGTTGCTTCAGCGAAAGTGTTAATGTTACTAAAAGAGCCCAAATTTCTAAATATATTGCGAAAAACAACAATCTTCTGTTTTAGAGTGAATGTTTGAGGTGTTTAGAAGGCATTTATTTTATATTTAGAAAATTTAATTTTTCACATTTTTCCATGAAAAGTGCCAATACCCCCCCCTTTGGGTTCTAGGTGAAAATCTCACTCGACACAAATCAAACAAAAATGTATCCAAGGTGTGTATTGTGTTTCATTTTCATCAAATAAACAAAATAAAACCCAGAATGAATCCTGAAAGACAATAAAAGATCATAAAAGATGCTTCAGCCCAAGTGTTAATGTTACTAAAAGAGCCCAAATTTCTAAAAATATTGCGAAAAACAACAATCTTCTGTTTTAGAGTGAATGTTTGAGGTGTTTAGAAGGCATTTATTTCATTTTTAGAAAATTTAATTTTTCACATTTTTCCATGAAAAGTGCCAATTACCCCCCCTTTGGGTTCTAAGTGAAAATCTCACTTACACAAATCAAACAAAAATTTTTCCATGGTGTGTATTGTTGTTCATTTTCATCAAATAAACAAAATGAAACCCAGAATTAATCTTGAAAGACAAGAAATGAGCATAAAAGTTGCTTCAGCCCAGGTGTTAATGTTACCAAAAGAGCCCAAATTTCTAAAAATATTGCGAAAAACAACAATCTTCTGTTTTAGAGTGAATGTTTGAGGTGTTTAGAAGGCATTTATTTCATTTTTAGAAAATTTAATTTTTCACATTTTTCCATGACAAGTGCCAATTACCCCCCCTTTGGGTTCTAAGTGAAAATCTCACTTGACACAAATCAAACAAAAATTTTTCCATGGTGTGTATTGTTGTTCATTTTCATCAAATAAACAAAATAAAACCCAGAATCAATCTTGAAAGACAAGAAATGAGCATAAAAGTTGCTTCAGCGATAGTGTTAATGTTACTAAAAGAGCCCAAATTTCTAAAAATATTGCGAAAAACAACAATCTTCTGTTTTAGAGTGAATGTTTGAGGTGTTTAGAAGGCATTTATTTTATATTTAGAAAATTTAATTTTTCACATTTTTCCATGAAAAGTGCCAATTCCCCCCCCCCTTTGGGTTCTAGGTGAAAATCTCACTCGACACAAATCAAACAAAAATGTATCCAAGGTGTGTATTGTGTTTCATTTTCATCAAATAAACAAAATAAAACCCAGAATGAATCCTGAAAGACAATAAAAGATCATAAAAGATGCTTCAGCCCAAGTGTTAATGTTACTAAAAGAGCCCAAATTTCTAAAATATTGCGAAAAACAACAATCTTCTGTTTTAGAGTGAATGTTTGAGGTGTTTAGAAGGCATTTATTTCATTTTTAGAAAATTTAATTTTTCACATTTTTCCATGAAAAGTGCCAATTACCCCCCCTTTGGGTTCTAAGTGAAAATCTCACTTACACAAATCAAACAAAAATTTTTCCATGGTGTGTATTGTTGTTCATTTTCATCAAATAAACAAAATAAAACCCAGAATTAATCTTGAAAGACAAGAAATGAGCATAAAAGTTGCTTCAGCCCAGGTGTTAATGTTACCAAAAGAGCCCAAATTTCTAAAAATATTGCGAAAAACAACAATCTTCTGTTTTAGAGTGAATGTTTGAGGTGTTTAGAAGGCATTTCATTCATTTTTAGAAAATTTAATTTTTCACATTTTTCGATGAAAAGTGCCAATACCCCCCCCTTTGGGTTCTAGGTGAAAATCTCACTCGACGCAAATCAAACAAAAATGTTTCCATGGTGTGTATTGTTGTTCATTATCATCAAATAAACAAAATTAAACCCAGAATAAATGCTGAAAGACAAGAAATGAGCATAAAAGATGCTTCAGCGCAAGTGTTATTCTTACTATAAGAGCCCAAATTTCTAAAAATATTGCGAAAAACCACAATCTTCTGTTTTAGAGTGAATGTTTGAGGTGTATAGAAGGCATTTATTTCATTTTTAGAAAATTTAATTTTTTTCATTTTTCCATGAAAAGTGCCAATACCCCCCCCTTTGGGTTCTAGGTGAAAAAATCACGCGACACAAATCATACAAAAATGTTTCCATGGTGCGTATTGTTGTTCATTTTCATCAAATGAACAAAAAAACCCAGAATTAATCCTGAAAGATAGAAATGAGCATAAAATATGCTTCAGCGCAAGTGTTAATGTTACTAAAAGTGCCCAAATTTCTAAAAATATTGCGAAAAACCACAATCTTCTTTTTTGGAGTGAATGTTTGAGGTGTATAGAAGGCATTTATTACATTTTTAGAAAATTTCATTTTTCACATTTTTCCATGAAAAGTGCCAATACCCCCCCCTTAGGGTTCTAGGTGAAAATCTCACTCGACACAAATCAAACAAAAATGTATCCAAGGTGTGTATTGTTGTTCATTTTCATCAAATAAACAAAATAAAACCCAGAATGAATCCTGAAAGACAATAAAAGATCATAAAAGATGCTTCAGCCCAAGTGTTAATGTTGCTAAAAGAGCCCAAATTTCTAAAATATTGCGAAAAACAACAATCTTCTGTTTTAGAGTGAATGTTTGAGGTGTTTAGAAGGCATTTATTTCATTTTTAGAAAATTTAATTTTTCACATTTTTCCATGAAAAGTGCCAATTACCCCCCCTTTGGGTTCTAAGTGAAAATCTCACTTACACAAATCAAACAAAAATTTTTCCATGGTGTGTATTGTTGTTCATTTTCATCAAATAAACAAAATAAAACCCAGAATCAATCTTGAAAGACAAGAAATGAGCATAAAAGTTGCTTCAGCGAAAGTGTTAATGTTACTAAAAGAGCCCAAATTTCTAAAAATATTGCGAAAAACAACAATCTTCTGTTTTAGAGTAAATGTTTGAGGTGTTTAGAAGGCATTTATTTCATTTTTAGAAAATTTAATGTTTTACATTTTTCCATGAAAAGTGCCAATACCCCCCCCTTTGGGTTCTAGGTGAAAATCTCACTCGACACAAATCAAACAAAAATGTTTCCATGGTGTGTATTGTTGTTCATTTTCATCAAATAAACAAAATAAAACCCAGTATTAATCTTGAAAGACAAGAAATGAGCATAAAAGTTGCTTCAGCGAAAGTGTTAATGTTACTAAAAGAGCCCAAATTTCTAAAAATATTGCGAAAAACAACAATCTTCAGTTTTAGAGTGAATGTTTCAGGTGCATAGAAGGCATTTATTTCATTTGTAGAAAATTTAATTTTTCACATTTTTCCATGAAAAGTGCCAATACCCCCCCCTTTGGGTTCTAGGTGAAAATCTCACTCGACACAAATCAAACAAAAATGTTTCCATGGTGTGTATTGTTGTTCATTTTCATCAAATAAACAAAATAAAACCCAGAATGAATCCTGAAAGACAATAAAAGATCATAAAAGATGCTTCAGCCCAAGTGTTAATGTTACTAAAAGAGCCCAAATTTCTAAAATATTGCGAAAAACAACAATCTTCTGTTTTAGAGTGAATGTTTGAGGTGTTTAGAAGGCATTTATTTCATTTTTAGAAAATTTAATTTTTCACATTTTTCCATGAAAAGTGCCAATTACCCCCCCTTTGGGTTCTAAGTGAAAATCTCACTTACACAAATCAAACAAAAATTTTTCCATGGTGTGTATTGTTGTTCATTTTCATCAAATAAACAAAATAAAACCCAGAATTAATCTTGAAAGACAAGAAATGAGCATAAAAGTTGCTTCAGCCCAGGTGTTAATGTTACCAAAAGAGCCCAAATTTCTAAAAATATTGCGAAAAACAACAATCTTCTGTTTTAGAGTGAATGTTTGAGGTGTTTAGAAGGCATTTCATTCATTTTTAGAAAATTTAATTTTTCACATTTTTCGATGAAAAGTGCCAATACCCCCCCCCCTTTGGGTTCTAGGTGAAAATCTCACTCGACACAAATCAAACAAAAATGTTTCCATGGTGTGTATTGTTGTTCATTTTCATCAAATAAACAAAATTAAACCCAGAATAAATGCTGAAAGACAAGAAATGAGCATAAAAGATGCTTCAGCGCAAGTGTTATTCTTACTATTAGAGCCCAAATTTCTAAAAATATTGCGAAAAACCACAATCTTCTGTTTTAGAGTGAATGTTTGAGGTGTATAGAAGGCATTTATTTCATTTTTAGAAAATTTAATTTTTCACATTTTTCCATGAAAAGTGCCAATACCCCCCCCTTTGGGTTCTAGGTGAAAAAATCACTCGACACAAATCATACAAAAATGTTTCCATGGTGCGTATTGTTGTTCATTTTCATCAAATGAACAAAAAAACCCAGAATTAATCCTGAAAGACAAGAAATGAGCATAAAAGATGCTTCAGCGCAAGTGTTAATGTTACTAAAAGAGCTCAAATTTCTAAAAATATTGCGAAAAACCACAATCTTCTTTTTTGGAGTGAATGTTTGAGGTGTATAGAAGGCATTTATTACATTTTTAGAAAATTTCATTTTTCACATTTTTCCATGAAAAGTGCCAATACCCCCCCCCCTTAAGGGTTCTAGGTGAAAATCTCAGTCGACACAAATCAAACAAAAATGTCTCCATGGTGTGTTTTGTTGTTCATTTTCATCAAATAAATAAAATAAAATTCAGAATAAATCCTGAAAGACAAGAAATGAGCATAAAAGATGCTTCAGCGCAAGTGTTATTGTTAATAAAAGAGCCAAAATTTCTAAAAATTTTGCGAAAAACAACAATCTTCTGTTTTAGAGTGAATGTTTGATGTGTATAGAAGGCATTTATTTCATTTTTAGAAAATTTAATTTTTCACATTTTTCCATGAAAAGTGCCAATACACCCCCCTTTGGGTTCTAGGTGAAAATCTCACTCGACACAAATCAAACAAAAATGTTTCCATGGTGTGTATTGTTGTTCATTTTCATCAAATAAAAAAAATAAAACTCAGAATAAATCCTGAAAGATAAGATATGAGCATAAAAGATGCTTCAGCGCAAGTGTTCATGTTACTAAAAGAGCCCAAATTTCTAAAAATATTGCGAAAAACAACAATCTTCTGTTTTAGAGTAAATGTTTGAGGTGTTTAGAAGGCATTTATTTCATTTTTAGAAAATTTAATATTTTACATTTTTCCATGAAAAGTGCCAATACCCCCCCCTTTGGGTTCTAGGTGAAAATCTCACTCGACACAAATCAAACAAAAATGTTTCCATGGTGTGTATTGTTGTTCATTTTCATCAAATAAACAAAATAAAACCCAGTATTAATCTTGAAAGACAAGAAATGAGCATAAAAGTTGCTTCAGCGAAAGTGTTAATGTTACTAAAAGAGCCCAAATTTCTAAAAATATTGCGAAAAACAACAATCTTCTGTTTTAGAGTGAATGTTTGAGGTGTTTAGAAGGCATTTATTTTATATTTAGAAAATTTAATTTTTCACTTTTTTCCATGAAAAGTGCCAATACCCCCCCCCTTTGGGTTCTAGGTGAAAATCTCACTCGACACAAATCAAACAAAAATGTATCCAAGGTGTGTATTGTGTTTCATTTTCATCAAATAAACAAAATAAAACCCAGAATGAATCCTGAAAGACAATAAAAGATCATAAAAGATGCTTCAGCCCAAGTGTTAATGTTACTAAAAGAGCCCAAATTTCTAAAATATTGCGAAAAACAACAATCTTCTGTTTTAGAGTGAATGTTTGAGGTGTTTAGAAGGCATTTATTTCATTTTTAGAAAATTTAATTTTTCACATTTTTCCATGAAAAGTGCCAATTACCCCCCCTTTGGGTTCTAAGTGAAAATCTCACTTACACAAATCAAACAAAAATTTTTCCATGGTGTGTATTGTTGTTCATTTTCATCAAATAAACAAAATAAAACCCAGAATTAATCTTGAAAGACAAGAAATGAGCATAAAAGTTGCTTCAGCCCAGGTGTTAATGTTACCAAAAGAGCCCAAATTTCTAAAAATATTGCGAAAAACAACAATCTTCTGTTTTAGAGTGAATGTTTGAGGTGTTTAGAAGGCATTTCATTCATTTTTAGAAAATTTAATTTTTCACATTTTTCGATGAAAAGTGCCAATACCCTCCCCTTTGGGTTCTAGGTGAAAATCTCACTCGACACAAATCAAACAAAAATGTTTCCATGGTGTGTATTGTTGTTCATTTTCATCAAATAAACAAAATTAAACCCAGAATAAATGCTGAAAGACAAGAAATGAGCATAAAAGATGCTTCAGCGCAAGTGTTATTCTTACTATTAGAGCCCAAATTTCTAAAAATATTGCGAAAAACCACAATCTTCTGTTTTAGAGTGAATGTTTGAGGTGTATAGAAGGCATTTATTTCATTTTTAGAAAATTTAATTTTTCACATTTTTCCATGAAAAGTGCCAATACCCCCCCCTTTGGGTTCTAGGTGAAAAAATCACTCGACACAAATCATACAAAAATGTTTCCATGGTGCGTATTGTTGTTCATTTTCATCAAATGAACAAAAAAACCCAGAATTAATCCTGAAAGACAAGAAATGAGCATAAAAGATGCTTCAGCGCAAGTGTTAATGTTACTAAAAGAGCCCAAATTTCTAAAAATATTGCGAAAAACCACAATCTTCTTTTTTGGAGTGAATGTTTGAGGTGTATAGAAGGCATTTATTACATTTTTAGAAAATTTCATTTTCACTATTTTCCATGAAAAGTGCCAATACATCCCCCTTTGGGTTCTAGGTGAAAATCTCACTCGACACAAATCAAACAAAAATGTTTCCATGGTGTGTATTGTTGTTCATTTTCATCAAATAAAAAAAATTAAACTCAGAATAAATCCTGAAGATAAGATATGAGCATAAAAGATGCTTCAGCGCAAGTGTTATTGTTAATAAAAATGCCAAAATTTCTAAAAATTTTGCGAAAAACAACAATCTTCTGTTTTAGAGTGAATGTTTGATGTGTATAGAAGGCATTTATTTCATTTTTAGAAAATTTAATTTTTCACATTTTTCCATGAAAAGTGCCAATACACCCCCCTTTGGGTTCTAGGTGAAAATCTCACTCGACACAAATCAAACAAAAATGTTTCCTTGGTGTGTCTTGTTGTTCATTTTCATCAAATAAACAAAAATTAACCCAGAATAAATCCTGAAAAACAAGAAATGAGCATAAAAGATGCTTCAGCGCAAGTGTTAATGTTACTAAAAGAGCCCAAATTTCTAAAAATATTGCGAAAAACCACAATCTTCTTTTTTGGAGTGAATGTTTGAGGTGTATAGAAGGCATTTATTTCATTTTTAGAAAATTTAATTTTTCACATTTTTCCATGAAAAGTGCCAATACCCCCCCCTTTGGGTTCTAGGTGAAAATCTCACTCGACACAAATCAAACAAAAATGTTTCCATGGTGTGTATTGTTATTCATTTTCATCAAATGAACAAAAAAACCCAGAATTAATCCTGAAAGACAAGAAATGAGCATAAAAGATGCTTCAGCGCAAGTGTTAATGTTACTAAAAGAGCCAAAATTTCTAAAAATATTGCGAAAAACCACAATCTTCTTTTTTCGAGTGAATGTTTGAGGTGTATAGAAGGCATTTATTACATTTTTAGAAGATCTCATTTTTCACATTTTTCCATGAAAAGTGCCAATACCCCCCCCTTAGGGTTCTAGGTGAAAATCTCAGTCGACACAAATCAAACAAAAATGTTTTTATGGTGTGTATTGTTGTTCATTTTCATCAAATAAATAAAATAAAATTCAGAATAAATCCTGAAAGACAAGAAATGCGCATAAAAGATGCTTCAGCGCAAGTGTTATTGTTAATAAAAGAGCCAAAATTTCTAAAAATTTTGCGAAAAACAACAATCTTCTGTTTTAGAGTGAATGTTTGATGTGTATAGAAGGCATTTATTTCATTTTTAGAAAATTTTATTTTTCACATTTTTCCATGAAAAGTGCCAATACACCCTTCTTTGGGTTCTAGGTGAAAATCTCACTCGACACAAATCAAACAAAAATGTTTCCATGGTGTGTATTCTTGTTCATTTTCATCAAATAAAAAAAATAAAACTCAGAATAAATCCTGAAAGATAAGATATGAGCATAAAAGATTCTTCGGCGCAAGTACTCATGTTACTAAAAGAGCCCAAATTTCTAAAAATATTGCGAAAAGCAACAATTTTCAGTTTTAGAGTGAATGTTTCAGGTGTATAGAAGGCATTTATTACATTTTTAGAAAATTTAATTTTTCACATTTTTCCATGAAAAGTGCCAATACCCCCCCCTTTGGGTTCTAGGTGAAAATCTCACTCGGCACAAATCAAACAAAAATGTTTCCATGGTGTGTATTGTTGTTCATTTTCATCAAATAAACAAAATTAAACCCAGAATAAATCCTGAAAAACAAGAAATGAGCATAAAAGATGCTTCAGCGCAAGTGTTATTCTTACTATAAGAGCCAAAAATTTCTTAAAATATTGCGAAAAACCACAATCCTCTTTTTTGGAGTGAATGTTTGAGGTGTATAGAAGGCATTTATTTCATTTTTAGAAAATTTAATTTTTCACATTTTTCCGTGAAAAGTGCCAATACCCCCCCCTTAGGGTTCTAGGTGAAAATCTCAGTCGACACAAATCAAACAAAAATGTCTCCATGGTGTGTTTTGTTGTTCATTTTCATCAAATAAATAAAACAAAATTCAGAATAAATCCTGAAAAACAAGAAATGAGCATAAAAGATGCTTCAGCGCAAGTGTTAATGTTACTAAAAGAGCCCAAATTTTCTAAAAATTTTGCGAAAAACCGTAATCTTCTGTTTTAGAGTGAATGTTTGAGGTGTATAGAAGGCATTTATTTCATTTTTAGAAAATTTAATTTTTCACATTTTTCCATGAAAAGTGCCAATACCCCCCCCTTTGGGTTCTAGGTGAAAATCTCACTCGACACAAATCAAACAAAAATGTTTCCATGGTGTGTATTGTTATTCATTTTCATCAAATGAACAAAAAAACCCAGAATTAATCCTGAAAGACAAGAAATGGCATAAAAGATGCTTCAGCGCAAGTGTTAATGTTACTAAAAGAGCCAAAATTTCTAAAAATATTGCGAAAAACCACAATCTTCTTTTTTCGAGTGAATGTTTGAGGTGTATAGAAGGCATTTATTACATTTTTAGAAGATCTCATTTTTCACATTTTTCCATGAAAAGTGCCAATACCCCCCCCTTAGGGTTCTAGGTGAAAATCTCAGTCGACACAAATCAAACAAAAATGTTTTTATGGTGTGTATTGTTGTTCATTTTCATCAAATAAATAAAATAAAATTCAGAATAAATCCTGAAAGACAAGAAATGCGCATAAAAGATGCTTCAGCGCAAGTGTTATTGTTAATAAAAGAGCCAAAATTTCTAAAAATTTTGCGAAAAACAACAATCTTCTGTTTTAGAGTGAATGTTTGATGTGTATAGAAGGCATTTATTTCATTTTTGGAAAATTTTATTTTTCACATTTTTCCATGAAAAGTGCCAATACACCCTTCTTTGGGTTCTAGGTGAAAATCTCACTCGACACAAATCAAACAAAAATGTTTCCATGGTGTGTATTCTTGTTCATTTTCATCAAATAAAAAAAATAAAACTCAGAATAAATCCTGAAAGATAAGATATGAGCATAAAAGATTCTTCGGTGCAAGTACTCATGTTACTAAAAGAGCCCAAATTTCTAAAAATATTGCGAAAAGCAACAATTTTCAGTTTTAGAGTGAATGTTTCAGGTGTATAGAAGGCATTTATTACATTTTTAGAAAATTTAATTTTTCACATTTTTCCATGAAAAGTGCCAATACCCCCCCCTTTGGGTTCTAGGTGAAAATCTCACTCGGCACAAATCAAACAAAAATGTTTCCATGGTGTGTATTGTTGTTCATTTTCATCAAATAAACAAAATTAAACCCAGAATAAATCCTGAAAAACAAGAAATGAGCATAAAAGATGCTTCAGCGCAAGTGTTATTCTTACTATAAGAGCCAAAAATTTCTAAAAATATTGCGAAAAACCACAATCCTCTTTTTTGGAGTGAATGTTTGAGGTGTATAGAAGGCATTTATTTCATTTTTAGAAAATTTAATTTTTCACATTTTTCCGTGAAAAGTGCCAATACCCCCCCCTTAGGGTTCTAGGTGAAAATCTCAGTCGACACAAATCAAACAAAAATGTCTCCATGGTGTGTTTTGTTGTTCATTTTCATCAAATAAATAAAATAAAATTCAGAATAAATCCTGAAAGACAAGAAATGAGCATAAAAGATGCTTCAGCGCAAGTGTTATTGTTAATAAAAGAGCCAAATTTTCTAAAAATTTTGCGAAAAACAACAATCTTCTGTTTTAGAGTGAATGTTTGATGTGTATAGAAGGCATTTATTTCATTTTTAGAAAATTTAATTTTTCACATATTTCCATGAAAAGTGCCAATACAGCCCCCTTTGGGTTCTAGGTGAAAATCTCACTCGACACAAATCAAACAAAAATGTTTCCATGGTGTGTACTCTTGTTCATTTTCATCAAATAAAAAAATAAAACTCAAAATAAATCCTGAAAGATAAGATATGAGCATAAAAGATGCTCCAGCGCAAGTGTTCATGTTACTAAAAGAGCCCAAATTTCTAAAAATATTGCGAAAAGCAACAATTTTCAGTTTTAGAGTGAATGTTTCAAATGTATAGAAGGCATTTATTACATTTTTAGAAAATTTAATTTTTCACATTTTTCCATGAAAAGTGCCAATACCCCCCCCTTTGGGTTCTAGGTGAAAATCTCACTCTGCACAAATCAAACAAAAATGTTTCCATGGTGTGTATTGTTGTTCATTTTCATCAAATAAACAAAATTAAACCCAGAATAAATCCTGAAAAACAAGAAATGAGCATAAAAGATGCTTCAGCGCAAGTGTTAATGTTACTAAAAGAGCCCAAATTTCTAAAAATATTGCGAAAAACCACAATCTTCTTTTTTTAAGTGAATGTTTGAGGTGTATAGAAGGCATTTATTACATTTTTAGAAAATTTCATTTTTCCCATTTTTCCATGAAAGGTGCCAATACCCCCCCTTTAGGGTTCTAGGTGAAAATCTCAGTCGACACAAATCAAACAAAAATGTTTCCATGGTGTGTATTGTTGTTCATTTTCATCAAATAAATTTAAAAAAATTCAGAATAAATCCTGAAAGACAAGAAATGAGCATAAAAGATGCTTCAGCGCAAGTGTTATTGTTAATAAAAGAGACAAAATTTCTAAAAATTTTGCGAAAAACAACAATCTTCTGTTTTAGAGTGAATGTTTGATGTGTATAGAAGGCATTTATTTCATTTTTAGAAAATTTAATTTTTCACATTTTTCCATGAAAAGTGCCAATACACCCCCCTTTGGGTTCTAGGTGAAAATCTCACTCGACACAAATCAAACAAAAATGTTTCCATGGTGTGTATTCTTGTTCATTTTCATCAAATAAAAAAAATAAAACTCAGAATAAATTCTGAAAGATAAGATATGAGCATAAAAGATGCTTCAGCGCAAGTGTTCATGTTACTAAAAGAGCCCAAATTTCAAAAAATATTGCGAAAAGCAACAATTTTAGGTTTTAGAGTGAATGTTTCAGGTGTATAGAAGGCATTTATTACATTTTTAGAAAATTTAATTTTTCACATTTTTCCATGAAAAGTGCCAATACCCCCCCTTTGGGTTCTAGGTGAAAATGTCACTCGGCACAAATCAAACAAAAATGTTTCCATGGTGTGTATTGTTGTTCATTTTCATCAAATAAACAAAATTAAACCCAGAATAAATCCTGAAAAACAAGAAATGAGCATAAAAGATGCTTCAGCGCAAGTGTTATTCTTACTATAAGAGCCCAAATTTCTAAAAATATTGCGAAAAACCACAATCTTCTTTTTTGGAGTGAATGTTTGAGGTGTATAGAAGGCATTTATTTCATTTTTAGAAAATTTAATTTTTCACATTTTTCCATGAAAAGTGCCAATACCCCCCCCTTTGGGTTCTAGGTGAAAATCTCACTCGGCACAAATCAAACAAAAATGTTTCCATGGTGTGTATTGTTGTTCATTTTCATCAAATAAAAAAAATTAAACCCAGAATAAATCCTGAAAGACAAGAAATGAGCATAAAAGATGCTTCAGCGCAAGTGTTAATGTTACTATAAGAGCCAAATTTCTAAAAATATTGCGAAAAGCAACAATTTTCATTTTTGGAGTAAATGTTTGAGGTGTATAGAAGGCATTTATTTCATTTTTAGAAAATTTAATTTTTCACATTTTTCGATGAAAAGTGCCAATACACCCTTCTTTGGGTTCTAGGTGAAAATCTCACTCGACACAAATCAAACAAAAATGTTTCCATGGTGTGTATTCTTGTTCATTTTCATCAAATAAAAAAAATAAAACTCAGAATAAATCCTGAAAGATAAGATATGAGCATAAAAGATTCTTCGGCGCAAGTACTCATGTTACTAAAAGAGCCCAAATTTCTAAAAATATTGCGAAAAGCAAAAATTTTCAGTTTTAGAGTGAATGTTTCAGGTGTATAGAAGGCATTTATTACATTTTTAGAAAATTTAATTTTTCACATTTTTCCATGAAAAGTGCCAATACCCCCCCCTTTGGGTTCTAGGTGAAAATCTCACTCGGCAAAAATCAAACAAAAATGTTTCCATGGTGTGTATTGTTGTTCATTTTCATCAAATAAACAAAATTAAACCCAGAATAAATCCTGAAAAACAAGAAATGAGCATAAAAGATGCTTCAGCGCAAGTGTTATTCTTACTATAAGAGCCAAAAATTTCTAAAAATATTGCGAAAAACCACAATCCTCTTTTTTGGAGTGAATGTTTGAGATGTATAGAAGGCATTTATTTCATTTTTAGAAAATTTAATTTTTCACATTTTTCCGTGAAAAGTGCCAATACCCCCCCCTTAGGGTTCTAGGTGAAAATCTCAGTCGACACAAATCAAACAAAAATGTCTCCATGGTGTGTTTTGTTGTTCATTTTCATCAAATAAATAAAATAAAATTCAGAATAAATCCTGAAAGACAAGAAATGAGCATAAAAGATGCTTCAGCGCAAGTGTTATTGTTAATAAAAGAGCCAAATTTTCTAAAAATTTTGCGAAAAACAACAATCTTCTGTTTTAGAGTGAATGTTTGATGTGTATAGAAGGCATTTATTTCATTTTTAGAAAATTTAATTTTTCACATTTTTCCATGAAAAGTGCCAATACAGCCCCCTTTGGGTTCTAGGTGAAAATCTCACTCGACACAAATCAAACAAAAATGTTTCCATGGTGTGTATTCTTGTTCATTTTCATCAAATAAAAAAAATAAAACTCAAAATAAATCCTGAAAGATAAGATATGAGCATAAAAGATGCTCCAGCGCAAGTGTTCATGTTACTAAAAGAGCCCAAATTTCTAAAAATATTGCGAAAAGCAACAATTTTCAGTTTTAGAGTGAATGTTTCAAATGTATAGAAGGCATTTATTACATTTTTAGAAAATTTAATTTTTCACATTTTTCCATGAAAAGTGCCAATACCCCCCCCTTTGGGTTCTAGGTGAAAATCTCACTCAGCACGAATCAAACAAAAATGTTTCCATGGTGTGTATTGTTGTTCATTTTCATCAAATAAACAAAATTAAACCCAGAATAAATCCTGAAAAACAAGAAATGAGCATAAAAGATGCTTCAGCGCAAGTGTTATTCTTACTATAAGAGCCCAAATTTCTAAAAATATTGCGAAAAACCACAATCTTCTTTTTTTAAGTGAATGTTTGAGGTGTATAGAAGGCATTTATTACATTTTTAGAAAATTTCATTTTTCCCATTTTTCCATGAAAGGTGCCAATACCCCCCCTTTAGGGTTCTAGGTGAAAATCTCAGTCGACACAAATCAAACAAAAATGTTTCCATGGTGTGTATTGTTGTTCATTTTCATCAAATAAATTTAAAAAAATTCAGAATAAATCCTGAAAGACAAGAAATGAGCATAAAAGATGCTTCAGCGCAAGTGTTATTGTTAATAAAAGAGACAAAATTTCTAAAAATTTTGCGAAAAACAACAATCTTCTGTTTTAGAGTGAATGTTTGATGTGTATAGAAGGCATTTATTTCATTTTTAGAAAATTTAATTTTTCACATTTTTCCATGAAAAGTGCCAATACACCCCCCTTTGGGTTCTAGGTGAAAATCTCACTCGACACAAATCAAACAAAAATGTTTCCATGGTGTGTATTCTTGTTCATTTTCATCAAATAAAAAAAATAAAACTCAGAATAAATCCTGAAAGATAAGATATGAGCATAAAAGATGCTTCAGCGCAAGTGTTCATGTTACTAAAAGAGCCCAAATTTCAAAAAATATTGCGAAAAGCAACAATTTTAGGTTTTAGAGTAAATGTTTCAGGTGTATAGAAGGCATTTATTACATTTTTAGAAAATTTAATTTTTCACATTTTTCCATGAAAAGTGCCAATACCCCCCCTTTGGGTTCTAGGTGAAAATGTCACTCGGCACAAATCAAACAAAAATGTTTCCATGGTGTGTATTGTTGTTCATTTTCATCAAATAAACAAAATTAAACCCAGAATAAATCCTGAAAAACAAGAAATGAGCATAAAAGATGCTTCAGCGCAAGTGTTATTCTTACTATAAGAGCCCAAATTTCTAAAAATATTGCGAAAAACCAAAATCTTCTTTTTTGGAGTGAATGTTTGAGGTGTATAGAAGGCATTTATTTCATTTTTAGAAAATTTAATTTTTCACATTTTTCCATGAAAAGTGCCAATACCCCCCCCTTTGGGTTCTAGGTGAAAATCTCACTCGGCACAAATCAAACAAAAATGTTTCCATGGTGTGTATTGTTGTTCATTTTCATCAAATAAAAAAATTAAACCCAGAATAAATCCTGAAAGACAAGAAATGAGCATAAAAGATGCTTCAGCGCAAGTGTTAATGTTAATATAAGAGCCAAATTTCTAAAAATATTGCGAAAAGCAACAATTTTCATTTTTGGAGTAAATGTTTGAGGTGTATAGAAGGCATTTATTTCATTTTTAGAAAATTTAATATTTCACATTTTTCGATAAAAAGTGCCAATACCCCCCCCTTTGGGTTCTAGGTGAAAATCTCACTCGACACAAATCAAACAAAAATGTTTCCATGGTGTGTATTGTTGTTCATTTTCATCAAATAAACAAAATTAAACCCAGAATAAATCCTGAAAGACAAGAAATGAGCATAAAAGATGCTTCAGCGCAAGTGTTAATGTTACTATAAGAGCCAAATTTCTAAAAATATTGCGAAAAGCAAAAATTTTCATTTTTAGAGTGAATGTTTGAGGTGTATAGAAGGCATTTATTTCATTTTTAGAAAATTTAATTTTTCACATTTTTCCATGAAAAGTGCCAATACCCCCCCCTTAGGGTTCTAGGTGAAAATCTCAGTCGACACAAATCAAAATAAAATGTTTCCATGGTGTGTATTGTTGTTCATTTTCATCAAATATATAAAATAAAATTCAGAATAAATCCTGAAAGACAAGAAATGAGCATAAAAGATGCTTCAGCGCAAGTGTTATTGTTAATAAAAGAGCCAAAATTTCTAAAAATTTTGCGAAAAACAACAATCTTCTGTTTTAGAGTGAATGTTTGATGTGTATAGAAGGCATTTATTTCATTTTTAGAAAATTTAATTTTTCACATTTTTCCATGAAAAGTGCCAATACACCCCTCTTTGGGTTCTAGGTGAAAATCTCACTCGACACAAATCAAACAAAAATGTTTCCATGGTGTGTATTGTTGTTCATTTTCATCAAATAAACAAAATTAAACCCAGAATAAATCCTGAAAAACAAGAAATGAGCATAAAAGATGCTTTTGCGCAAGTGTTATTCTTACTATAAGAGCCCAAATTTCTAAAAATATTGCGAAAAACCACAATCTTCTTTTTTGGAGTGAATGTTTGAGGTGTATAGAAGGCATTTATTTCATTTTTAGAAAATTTAATTTTTCACATTTTTCCATGAAAAGTGCCAATACCCCCCCTTTTGGGTTCTAGGTGAAAATCTCACTCGGCACAAATCAAACAAAAATGTTTCCATGGTGTGTATTGTTGTTCATTTTCATCAAATAAACAAAATAAAACCCAGTATTAATCTTGAAAGACAAGAAATGAGCATAAAAGTTGCTTCAGCGAAAGTGTTAATGTTACTAAGAGAGCCCAAATTTCTAAAAATATTGCGAAAAACAACAATCCTCTGTTTTAGAGTGAATGTTTGAGGTGTTTAGAAGGCATTTATTTTATATTTAGAAAATTTAATTTTTCACATTTTTCCATGAAAAGTGCCAATACCCCCCCCCCTTTGGGTTCTAGGTGAAAATCTCACTCGACACAAATCAAACAAAAATGTATCCAAGGTGTGTATTGTGTTTCATTTTCATCAAATAAACAAAATAAAACCCAGAATGAATCCTGAAAGACAATAAAAGATCATAAAAGATGCTTCAGCCCAAGTGTTAATGTTACTAAAAGAGCCCAAATTTCTAAAATATTGCGAAAAACAACAATCTTCTGTTTTAGAGTGAATGTTTGAGGTGTTTAGAAGGCATTTATTTCATTTTTAGAAAATTTAATTTTTCACATTTTTCCATGAAAAGTGCCAATTACCCCCCCTTTGGGTTCTAAGTGAAAATCTCACTTACACAAATCAAACAAAAATTTTTCCATGGTGTGTATTGTTGTTCATTTTCATCAAATAAACAAAATAAAACCCAGAATTAATCTTGAAAAACAAGAAATGAGCATAAAAGTTGCTTCAGCCCAGGTGTTAATGTTACCAAAAGAGCCCAAATTTCTAAAAATATTGCGAAAAACAACAATCTTCTGTTTTAGAGTGAATGTTTGAGGTGTTTAGAAGGCATTTCATTCATTTTTAGAAAATTTAATTTTTCACATTTTTCGATTAAAAGTGCCAATACCCCCCCCTTTGGGTTCTAGGTGAAAATCTCACTCGACACAAATCAAACAAAAATGTTTCCATGGTGTGTATTGTTGTTAATTTTCATCAAATAAACAAAATTAAACCCAGAATAAATGCTGAAAGACAAGAAATGAGCATAAAAGATGCTTCAGCGCAAGTGTTATTCTTACTATAAGAGCCCAAATTTCTAAAAATATTGCGAAAAACCACAATCTTCTTTTTAGAGTGAATGTTTGAGGTGTATAGAAGGCATTTATTTCATTTTTAGAAAATTTAATTTTTCACATTTTTCCATGAAAAGTGCCAATACCCCCCCCTTTGGGTTCTAGGTGAAAAAATCACTCGACACAAATCATACAAAAATGTTTCCATGGTGCGTATTGTTGTTCATTTTCATCAAATGAACAAAAAAACCCAGAATTAATCCTGAAAGACAAGAAATGAGCATAAAAGATGCTTCAGCGCAAGTGTTAATGTTACTAAAAGAGCCCAAATTTCTAAAAATATTGCGAAAAACCACAATCTTCTTTTTTGGAGTGAATGTTTGAGGTGTATAGAAGGCATTTATTACATTTTTAGAAAATTTCATTTTTCACATTTTTCCATGAAAAGTGCCAATACCCCCCCCTTAGGGTTCTAGGTGAAAATCTCAGTCGACACAAATCAAACAAAAATGTCTCCATGGTGTGTTTTGTTGTTCATTTTCATCAAATAAATAAAATAAAATTCAGAATAAATCCTGAAAGACAAGAAATGAGCATAAAAGATGCTTCAGCGCAAGTGTTATTGTTAATAAAAGAGCCAAATTTTCTAAAAATTTTGCGAAAAACAACAATCTTCTGTTTTAGAGTGAATGTTTGATGTGTATAGAAGGCATTTATTTCATTTTTAGAAAATTTAATTTTTCACATTTTTCCATGAAAAGTGCCAATACAGCCCCCTTTGGGTTCTAGGTGAAAATCTCACTCGACACAAATCAAACAAAAATGTTTCCATGGTGTGTATTCTTGTTCATTTTCATCAAATAAAAAAAATAAAACTCAAAATAAATCCTGAAAGATAAGATATGAGCATAAAAGATGCTTCAGCGTAAGTGTTCATGTTACTAAAAGAGCCCAAATTTCTAAAAATATTGCGAAAAGCAACAATTTTCAGTTTTAGAGTGAATGTTTCAAATGTATAGAAGGCATTTATTACATTTTTAGAAAATTTAATTTTTCACATTTTTCCATGAAAAGTGCCAATACCCCCCCCTTTGGGTTCTAGGTGAAAATCTCACTCTGCACAAATCAAACAAAAATGTTTCCATGGTGTGTATTGTTTTTCATTTTCATCAAATAAACAAAATTAAACCCAGAATAAATCCTGAAAAACAAGAAATGAGCATAAAAGATGCTTCAGCGCAAGTGTTCATGTTACTAAAAGAGCCCAAATTTCTAAAAATATTGCGAAAAACCACAATCTTCTTTTTTTAAGTGAATGTTTGAGGTGTATAGAAGGCATTTATTACATTTTTAGAAAATTTCATTTTTCCCATTTTTCCATGAAAGGTGCCAATACCCCCCCTTTGGGTTCTAGGTGAAAATCTAACTCGACACAAATCAAACAAAAATGTTTCCATGGTGTGTATTGTTGTTCATTTTCATCAAATAAACAAATTAAAACCCAGAATTTATCTTGAAAGTCAAGAAATGAGCATAAAAGTTGCTTCAGCGAAAGTGTTAATGTTACTAAAAGAGCCCAAATTTCTAAAAATATTGCGAAAAACCACAATCTTCTTTTTTGGAGTGAATGTTTGAGGTGTATAGAAGGCATTTATTACATTTTTAGAAAATTTCATTTTTCACATTTTTCCATGAAAAGTGCCAATACCCCCCCCTTAGGGTTCTAGGTGAAAATCTCAGTCGACACAAATCAAACAAAAATGTCTCCATGGTGTGTTTTGTTGTTCATTTTCATCAAATAAATAAAATAAAATTCAGAATAAATCCTGAAAGACAAGAAATGAGCATAAAAGATGCTTCAGCGCAAGTGTTATTGTTAATAAAAGAGCCAAATTTTCTAAAAATTTTGCGAAAAACAACAATCTTCTGTTTTAGAGTGAATGTTTGATGTGTATAGAAGGCATTTATTTCATTTTTAGAAAATTTAATTTTTCACATTTTTCCATGAAAAGTGCCAATACAGCCCCCTTTGGGTTCTAGGTGAAAATCTCACTCGACACAAATCAAACAAAAATGTTTCCATGGTGTGTATTCTTGTTCATTTTCATCAAATAAAAAAAATAAAACCCAGAATAAATCCTGAAAAACAAGAAATGAGCATAAAAGTTGCTTCAGCCCAGGTGTTAATGTTACCAAAAGAGCCCAAATTTCTAAAAATATTGCGAAAAACAACAATCTTCTGTTTTAGAGTGAATGTTTGAGGTGTTTAGAAGGCATTTCATTCATTTTTAGAAAATTTAATTTTTCACATTTTTCGATTAAAAGTGCCAATACCCCCCCCTTTGGGTTCTAGGTGAAAATCTCACTCGACACAAATCAAACAAAAATGTTTCCATGGTGTGTATTGTTGTTAATTTTCATCAAATAAACAAAATTAAACCCAGAATAAATGCTGAAAGACAAGAAATGAGCATAAAAGATGCTTCAGCGCAAGTGTTATTCTTACTATAAGAGCCCAAATTTCTAAAAATATTGCGAAAAACCACAATCTTCTTTTTAGAGTGAATGTTTGAGGTGTATAGAAGGCATTTATTTCATTTTTAGAAAATTTAATTTTTCACATTTTTCCATGAAAAGTGCCAATACCCCCCCCTTTGGGTTCTAGGTGAAAAAATCACTCGACACAAATCATACAAAAATGTTTCCATGGTGCGTATTGTTGTTCATTTTCATCAAATGAACAAAAAAACCCAGAATTAATCCTGAAAGACAAGAAATGAGCATAAAAGATGCTTCAGCGCAAGTGTTAATGTTACTAAAAGAGCCCAAATTTCTAAAAATATTGCGAAAAACCACAATCTTCTTTTTTGGAGTGAATGTTTGAGGTGTATAGAAGGCATTTATTACATTTTTAGAAAATTTCATTTTTCACATTTTTCCATGAAAAGTGCCAATACCCCCCCCTTAGGGTTCTAGGTGAAAATCTCAGTCGACACAAATCAAACAAAAATGTCTCCATGGTGTGTTTTGTTGTTCATTTTCATCAAATAAATAAAATAAAATTCAGAATAAATCCTGAAAGACAAGAAATGAGCATAAAAGATGCTTCAGCGCAAGTGTTATTGTTAATAAAAGAGCCAAATTTTCTAAAAATTTTGCGAAAAACAACAATCTTCTGTTTTAGAGTGAATGTTTGATGTGTATAGAAGGCATTTATTTCATTTTTAGAAAATTTAATTTTTCACATTTTTCCATGAAAAGTGCCAATACAGCCCCCTTTGGGTTCTAGGTGAAAATCTCACTCGACACAAATCAAACAAAAATGTTTCCATGGTGTGTATTCTTGTTCATTTTCATCAAATAAAAAAAATAAAACTCAAAATAAATCCTGAAAGATAAGATATGAGCATAAAAGATGCTTCAGCGTAAGTGTTCATGTTACTAAAAGAGCCCAAATTTCTAAAAATATTGCGAAAAGCAACAATTTTCAGTTTTAGAGTGAATGTTTCAAATGTATAGAAGGCATTTATTACATTTTTAGAAAATTTAATTTTTCACATTTTTCCATGAAAAGTGCCAATACCCCCCCCTTTGGGTTCTAGGTGAAAATCTCACTCTGCACAAATCAAACAAAAATGTTTCCATGGTGTGTATTGTTTTTCATTTTCATCAAATAAACAAAATTAAACCCAGAATAAATCCTGAAAAACAAGAAATGAGCATAAAAGATGCTTCAGCGCAAGTGTTCATGTTACTAAAAGAGCCCAAATTTCTAAAAATATTGCGAAAAACCACAATCTTCTTTTTTTAAGTGAATGTTTGAGGTGTATAGAAGGCATTTATTACATTTTTAGAAAATTTCATTTTTCCCATTTTTCCATGAAAGGTGCCAATACCCCCCCTTTGGGTTCTAGGTGAAAATCTAACTCGACACAAATCAAACAAAAATGTTTCCATGGTGTGTATTGTTGTTCATTTTCATCAAATAAACAAATTAAAACCCAGAATTTATCTTGAAAGTCAAGAAATGAGCATAAAAGTTGCTTCAGCGAAAGTGTTAATGTTACTAAAAGAGCCCAAATTTCTAAAAATATTGCGAAAAACAACAATCTTCTGTTTTAGAGTGAATGTTTGAGGTGTTTAAAAGGCATTTATTTCATTTAAGAAAATTTAATTTTTCACATTTTAATGTGTATTCTTGTTTATTTTCATCAAATAAACAAAATTAAACCCAGAATAAATCCTGAAAAACAAGAAATGAGCATAAAAGATGCTTCAGCGCAAGTGTTATTCTTACTATAAGAGCCCAAATTTCTAAAAATATTGCGAAAAACCACAATCTTATTTTTTGGAGTGAATGTATGAGGTGTATAGAAGGCATTTATTTCATTTTTAGAAAATTTAATTTTTCACATTTTTCCATGAAAAGTGCCAATACACCCCCCTTTGGGTTCTAGGTGAAAATCACACTCGACACAAATCAAACAAAAATGTTTCCATGGTGTGTATTCTTGTTCATTTTCATCAAATAAAAAAAATAAAACTCAGAATAAATCCTGAAAGATAAGATATGAGCATAAAAGATGCTTCAGCGCAAGTGTTCATGTTACTAAAAGAGCCCAAATTTCAAAAAATATTGCGAAAAGCAACAATTTTAGGTTTTAGAGTGAATGTTTCAGGTGTATAGAAGGCATTTATTACATTTTTAGAAAATTTAATTTTTCACATTTTTCCATGAAAAGTGCCAATACCCCCCCCTTTGGGTTCTAGGTGAAAATGTCACTCGGCACAAATCAAACAAAAATGTTTCCATGGTGTGTATTGTTGTTCATTTTCATCAAATAAACAAAATTAAACCCAGAATAAATCCTGAAAAACAAGAAATGAGCATAAGAGATGCTTCAGCGCAAGTGTTATTCTTACTATAAGAGCCCAAATTTCTAAAAATATAGCGAAAAACCACAATCTTCTTTTTTGGAGTGAATGTTTGAGGTGTATAGAAGGCATTTATTTCATTTTTAGAAAATTTAATTTTTCACATTTTTCCATGAAAAGTGCCAATACCCCCCCCTTTGGGTTCTAGGTGAAAATCTCACTCGGCACAAATCAAACAAAAATGTTTCCATGGTGTGTATTGTTGTTCATTTTCATCAAATAAACAAAATTAAACCCAGAATAAATCCTGAAAAACAAGAAATGAGCATAAAAGATGCTTCAGCGCAAGTGTTATTCTTACTATAAGAGCCCAAATTTCTAAAAATATTGCGAAAAACCACAATCTTCTTTTTAGGAGTGAATGTTTGAGGTGTATAGAAGGCCTTTATTTCATTTTTAGAAAATTTAATTTTTCACATTTTTCCGTGAAAAGTGCCAATACCCCCCCTTTGGGTTCTAGGTGAAAATCTAACTCGACACAAATCAAACAAAAATGTTTCCATGGTGTGTATTGTTGTTCATTTTCATCAAATAAACAAAATAAAACCCAGAATTTATCTTGAAAGTCAAGAAATGAGCATAAAAGTTGCTTCAGCGAAAGTGTTAATGTTACTAAAAGAGCCCAAATTTCTAAAAATATTGCGAAAAACAACAATCTTCTTTTTAGGAGTGAATGTTTGAGGTGTATAGAAGGCCTTTATTTCATTTTTAGAAAATTTAATTTTTCACATTTTTCCGTGAAAAGTGCCAATACCCCCCCTTTGGGTTCTAGGTGAAAATCTCACTCGACACAAATCAAAAAAAAATGTTTCCATGGAGTGTATTCTTGTTCATTTTCATCAATTAAAAAAAATTAAACCCAGAATAAATCCTGAAAAACAAGAAATGGGCATAAAAGATGCTTCAGCGCAAGTGTTATTCTTACTATAAGAGCCCAAATTTCTAAAAATATTGCGAAAAACCACAATCTTCTTTTTTTTGGTGAATGTTTGAAGTGTATAGAAGGCATTTATTTCATTTTTAGAAAATTTCATTTTTCACATTTTTCCATGAAAAGTGCCAATACCCCCCCCTTTGGGTTCTAAGTGAAAATCTCACTCGACACAAATCAAACAAAAATGTTTCCATGGTGTGTATTGTTGTTCATTTTCATCAAATAAAAAAAAATAAACCCAGAATAAATCCTGAAAGACAAGAAATGAGCATAAAAGATGCTTCAGCGCAAGTGTTTATGTTACTATAAGAGCCAAATTTCTAAAAATATTGCGAAAAGCAACAATTTTCATTTTTTGAGTGAATGTTTGAGGTGTATAGAAGGCATTTATTTCATTTTTAGAAAATTTAATTTTTCACATTTTTCGATGAAAAGTGCCAATACCCCCCCCTTTGGGTTCTAGGTGAAAATCTCACTCGACACAAATCAAACAAAAATGTTTCCATGGTGTGTATTGTTGTTCATTTTCATCAAATAAACAAAATTAAACCCAGAATAAATCCTGAAAGACAAGAAATGAGCATAAAAGATGCTTCAGCGCAAGTGTTAATGTTACTATAAGAGCCAAATTTCTAAAAATATTGCGAAAAGCAACAATTTTCATTTTTAGAGTGAATGTTTGAGGTGTATAGAAGGCATTTATTTCATTTTTAGAAAATTTAATTTTTCACATTTTTCCATGAAAAGTGCCAATACCTCCCCCTTTGGGTTCTAGGTGAAAATTTCACTCCACACAAATCAAACAAAAATGTTTCCATGGTGTGTATTGTTGTTCATTTTCATCAAATAAACAAAATTAAACCCAGAATAAATCCTGAAAAACAAGAAATGAGCATAAAAGATGCTTCAGCGCAAGTGTTATTCTTACTATAAGAGCCCAAATTTCTAAAAATATTGCGAAAAACCACAATCTTCCTTTTTGGAGTGAATGTTTGAGGTGTATAGAAGGCATTTATTTATTTCATTTTTAGAAAATTTAATTTTTCACATTTTTCCATGAAAAGTGCCAATACCCCCCCCTTTGGGTTCTAGGTGAAAATCTCACTCGGCACAAATCAAACAAAAATGTTTCCATGGTGTGTATTGTTGTTCATTTTCATCAAATAAACAAAATTAAACCCAGAATAAATCCTGAAAAACAAGAAATGAGCATAAAAGATGCTTCAGCGCAAGTGTTATTCTTACTATAAGAGCCCAAATTTCTAAAAATATTGCGAAAAACCACAATCTTATTTTTTGGAGTGAATGTTTGAGGTGTATAGAAGGCATTTATTTCATTTTTAGAAAATTTAATTTTTCACATTTTTCCATGAAAAGTGCCAATACCCCCCCCCTTTGGGTTCTAGGTGAAAATCTCAGTCGTCACAAATCAAACAAAGATGTTTGCATGGTGTGTATTGTTGTTCATTTTCATCAAATAAATAAAATAAAACTCAGAATAAATCCTGAAAGACAAGAAATGAGCATAAAAGATGCTTCAGAGCAAGTGTTATTGTTACTAAAAGAGCCAAAATTTCTAAAATTTTTGCGAAAAACAACAATCTTCTATTTTAGAGTGAATGTTTGAGGTGTATAGAAGGCATTTATTTCATTTTTAGAAAATTTAATTTTTCTCATTTTTCCATGAAAAGTGCCAATACCCCCCCTTTCGGTTCTAGGTGAAAATCTCACTCGACACAAATCAAACAAAAAAGTTTCCATGGTGTGTATTTTTGTTCATTTTCATCAAATAAACAAAAAAAACCCAGAATAAATCCTGAAGGACAAGAAATGAGCATAAAAGATGCTTCAGCGCAAGTGTTAATGTTACTAAAAGAGCCCAAATTTCTAAAAATATTGCGAAAAACCATAATCTTCTGTTTTAGAGTTATGTTTGAGGTGTATAGAAGGCATTTATTTCATTTTTAGAAAATTTAATTTTTCTCATTTTTCCATGAAAAGTGCCAATACCCACCCCTTTGGGTTCTAGGTGAAAATCTCACTCGACACAAATCAAACAAAAATGTTTCCATGGTGTGTATTGTTGTTCATTTTCATCAAATAAACAAAATTAAACCCAGAATAAATCCTGAAAGACTAGAAATGAGCATAAAAGATGCTTCAGCGCAAGTGTTATTCTTACAATAAGTGCCCAAATTTCTAAAAATATTGCGAAAAACCACAATCTTCTGTTTTAGAGTGAATGTTTGAGGTGTATAGAAGGAATTTTTTTCATTTTTAGAAAATTTAATTTTTCACATTTTTCCATGAAAAGTGCCAATACCCCCCCCTATGGGTTCTAGGTGAAAATTTCACTCGACACATATCAAACAAAAATGTTTCCATGGTGTGTATTGTTGTTCATTTTCATCAAATGAACAAAAAAAAACCAGAATTAATCCTGAAAGACAAGAAATGAGCATAAAAGATGCTTCAGCGCAAGTGTTATTCTTATTATAAGAGCCCAAATTTCTAAAAATATTGCGGAAAACCACAATCTTCTGTTTTAGAGTGAATGTTTGAGGTGTATAGAAGGCATTTATTTCATTTTTAGAAAATTTAATTTTTCTCATTTTTCCATGAAAAGTGCCAATACCCCCCCTTTGGATTCTAGGTGAAAATCTCACTCGACACAAATCAAACAAAAATGTTTCCATGGTGTGTATTGTTGTTCATTTTCATCAAATAAACAAAATAAAACCCAGAATTTATCTTGAAAGTCAAGAAATGAGCATAAAAGTTGCTTCAGCGAAAGTGTTAATGTTACTAAAAGAGCCCAAATTTCTAAAAATATTGCGAAAAACAACAATCTTCTTTTTAGGAGTGAATGTTTGAGGTGTATAGAAGGCCTTTATTTCATTTTTAGAAAATTTAATTTTTCACATTTTTCCGTGAAAAGTGCCAATACCCCCCCTTTGGGTTCTAGGTGAAAATCTCACTCGACACAAATCAAAAAAAAATGTTTCCATGGAGTGTATTCTTGTTCATTTTCATCAATTAAAAAAAATTAAACCCAGAATAAATCCTGAAAAACAAGAAATGGGCATAAAAGATGCTTCAGCGCAAGTGTTATTCTTACTATAAGAGCCCAAATTTCTAAAAATATTGCGAAAAACCACAATCTTCTTTTTTTTGGTGAATGTTTGAAGTGTATAGAAGGCATTTATTTCATTTTTAGAAAATTTCATTTTTCACATTTTTCCATGAAAAGTGCCAATACCCCCCCCTTTGGGTTCTAAGTGAAAATCTCACTCGACACAAATCAAACAAAAATGTTTCCATGGTGTGTATTGTTGTTCATTTTCATCAAATAAAAAAAAATAAACCCAGAATAAATCCTGAAAGACAAGAAATGAGCATAAAAGATGCTTCAGCGCAAGTGTTTATGTTACTATAAGAGCCAAATTTCTAAAAATATTGCGAAAAGCAACAATTTTCATTTTTTGAGTGAATGTTTGAGGTGTATAGAAGGCATTTATTTCATTTTTAGAAAATTTAATTTTTCACATTTTTCGATGAAAAGTGCCAATACCCCCCCCTTTGGGTTCTAGGTGAAAATCTCACTCGACACAAATCAAACAAAAATGTTTCCATGGTGTGTATTGTTGTTCATTTTCATCAAATAAACAAAATTAAACCCAGAATAAATCCTGAAAGACAAGAAATGAGCATAAAAGATGCTTCAGCGCAAGTGTTAATGTTACTATAAGAGCCAAATTTCTAAAAATATTGCGAAAAGCAACAATTTTCATTTTTAGAGTGAATGTTTGAGGTGTATAGAAGGCATTTATTTCATTTTTAGAAAATTTAATTTTTCACATTTTTCCATGAAAAGTGCCAATACCTCCCCCTTTGGGTTCTAGGTGAAAATTTCACTCCACACAAATCAAACAAAAATGTTTCCATGGTGTGTATTGTAGTTCATTTTCATCAAATAAACAAAATTAAACCCAGAATAAATCCTGAAAAACAAGAAATGAGCATAAAAGATGCTTCAGCGCAAGTGTTATTCTTACTATAAGAGCCCAAATTTCTAAAAATATTGCGAAAAACCACAATCTTCCTTTTTGGAGTGAATGTTTGAGGTGTATAGAAGGCATTTATTTATTTCATTTTTAGAAAATTTAATTTTTCACATTTTTCCATGAAAAGTGCCAATACCCCCCCCTTTGGGTTCTAGGTGAAAATCTCACTCGGCACAAATCAAACAAAAATGTTTCCATGGTGTGTATTGTTGTTCATTTTCATCAAATAAACAAAATTAAACCCAGAATAAATCCTGAAAAACAAGAAATGAGCATAAAAGATGCTTCAGCGCAAGTGTTATTCTTACTATAAGAGCCCAAATTTCTAAAAATATTGCGAAAAACCACAATCTTATTTTTTGGAGTGAATGTTTGAGGTGTATAGAAGGCATTTATTTCATTTTTAGAAAATTTAATTTTTCACATTTTTCCATGAAAAGTGCCAATACCCCCCCCATTTGGGTTCTAGGTGAAAATCTCAGTCGAAACAAATCAAACAAAGATGTTTGCATGGTGTGTATTGTTGTTCATTTTCATCAAATAAATAAAATAAAACTCAGAATAAATCCTGAAAGACAAGAAATGAGCATAAAAGATGCTTCAGAGCAAGTGTTATTGTTACTAAAAGAGCCAAAATTTCTAAAATTTTTGCGAAAAACAACAATCTTCTATTTTAGAGTGAATGTTTGAGGTGTATAGAAGGCATTTATTTCATTTTTAGAAAATTTAATTTTTCTCATTTTTCCATGATTTTCCTTTCGGTTCTAGGTGAAAATCTCACTCGACACAAATCAAACAAAAAAGTTTCCATGGTGTGTATTTTTGTTCATTTTCATCAAATAAACAAAAAAAACCCAGAATAAATCCTGAAGGACAAGAAATGAGCATAAAAGATGCTTCAGCGCAAGTGTTAATGTTACTAAAAGAGCCAAAATTTCTAAAAATATTGCGAAAAACCATAATCTTCTGTTTTAGAGTTATGTTTGAGGTGTATAGAAGGCATTTATTTCATTTTTAGAAAATTTAATTTTTCTCATTTTTCCATGAAAAGTGCCAATACCCACCCCTTTGGGTTCTAGGTGAAAATCTCACTCGACACAAATCAAACAAAAATGTTTCCATGGTGTGTATTGTTGTTCATTTTCATCAAATAAACAAAATTAAACCCAGAATAAATCCTGAAAGACTAGAAATGAGCATAAAAGATGCTTCAGCGCAAGTGTTATTCTTACAATAAGTGCCCAAATTTCTAAAAATATTGCGAAAAACCACAATCTTCTGTTTTAGAGTGAATGTTTGAGGTGTATAGAAGGAATTTTTTTCATTTTTAGAAAATTTAATTTTTCACATTTTTCCATGAAAAGTGCCAATACCCCCCCCTATGGGTTCTAGGTGAAAATTTCACTCGACACATATCAAACAAAAATGTTTCCATGGTGTGTATTGTTGTTCATTTTCATCAAATGAACAAAAAAAACCAGAATTAATCCTGAAAGACAAGAAATGAGCATAAAAGATGCTTCAGCGCAAGTGTTAATGTTACTAAAAGAGCCCAAATTTCTAAAAATATTGCGAAAAACCACAATCTTCTTTTTTGGAGTGAATGTTTGAAGTGTATAGAAGGCATTTATTACATTTTTAGAAAATTTCATTTTTCACATTTTTCCATGAAAAGTGCCAATACCCCCCCCTTTGGGTTCTAGGTGAAAATCTCAGTCGACACAAATCAAACAAAAATGTTTCCATGGTGTGTATTGTTGTTCATTTTCATCAAATAAATAAAATAAAATTCAGAATAAATCCTGAAAGACAAGAAATGAGCATAAAAGATGCTTCAGCGCAAGTGTTATTGTTAATTAAAGAGCCAAAATTTCTAAAAATTTTGCGAAAAACAACAATCTTCTGTTTTAGAGTGAATGTTTGATGTGTATAGAAGGCATTTATTTCATTTTTAGAAAATTTAATTTTTCACATTTTTCCATGAAAAGTGCCAATACACCCCCCTTTGGGTTCTAGGTGAAAATCTCACTCGACACAAATCAAACAAAAATGTTTCCATGGTGTGTATTGTTGTTCATTTTCATCAAATAAACAAAATTAAACCCAGAATAAATCCTGAAAAACAAGAAATGAGCATAAAAGATGCTTCAGCGCAAGTGTTATTCTTACTATAAGAGCCCAAATTTCTAAAAATATTGCGAAAAACCACAATCTTCTTTTTTGGAGTGAATGTTTGAGGTGTATAGAAGGCATTTATTTCATTTTTAGAAAATTTAATTTTTCACATTTTTCCATGAAAAGTGCCAATACCCCCCCTTTTGGGTTCTAGGTGAAAATCTCACTCGGCACAAATCAAACAAAAATGTTTCCATGGTGTGTATTGTTGTTCATTTTCATCAAATAAACAAAATTAAACCCAGAATAAATCCTGAAAAACAAGAAATGAGCATAAAAGATGCTTCAGCGCAAGTGTTATTCTTACTATAAGAGCCCAAATTTCTAAAAATATTGCGAAAAACCACAATCTTCTTTTTTGGAGTGAATATTTGAGGTGTATAGAAGGCCTTTATTTCATTTTTAGAAAATTTAATTTTTCACATTTTTCCGTGAAAAGTGCCAATACCCCCCCCTTTGGGCTCTAGGTGAAAATCTCACTCGACAAAAATCAAAAAAAAATGTTTCCATGGTGTGTATTCTTGTTCATTTTCATCAAATAAAAAAAATTAAACCCAGAAGTAATCCTGAAAAAAAGGAAATGGGCATAAAAGATGCTTCAGCGCAAGTGTTATTCTTACTATAAGAGCCCAAATTTCTAAAAATATTGCGAAAAACCACAATCTTCTTTTTTTTAGTGAATGTTTGAAGTGTATTGAAGGCATTTATTTCATTTTTAGAAAATTTAATTTTTCACATTTTTCCATGAAAAGTGCCAATACCCCCCCCTTAGGGTTCTAAGTGAAAATCTCACTCACCACAAATCAAACAAAAATGTTTCCATGGTGTGTATTGTTGTTCATTTTCATCAAATAAAAAAAATTAAACCCAGAATAAATCCTGAAAGACAAGAAATGAGCATAAAAGATGCTTCAGCGCAAGTGTTAATGTTACTATAAGAGCCAAATTTCTAAAAATATTGCGAAAAGCAACAATTTTCATTTTTAGAGTGAATGTTTGAGGTGTGTAGAAGGCATTTATTTCATTTTTAGAAAATTTAATTTTTCACATTTTTCCATGAAAAGTGCCAATACCCCCCCCTTTGGGTTCTAGGTGAAAATCTCAGTCGACACAAATCAAACAAAAATGTTTCCATGGTGTGTATTGTTGTTCATTTTCATCAAATAAATAAAATAAAACTCAGAATAAATCCTGAAAAACAAGAAATGAGCATAAAAGATGCTTCAGCGCAAGTGTTAATGTTATTAAAAGAGTCCAAATATCTAAAAATATTGCGAAAAACCATAATCTTCTGTTTTAGAGTGAATTTTTGAGGTGTATAGAAGGCATTTATTTCATTTTTAGAAAATTTCATTTTTCACATTTTTCCATGAAAAGTGCCAATACCCCCCCCTTTGGGTTCTAGGTGAAAATCTCAGTCGACAGAAATCAAACAAAAATGTTTCCATGGTGTGTATTGTTTTTCATTTTCATCAAATAAACAAAATTAAACCCAGAATAAATCCTGAAAAACAAGAAATGAGCATAAAAGATGCTTCAGCGCAAGTGTTAATGTTACTAAAAGAGCCCAAATTTCTAAAAATATTGCGAAAAACCACAATCTTCTTTTTTGGAGTGAATGTTTGAGGTGTATAGAAGGCATTTATTTCATTTTTAGAAAATTAAATTTTTCACATTTTTCCATGAAAAGTGCCAATACCCCCCCTTTTGGGTTCTAGGTGAAAATCTCACTCGGCACAAATCAAACAAAAATGTTTCCATGGTGTGTATTGTTGTTCATTTTCATCAAATAAACAAAATTAAACCCAGAATAAATCCTGAAAAACAAGAAATGAGCATAAAAGATGCTTCAGCGCAAGTGTTATTCTTACTATAAGAGCCCAAATTTCTAAAAATATTGCGAAAAACCACAATCTTCTTTTTTGGAGTGAATATTTGAGGTGTATAGAAGGCCTTTATTTCATTTTTAGAAAATTTAATTTTTCACATTTTTCCGTGAAAAGTGCCAATACCCCCCCCTTTGGGCTCTAGGTGAAAATCTCACTCGACAAAAATCAAAAAAAAATGTTTCCATGGTGTGTATTCTTGTTCATTTTCATCAAATAAAAAAAATTAAACCCAGAATAAATCCTGAAAAACAAGAAATGAGCATAAAAGATGCTTCAGCGCAAGTGTTATTCTTACTATAAGAGCCCAAATTTCTAAAAATATTGCGAAAAACCACAATCTTCTTTTTTTTAGTGAATGTTTGAAGTGTATAGAAGGCATTTATTTCATTTTTAGAAAATTTAATTTTTCACATTTTTCCATGAAAAGTGCCAATACCCCCCCCTTAGGGTTCTAAGTGAAAATCTCACTCGCCACAAATCAAACAAAAATGTTTCAATGGTGTGTATTGTTGTTCATTTTCATCAAATAAAAAAAATTAAACCCAGAATAAATCCTGAAAGACAAGAAATGAGCATAAAAGATGCTTCAGCGCAAGTGTTAATGTTACTATAAGAGCCAAATTTCTAAAAATATTGCGAAAAGCAACAATTTTCATTTTTAGAGTGAATGTTTGAGGTGTATAGAAGGCATTTATTTCATTTTTAGAAAATTTAATTTTTCACATTTTTCCATGAAAAGTGCCAATACCCCCCCCTTTGGGTTCTAGGTGAAAATCTCAGTCGACACAAATCAAACAAAAATGTTTCCATGGTGTGTATTGTTGTTCATTTTCATCAAATAAATAAAATAAAACTCAGAATAAATCCTGAAAAACAAGAAATGAGCATAAAAGATGCTTCAGCGCAAGTGTTAATGTTACTAAAAGAGTCCAAATATCTAAAAATATTGCGAAAAACCATAATCTTCTGTTTTAGAGTGAATTTTTGAGGTGTATAGAAGGCATTTATTTCATTTTTAGAAAATTTCATTTTTCACATTTTTCCATGAAAAGTGCCAATACCCCCCCCTTTGGGTTCTAGGTGAAAATCTCAGTCGACACAAATCAAACAAAAATGTTTCCATGGTGTGTATTGTTGTTCATTTTCATCAAATAAACAAAATTAAACCCAGAATAAATCCTGAGAAACAAGAAATGAGCATAAAAGATACTTCAGCGCAAGTGTTATTCTTACTATAAGAGCCCAAATTTCTAAAAATATTGCGAAAAACCACAATCTTATTTTTTGGAGTGAATGTTTGAGGTGTATAGAAGGCATTTATTTCATTTTTAGAAAATTTAATTTTTCACATTTTTCCATGAAAAGTGCCAATACCCCCCCATTTTGGTTCTAGGTGAAAATCTCACTCGACACAAATAAAACAAAAATGTTTCAATGGTGTGTATTGTTGTTCATTTTCATCAAATAAACAAAATTAAACCCAGAATAAATCCTGAAAGACAAGAAATGAGCATAAAAGATGCTTCAGCGCAAGTGTTAATGTTACTATAAGAGCCAAACTTGTAAAAATATTGCGAAAAGCAACAATTTTCATTTTTAGAGTGAATGTTTGAGGTGTATAGAAGGCATTTATTTCATTTTTAGAAAATTTAATTTTTTTACATTTTTCCGTGAAAAGTGCCAATACCCCCCCCTTTGGGTTCAAGGTGAAAATCTCACTCGACACAAATCAAACAAAAATGTATCCAAGGTGTGTATTGTTGTTCATTTTCATCAAATAAACAAAATAAAACCCAGAATGTATCCTGAAAGACAATAAATGATTATAAAAGATGCTTCAGCCCAGTTGTTAATGTTACTTAAAGAGCCCAAATTTCTAAAAATATTGCGAAAAACAACAATCTTCTGTTTTAGAGTGAATGTTTGAGGTGTTTAGAAGGCATTTATTTCATTTTTAGAAAATTTAATTTTTCACATTTTTCCATGAAAAGTGCCAATACCCCCCCTTTGGGTTCTAGGTGAAAATCTAACTTGACACAAATCAAACAAAAATGTTTCCATGGTGTGTATTGTTGTTCATTTTCATTAAATAAACAAAATAAAACACAGAATTAATCCTGAAAGACAAGAAATGAGCATAAAAGATGCTTCAGCGCAAGTGTTAATGTTATTAAAAGAGCCCAAATTTCTAAAAATATTGGGAAAAACGATAATCTTCTTTTTTGGAGTGAATGTTTGAGGTGTATAGAAGGCATTTATTTCATTTTTAGAAAATTTAATTTTTCACATTTTTCCATGAAAAGTGCCAATACCCCCCCCTTTGGGTTCTAGGTGAAAATCTCACTCGAAACAAATCAAACAAAAATGTTTCCATGGTGTGTATTCTTGTTCATTTTCATCAAATAAACAAAATTAAACCCAGAATAAATCCTGAAAAACAAGAAATGAGCATAAAAGATGCTTCAGCGCAAGTTATATTCTAACTATAAGAGCCCAAATTTCTAAAAATATTGCGAAAAACCACAATCTTCTTTTTTGGAGTGAATGTTTGAGGTGTATAGAAGGCATTTATTTCATTTTTAGAAAATTTAATTTTTCACATTTTTCCATGAAAAGTGCCAATACCCCCCCCTTTGGGTTCTAGGTGAAAATCTCACTCGACACAAATCAAACAAAAATGTTTCCATGGTGTGTATTGTTGTTCATTTTCATCAAATAAACAAAATTAAACCCAGAATAAATCCTGAAAGACAAGAAATGAGCATAAAAGATGCTTCAGCGCAAGTGTTAATGTTACTATAAGAGCCAAATTTCTAAAAATATTGCGAAAAGCAACAATTTTCATTTTTAGAGTGAATGTTTGAGGTGTATAGAAGGCATTTATTTCATTTTTAGAAAATTTCATTTTTCACATTTTTCCATGAAAAGTGCCAATACCCCCCCCTTTGGGTTCTAGGTGAAAATCTCAGTCGACACAAATCAAACAAAAATGTTTCCATGGTGTGTATTGTTGTTCATTTTCATCAAATAAACAAAATTAAACCCAGAATAAATCCTGAGAAACAAGAAATGAGCATAAAAGATACTTCAGCGCAAGTGTTATTCTTACTATAAGAGCCCAAATTTCTAAAAATATTGCGAAAAACCACAATCTTATTTTTTGGAGTGAATGTTTGAGGTGTATAGAAGGCATTTATTTCATTTTTAGAAAATTTAATTTTTCACATTTTTCCATGAAAAGTGCCAATACCCCCCCATTTTGGTTCTAGGTGAAAATCTCACTCGACACAAATAAAACAAAAATGTTTCAATGGTGTGTATTGTTGTTCATTTTCATCAAATAAACAAAATTAAACCCAGAATAAATCCTGAAAGACAAGAAATGAGCATAAAAGATGCTTCAGCGCAAGTGTTAATGTTACTATAAGAGCCAAACTTGTAAAAATATTGCGAAAAGCAACAATTTTCATTTTTAGAGTGAATGTTTGAGGTGTATAGAAGGCATTTATTTCATTTTTAGAAAATTTAATTTTTTTACATTTTTCCGTGAAAAGTGCCAATACCCCCCCCTTTGGGTTCAAGGTGAAAATCTCACTCGACACAAATCAAACAAAAATGTATCCAAGGTGTGTATTGTTGTTCATTTTCATCAAATAAACAAAATAAAACCCAGAATGTATCCTGAAAGACAATAAATGATTATAAAAGATGCTTCAGCCCAGTTGTTAATGTTACTTAAAGAGCCCAAATTTCTAAAAATATTGCGAAAAACAACAATCTTCTGTTTTAGAGTGAATGTTTGAGGTGTTTAGAAGGCATTTATTTCATTTTTAGAAAATTTAATTTTTCACATTTTTCCATGAAAAGTGCCAATACCCCCCCTTTGGGTTCTAGGTGAAAATCTAACTTGACACAAATCAAACAAAAATGTTTCCATGGTGTGTATTGTTGTTCATTTTCATTAAATAAACAAAATAAAACACAGAATTAATCCTGAAAGACAAGAAATGAGCATAAAAGATGCTTCAGCGCAAGTGTTAATGTTATTAAAAGAGCCCAAATTTCTAAAAATATTGGGAAAAAAGATAATCTTCTTTTTTGGAGTGAATGTTTGAGGTGTATAGAAGGCATTTATTTCATTTTTAGAAAATTTAATTTTTCACATTTTTCCATGAAAAGTGCCAATACCCCCCCCTTTGGGTTCTAGGTGAAAATCTCACTCGAAACAAATCAAACAAAAATGTTTCCATGGTGTGTATTCTTGTTCATTTTCATCAAATAAACAAAATTAAACCCAGAATAAATCCTGAAAAACAAGAAATGAGCATAAAAGATGCTTCAGCGCAAGTTATATTCTAACTATAAGAGCCCAAATTTCTAAAAATATTGCGAAAAACCACAATCTTCTTTTTTGGAGTGAATGTTTGAGGTGTATAGAAGGCATTTATTTCATTTTTAGAAAATTTAATTTTTCACATTTTTCCATGAAAAGTGCCAATACCCCCCCCTTTGGGTTCTAGGTGAAAATCTCACTCGACACAAATCAAACAAAAATGTTTCCATGGTGTGTATTGTTGTTCATTTTCATCAAATAAACAAAATTAAACCCAGAATAAATCCTGAAAGACAAGAAATGAGCATAAAAGATGCTTCAGCGCAAGTGTTAATGTTACTATAAGAGCCAAATTTCTAAAAATATTGCGAAAAGCAACAATTTTCATTTTTAGAGTGAATGTTTGAGGTGTATAGAAGGCATTTATTTCATTTTTAGAAAATTTAATTTTTCACATTTTTCCATGAAAAGTGCCAATAACCCCCCCTTTAGGTTCTAGGTGAAAATCTCACTCGACACAAATCAAACAAAAATGTTTCCATGCTGTGTATTCTTGTTCATTTTCATCAAATAAACAAAATAAAACTCAGAAAAAATCCTGAAAGATAAGATATGAGCATAAAAGATGCTTCAGCGCAAGTGTTCATGTTACTAAAAGAGCCCAAATTTCTAAAAATATTGCGAAAAGCAACAATTTTCAGTTTTAGAGTGAATGTTTCAGGTGTATAGAAGGCATTTATTACATTTTTAGAAAATTTAATTTTTCACATTTTTCCATGAAAAGTGCCAATACCCCCCCCCCTTTGGGTTCTAGGTGAAAATCTAACTGGACACTAATCAAAAAAAATGTTTCCATGGTGTGTATTCTTGTTCATTTTCATCAAATAAACAAAATAAAACTCAGAATAAATCCTGAAAGATAAGATATGAGCATAAAAGATGCTTCAGCGCAAGTGTTCATGTTACTAAAAGAGCCCAAATTTCTAAAAATTTTGCGAAAAGCAACAATTTTCAGTTTTAAGGTGAATGTTTCAGGTGTATAGAAGGCATTTATTACATTTTTAGAAAATTTCATTTTTCACATTTTTCCATGAAAAGTGCCAATACCCCCCCCTTTGGGTTCTAGGTGAAAATCTCACTCGACACAAATCAAACAAAAATGTTTCCATGGTGTGTATTGTTGTTCATTTTCATCAAATAAACAAAATTAAACCCGGAATAAATCCTGAAAGACAAGAAATGAGCATAAAAGATGCTTCAGCGCAAGTGTTAATGTTACTATAAGAGCCAAATTTCTAAAAATATTGCGAAAAGCAACAATTTTCATTTTTAGAGTGAATGTTTGAGGTGTATAGAAGGCATTTATTTCATTTTTAGAAAATTTAATTTTTCACATTTTTCCGTAAAAAGTGCCAATACCCCCCCCTTTGGGTTCTAGGTGAAAATCTTAGTCGACACAATTCAAACAAAGATGTTTCCATGGTGTGTATTGTTGTTCATTTTCATCAAATAAATAAAATAAAACTCAGAATAAATCCTGAAAGACAAGAAATGAGCATAAAAGATGCTTCAGAGCAAGTGTTATTGTTACTAAAAGAGCCAAAATTTCTAAAATTTTTGCGAAAAACAACAATCTTCTATTTTAGAGTGAATGTTTGAGGTGTATAGAAGGCATTTATTTCATTTTTAGAAAATTTATTTTTTCTCATTTTTCCATGAAAAGTGCCAATACCCCCCCTTTCGGTTCTAGGTGAAAATCTCACTCGACACAAATCAAACAAAAGAGTTTCCATGGTGTGTATTTTTGTTCATTTTCTTCAAATAAACAAAAAAAAACCCAGAATAAATCCTGAAGGACAAGAAATGAGCATAAAAGATGCTTCAGCGCAAGTGTTAATGTTACTAAAAGAGCCCAAATTTCTAAAAATATTGCGAAAAACCATAATCTTCTGTTTTAGAGTGAATGTTTGAGGTGTATAGAAGGCATTTATTTCATTTTTAGAAAATTTAATTTTTCTCATTTTTCCATGAAAAGTGCCAATACCCCCCCTTTCGGTTCTAGGTGAAAATCTCACTCGACACAAATCAAACAAAAATGTTTCCATGGTGTGTTTTGTTGTTCATTTTCATCAAATAAACAAAATAAAACCCAGAATTAATCCTGAAAGACAAGAAATGAGCATAAAAGATGCTTAAGCGCAAGTGTTAATGTTACTAAAAGAGCCCAAATTTCTATAAATATTGCGAAAAACAACAATCTTCTGTTTTAGAGTGAATGTTTGAGGTGTTTAGAAGGCATTTATTTCATATTTAGAAAATTTAATTTTTCACATTTTTCCATGAAAAGTGCCAATACCCCCCCCCTTTGGGTTCTAGGTGAAAATCTCATTCGACACAAATCAAACAAAAATGTATCCAAGGTGTGTATTGTTGTTCATTTTCATCAAATAAACAAAATAAAACCCAGAATGAATCCTGAAAGACAATAAAAGATCATAAAAGATGCTTCAGCCCAAGTGTTAATGTTACTAAAAGAGCCCAAATTTCTAAAATATTGCGAAAAACAACAATCTTCTGTTTTAGAGTGAATGTTTGAGGTGTTTAGAAGGCATTTATTTCATTTTTAGAAAATTTAATTTTTTACATTTTTCCATGAAAAGTGCCAATTACCCCCCCTTTGGGTTCTAAGTGAAAATCTCACTTGACACATATCAAACAAAAATTTTTCCATGGTGTGTATTGTTGTTCATTTTCATCAAATAAACAAAATAAAACCCAGAATCAATCTTGAAAGACAAGAAATGAGCATAAAAGTTGCTTCAGCGAAAGTGTTAATGTTACTAAAAGAGCCAAAATTTCTAAAAATATTGCGAAAAACAACAATCTTCTGTTTTAGAGTAAATGTTTGAGGTGTTTAGAAGGCATTTATTTCATTTTTAGAAAATTTAATTTTTCACATTTTTCCATGAAAAGTGCCAATACACCCCCCTTTGGGTTCTAGGTGAAAATCTCACTCGACACAAATCAAACAAAAATGTTTCCATGGTGTGTATTCTTGTTCATTTTCATCAAATAAAAAAAATAAAACTCAGAATAAATCCTGAAAGATAAGATATGAGCATAAAAGATGCTTCAGCGCAAGTGTTCATGTTACTAAAAGAGCCCAAATTTCTAAAAATATTGCGAAAAGCAACAATTTTAGGTTTTAGAGTGAATGTTTCAGGTGTATAGAAGGCATTTATTACATTTTTAGAAAATTTAATTTTTCACATTTTTCCATGAAAAGTGCCAATACCCCCCCCTTTGGGTTCTAGGTGAAAATCTCACTCGGCACAAATCAAACAAAAATGTTTCCATGGTGTGTATTGTTGTTCATTTTCATCAAATAAACAAAATTAAACCCAGAATAAATCCTGAAAAACAAGAAATGAGCATAAAAGATGCTTCAGCCCAGGTGTTAATGTTACTAAAAGAGCCCAAATTTCTAAAAATATTGCGAAAAACAACAATCTTCTGTTTTAGAGTGAATGTTTGAGGTGTTTAGAAGGCATTTATTTCATTTTTAGAAAATTTAATTTTTTACATTTTTCCATGAAAAGTGTTAATACCCCCCTTTGCGTTCTAGGTGAAAATCTCACTCGACACAAATCAAACAAAAATGTTTCCATGGTGTGTATTGTTGTTCATTTTCATCAAATAAACAAAATAAAACCCAGAATTAATCCTGAAAGACAAGAAATGAGCATAAAAGATGCTTAAGCGCAAGTGTTAATGTTACTAAAAGAGCCCAAATTTCTATAAATATTGCGAAAAACAACAATCTTCTGTTTAAGAGTGAATGTTTGAGGTGTTTAGAAGGCATTTATTTCATATTTAGAAAATTTAATTTTTCACATTTTTCCATGAAAAGTGCCAAAACCCCCCCGTTTGGGTTCTAGGTGAAAATCTCACCCGACACAAATCAAACAAAAATGTATCCAAGGTGTGTATTGTTGTTCATTTTCATCAAATAAACAAAATAAAACCCAGAATGAATCCTGAAAGACAATAAAAGATCATAAAAGATGCTTCAGCCCAAGTGTTAATGTTACTAAAAGAGCCCAAATTTCTACAATATTGCGAAAAACAACAATCTTCTGTTTTAGAGTGAATGTTTGAGGTGTTTAGAAGGCATTTATTTCATTTTTAGAAAATTTAATTTTTCAAATTTTTCCATGAAAAGTGCCAATTACCCCCCCTTTGGGTTCTAAGTGAAAATCTCACTTGACACAAATCAAACAAAAATTTTTCCATGGTGTGTATTGTTGTTGATTTTCATCAAATAAACAAAATAAAACCCAGAATCAATCTTGAAAGACAAGAAATGAGCATAAAAGTTGCTTCAGCGAAAGTGTTAATGTTACTAAAAGAGCCCAAATTTCTAAAAATATTGCGAAAAACAACAACCTTCTGTTTTAGAGTAAATGTTTGAGGTGTTTAGAAGGCATTTATTTCATTTTTAGAAAATTTAATGTTTTACATTTTTCCATGAAAAGTGCCAATACCCCCCCCTTTGGGTTCTAGGTGAAAATCTCACTCGACACAAATCAAACAAAAATGTTTCCATTGTGTGTATTGTTGTTCATTTTCATCAAATAAACAAAATAAAACCCAGTATTAATCTTGAAAGACAAGAAATGTGCATAAAAGTTGCTTCAGCGAAAGTGTTAATGTTACTAAAAGAGCCCAAATTTCTAAAAATATTGCGAAAAACAACAATCTTCTGTTTTAGAGTGAATGTTTGAGGTGTTTAGAAGGCATTTATTTTATATTTAGAAAATTTAATTTTTCACATTTTTCCATGAAAAGTGCCAATACCCCTCCCTTTGGGTTCTAGGTGAAAATCTCACTCGACACAAATCAAACAAAAATGTTTCCATGGTGTGTATTCTTGTACATTTTCATCAAATAAACAAAATAAAACTCAGAAAAAATCCTGAAAGATAAGATATGAGCATAAAAGATGCTTCAGCGCAAGTGTTCATGTTACTAAAAGAGCCCAAATTTCTAAAAATATTGCGAAAAGCAACAATTTTCAGTTTTAGAGTGAATGTTTCAGGTGTATAGAAGGCATTTATTACATTTTTAGAAAATTTAATTTTTCACATTTTTCCATGAAAAGTGCCAATACCCCCCCCCTTTGGGTTCTAGGTGAAAATCTAACTCGACACTAATCAAACAAAAATGTTTCCATGGTGTGTATTCTTGTTCATTTTCATCAAATAAACAAAATAAAACTCAGAATAAATCCTGAAAGATAAGATATCAGCATAAAAGATGCTTCAGCGCAAGTGTTCATGTTACTAAAAGAGCCCAAATTTCTAAAAATATTGCGAAAAGCAACAATTTTCATTTTTAGAGTGAATGTTTGAGGTGTATAGAAGGCATTTATTTCATTTTTAGAAAATTTAATTTTTCACATTTTTCCGTGAAAAGTGCCAATACCCCCCCCTTTGGGTTCTAGGTGAAAATCTCACTCGACACAAATCAAACAAAAATGTTTCCATGGTGTGTATTCTTGTTCATTTTCATCAAATAAACAAATTAAACCCAGAATAAATCCTGAAAAACAAGAAATGAGCATAAAAAATGCTTCAGCGCAAGTGTTATTCTTACTATAAGAGCCCAAATTTCTAAAAATATTGCGAAAAACCACAATTTTCAGTTTTAGAGTGAATGTTTGAGGTGTATAGAAGGCATTTATTTCATTTTTAGAAAATTTAATTTTTCACATTTTTCCATGAAAAGTGCCAATTACCCCCCCTTTGGGTTCTAGGTGAAAATCTCATTCGACACAAATCAAACAAAAATGTATCCAAGGTGTGTATTGTTGTTCATTTTCATCAAATAAACAAAATAAAACCCAGAATGAATCCTGAAAGACAATAAAAGATCATAAAAGATGCTTCAGCCCAAGTGTTAATGTTACTAAAAGAGCCCAAATTTCTAAAATATTGCGAAAAACAACAATCTTCTGTTTTAGAGTGAATGTTTGAGGTGTTTAGAAGGCATTTATTTCATTTTTAGAAAATTTAATTTTTTACATTTTTCCATGAAAAGTGCCAATTACCCCCCCTTTGGGTTCTAAGTGAAAATCTCACTTGACACATATCAAACAAAAATTTTTCCATGGTGTGTATTGTTGTTCATTTTCATCAAATAAACAAAATAAAACCCAGAATCAATCTTGAAAGACAAGAAATGAGCATAAAAGTTGCTTCAGCGAAAGTGTTAATGTTACTAAAAGAGCCAAAATTTCTAAAAATATTGCGAAAAACAACAATCTTCTGTTTTAGAGTAAATGTTTGAGGTGTTTAGAAGGCATTTATTTCATTTTTAGAAAATTTAATTTTTCACATTTTTCCATGAAAAGTGCCAATACACCCCCCTTTGGGTTCTAGGTGAAAATCTCACTCGACACAAATCAAACAAAAATGTTTCCATGGTGTGTATTCTTGTTCATTTTCATCAAATAAAAAAAATAAAACTCAGAATAAATCCTGAAAGATAAGATATGAGCATAAAAGATGCTTCAGCGCAAGTGTTCATGTTACTAAAAGAGCCCAAATTTCTAAAAATATTGCGAAAAGCAACAATTTTAGGTTTTAGAGTGAATGTTTCAGGTGTATAGAAGGCATTTATTACATTTTTAGAAAATTTAATTTTTCACATTTTTCCATGAAAAGTGCCAATACCCCCCCCTTTGGGTTCTAGGTGAAAATCTCACTCGGCACAAATCAAACAAAAATGTTTCCATGGTGTGTATTGTTGTTCATTTTCATCAAATAAACAAAATTAAACCCAGAATAAATCCTGAAAAACAAGAAATGAGCATAAAAGATGCTTCAGCCCAGGTGTTAATGTTACTAAAAGAGCCCAAATTTCTAAAAATATTGCGAAAAACAACAATCTTCTGTTTTAGAGTGAATGTTTGAGGTGTTTAGAAGGCATTTATTTCATTTTTAGAAAATTTAATTTTTTACATTTTTCCATGAAAAGTGTTAATACCCCCCTTTGCGTTCTAGGTGAAAATCTCACTCGACACAAATCAAACAAAAATGTTTCCATGGTGTGTATTGTTGTTCATTTTCATCAAATAAACAAAATAAAACCCAGAATTAATCCTGAAAGACAAGAAATGAGCATAAAAGATGCTTAAGCGCAAGTGTTAATGTTACTAAAAGAGCCCAAATTTCTATAAATATTGCGAAAAACAACAATCTTCTGTTTAAGAGTGAATGTTTGAGGTGTTTAGAAGGCATTTATTTCATATTTAGAAAATTTAATTTTTCACATTTTTCCATGAAAAGTGCCAAAACCCCCCCGTTTGGGTTCTAGGTGAAAATCTCACCCGACACAAATCAAACAAAAATGTATCCAAGGTGTGTATTGTGGTTCATTTTCATCAAATAAACAAAATAAAACCCAGAATGAATCCTGAAAGACAATAAAAGATCATAAAAGATGCTTCAGCCCAAGTGTTAATGTTACTAAAAGAGCCCAAATTTCTACAATATTGCGAAAAACAACAATCTTCTGTTTTAGAGTGAATGTTTGAGGTGTTTAGAAGGCATTTATTTCATTTTTAGAAAATTTAATTTTTCAAATTTTTCCATGAAAAGTGCCAATTACCCCCCCTTTGGGTTCTAAGTGAAAATCTCACTTGACACAAATCAAACAAAAATGTTTCCATGGTGTGTATTGTTGTTGATTTTCATCAAATAAACAAAATAAAACCCAGAATCAATCTTGAAAGACAAGAAATGAGCATAAAAGTTGCTTCAGCGAAAGTGTTAATGTTACTAAAAGAGCCCAAATTTCTAAAAATATTGCGAAAAACAACAACCTTCTGTTTTAGAGTAAATGTTTGAGGTGTTTAGAAGGCATTTATTTCATTTTTAGAAAATTTAATGTTTTACATTTTTCCATGAAAAGTGCCAATACCCCCCCCTTTGGGTTCTAGGTGAAAATCTCACTCGACACAAATCAAACAAAAATGTTTCCATTGTGTGTATTGTTGTTCATTTTCATCAAATAAACAAAATAAAACCCAGTATTAATCTTGAAAGACAAGAAATGTGCATAAAAGTTGCTTCAGCGAAAGTGTTAATGTTACTAAAAGAGCCCAAATTTCTAAAAATATTGCGAAAAACAACAATCTTCTGTTTTAGAGTGAATGTTTGAGGTGTTTAGAAGGCATTTATTTTATATTTAGAAAATTTAATTTTTCACATTTTTCCATGAAAAGTGCCAATACCCCTCCCTTTGGGTTCTAGGTGAAAATCTCACTCGACACAAATCAAACAAAAATGTTTCCATGGTGTGTATTCTTGTACATTTTCATCAAATAAACAAAATAAAACTCAGAAAAAATCCTGAAAGATAAGATATGAGCATAAAAGATGCTTCAGCGCAAGTGTTCATGTTACTAAAAGAGCCCAAATTTCTAAAAATATTGCGAAAAGCAACAATTTTCAGTTTTAGAGTGAATGTTTCAGGTGTATAGAAGGCATTTATTACATTTTTAGAAAATTTAATTTTTCACATTTTTCCATGAAAAGTGCCAATACCCCCCCCTTTGGGTTCTAGGTGAAAATCTAACTCGACACTAATCAAACAAAAATGTTTCCATGGTGTGTATTCTTGTTCATTTTCATCAAATAAACAAAATAAAACTCAGAATAAATCCTGAAAGATAAGATATCAGCATAAAAGATGCTTCAGCGCAAGTGTTCATGTTACTAAAAGAGCCCAAATTTCTAAAAATATTGCGAAAAGCAACAATTTTCATTTTTAGAGTGAATGTTTGAGGTGTATAGAAGGCATTTATTTCATTTTTAGAAAATTTAATTTTTCACATTTTTCCGTGAAAAGTGCCAATACCCCCCCCTTTGGGTTCTAGGTGAAAATCTCACTCGACACAAATCAAACAAAAATGTTTCCATGGTGTGTATTCTTGTTCATTTTCATCAAATAAACAAATTAAACCCAGAATAAATCCTGAAAAACAAGAAATGAGCATAAAAAATGCTTCAGCGCAAGTGTTATTCTTACTATAAGAGCCCAAATTTCTAAAAATATTGCGAAAAACCACAATTTTCAGTTTTAGAGTGAATGTTTGAGGTGTATAGAAGGCATTTATTTAATTTTTAGAAAATTTAATTTTTCACATTTTTCCATGAAAAGTGCCAATACCCCCCCCTTTGGGTTCTAGGTGAAAATCTCAGTCGACACAATTCAAACAAAGATGTTTCCATGGTGTGTATTGTTGTTCATTTTCATCAAATAAATAAAATAAAACTCAGAATAAATCCTGAAAGACAAGAAATGAGCATAAAAGATGCTTCAGAGCAAGTGTTATTGTTACTAAAAGAGCCAAAATTTCTAAAATTTTTGCGAAAAACAACAATCTTCTATTTTAGAGTGAATGTTTGAGGTGTATAGAAGGCATTTATTTCATTTTTAAAAAATTTATTTTTTCTCATTTTTCCATGAAAAGTGCCAATACCCCCCCTTTCGGTTCTAGGTGAAAATCTCACTCGACACAAATCAAACAAAAGAGTTTCCATGGTGTGTATTTTTGTTCATTTTCTTCAAATAAACAAAAAAAAACCCAGAATAAATCCTGAAGGACAAGAAATGAGCATAAAAGATGCTTCAGCGCATGTGTTAATGTTACTAAAAGAGCCCAAATTTCTAAAAATATTGCGAAAAACCATAATCTTCTGTTTTAGAGTGAATGTTTGAGGTGTATAGAAGGCATTTATTTCATTTTTAGAAAATTTAATTTTTCTCATTTTTCCATGAAAAGTGCCAATACCCCCCCTTTCGGTTCTAGGTGAAAATCTCACTCGACACAAATCAAACAAAAATGTTTCCATGGTGTGTTTTGTTGTTCATTTTCATCAAATAAACAAAATAAAACCCAGAATTAATCCTGAAAGACAAGAAATTAGCATAAAAGATGCTTAAGCGCAAGTGTTAATGTTACTAAAAGAGCCCAAATTTCTATAAATATTGCGAAAAACAACAATCTTCTGTTTTAGAGTGAATGTTTGAGGTGTTTAGAAGGCATTTATTTCATATTTAGAAAATTTAATTTTTCACATTTTTCCATGAAAAGTGCCAATACCCCCCCCTTTGGGTTCTAGGTGAAAATCTCACTCGACACAAATCAAACAAAAATGTATCCAAGGTGTGTATTGTTGTTCATTTTCATCAAATAAACAAAATAAAACCCAGAATGAATCCTGAAAGACAATAAAAGATCATAAAAGATGCTTCAGCCCAAGTGTTAATTTTACTAAAAGAGCCCAAATTTCTACAATATTGCGAAAAACAACAATCTTCTGTTTTAGAGTGAATGTTTGAGGTGTTTAGAAGGCATTTATTTCATTTTTAGAAAATTTAATTTTTCACATTTTTCCATGAAAAGTGCCAATTACCCCCCCTTTGGGTTCTAAGTGAAAATCTCACTTGACACAAATCAAACAAAAATTTTTCCATGGTGTGTATTGTTGTTCATTTTCATCAAATAAACAAAATAAAACCCAGAATCAATCTTGAAAGACAAGAAATGAGCATAAAAGTTGCTTCAGCGAAAGGGTTAATGTTACTAAAAGAGCCCAAATTTCTAAAAATATTGCGAAAAACAACAACCTTCTGTTTTAGAGTAAATGTTTGAGGTGTTTAGAAGGCATTTATTTCATTTTTAGAAAATTTAATGTTTTACATTTTTCCATGAAAAGTGCCAATACCCCCCCCTTTGGGTTCTAGGTGAAAATCTCACTCGACACAAATCAAACAAAAATGTTTCCATTGTGTGTATTGTTGTTCATTTTCATCAAATAAAAAAAATAAAACCCAGTATTAATCTTGAAAGACAAGAAATGTGCATAAAAGTTGCTTCAGCGAAAGTGTTAATGTTACTAAAAGAGCCCAAATTTCTAAAAATATTGCGAAAAACAACAATCTTCTGTTTTAGAGTGAATGTTTGAGGTGTTTAGAAGGCATTTATTTTATATTTAGAAAATTTAATTTTTTACATTTTTCCATGAAAAGTGTTAATACCCCCCTTTTCGTTCTAGGTGAAAATCTCACTCGTCACAAATCAAACAAAAATGTATCCAAGGTGTGTATTGTGTTTCATTTTCATCAAATAAACAAAATAAAACCCAGAATGAATCCTGAAAGACAATAAAAGATCATAAAAGATGCTTCAGCCCAAGTGTTAATGTTACTAAAAGAGCCCAAATTTCTAAAATATTGCGAAAAACAACAATCTTCTGTTTTAGAGTGAATGTTTGAGGTGTTTAGAAGGCATTTATTTCATTTTTAGAAAATTTAATTTTTCACATTTTTCCATGAAAAGTGCCAATTACCCCCCCTTTGGGTTCTAAGTGAAAATCTCACTTACACAAATCAAACAAAAATTTTTCCATGGTGTGTATTGTTGTTCATTTTCATCAAATAAACAAAATAAAACCCAGAATTAATCTTGAAGGACAAGAAATGAGCATAAAAGTTGCTTCAGCCCAGGTGTTAATGTTACCAAAAGAGCCCAAATTTCTAAAAATATTGCGAAAAACAACAATCTTCTGTTTTAGAGTGAATGTTTGAGGTGTTTAGTAGGCATTTCATTCATTTTTAGAAAATTTAATTTTTCACATTTTTCGATGAAAAGTGCCAATACCCCCCCCTTTGGGTTCTAGGTGAAAATCTCACTCGACACAAATCAAACAAAAATGTTTCCATGGTGTGTATTGTTGTTCATTTTCATCAAATAAACAAAATTAAACCCAGAATAAATGCTGAAAGACAAGAAATGAGCATAAAAGATGCTTCAGCGCAAGTGTTATTCTTACTATAAGAGCCAAAATTTCTAAAAATATTGCGAAAAACCACAATCTTCTGTTTTAGAGTGAATGTTTGAGGTGTATAGAAGGCATTTATTTCATTTTTAGAAAATTTAATTTTTCACATTTTTCCATGAAAAGTGCCAATACCCCCCCCTTTGGGTTCTAGGTGAAAAAATCACTCGACACAAATCATACAAAAATGTTTCCATGGTGCGTATTGTTGTTCATTTTCATCAAATGAACAAAAAAACCCAGAATTAATCCTGAAAGACAAGAAATGAGCATAAAAGATGCTTCAGCGCAAGTGTTAATGTTACTAAAAGAGCCCAAATTTCTAAAAATATTGCGAAAAACCACAATCTTCTTTTTTGGAGTGAATGTTTGAGGTGTATAGAAGGCATTTATTACATTTTTTGAAAATTTCATTTTTCACATTTTTCCATGAAAAGTGCCAATACCCCCCCCTTTGGGTTCTAGGTGAAAATCTCAGTCGACACAAATCAAACAAAAATGTTTCCATGGTGTGTATTGTTGTTCATTTTCATCAAATAAATAAAATAAAATTCAGAATAAATCCTGAAAGACAAGAAATGAGCATAAAAGATGCTTCAGCGCAAGTGTTATTGTTAATAAAAGAGCCAAAATTTCTAAAAATTTTGCGAAAAACAAAAATCTTCTGTTTTAGAGTGAATGTTTGATGTGTATAGAAGGCATTTATTTCATTTTTAGAAAATTTAATTTTTCACATTTTTCCATGAAAAGTGCCAATACACCCCCCTTTGGGTTCTAGGTGAAAATCTCACTCGACACAAATCAAACAAAAATGTTTCCATGGTGTGTATTCTTGTTCATTTTCATCAAATAAAAAAAATAAAACTCAGAATAAATCCTGAAAGATAAGATATGAGCATAAAAGATGCTTCAGCGCAAGTTTTCATGTTACTAAAAGAGCCCAAATTTCTAAAAATATTGCGAAAAACAACAATCTTCTGTTTTAGAGTGAATGTTTGAGGTGTATAGAAAGCATTTATTTCATTTTTAGAAAATGTTATTTTTCACATTTTTCCATGAAACGTGCGAATACCCCCCCTTTGGGTTCTAGGTGAAAATCTCACTCGACACAAATCAAACAAAAATGTTTCCTTGGTGTGTCTTGTTGTTCATTTTCATCAAATAAACAAAATTAAACCCAGAATAAATCCTGAAAAACAAGAAATGAGCATAAAAGATGCTTCAGCGCAAGTGTTAATGTTACTAAAAGAGCCCAAATTTCTAAAAATATTGCGAAAAACCACAATCTTCTTTTTTGGAGTGAATGTTTGAGGTGTATAGAAGGCATTTATTTCATTTTTAGAAAATTTAATTTTTCACATTTTTCCATGAAAAGTGCCAATACCCCCCCCTTTGGGTTCTAGGTGAAAATCTCACTCGACACAAATCAAACAAAAATGTTTCCATGGTGTGTATTGTTGTTCATTTTCATCAAATGAACGAAAAAACCCAGAATTAATCCTGAAAGACAAGAAATGAGCATAAAAGATGCTTCAGCGCAAGTGTTTATGTTACTAAAAGAGCCCAAATTTCTAAAAATATTGCGAAAAACCACAATCTTCTTTTTTCGAGTGAATGTTTGAGGTGTATAGAAGGCATTTATTACATTTTTAGAAGATTTCATTTTTCACATTTTTCCATGAAAAGTGCCAATACCCCCCCCTTAGGGTTCTAGGTAAAAATCTCAGTCGACACAAATCAAACAAAAATGTTTCCATGGTGTGTATTGTTGTTCATTTTCATCAAATAAATAAAATAAAATTCAGAATAAATCCTGAAAGACAAGAAATGCGCATAAAAGATGCTTCAGCGCAAGTGTTATTGTTAATAAAAGAGCCCAAATTTCTAAAAATATTGCGAAAAGCAACAATTTTCAGTTTTAGAGTGAATGTTTCAGGTGTATAGAAGGCATTTATTACATTTTTAGAAAATTTAATTTTTCACATTTTTCCATGAAAAGTGCCAATACCCCCCCCTTTGGGTTCTAGGTGAAAATCTCACTCGGCACAAATCAAACAAAAATGTTTCCATGGTGTGTATTGTTGTTCATTTTCATCAAATAAATAAAATAAAACTCAGAATAAATCCTGAAAGACAAGAAATGAGCATAAAAGATGCTTCAGAGCAAGTGTTATTGTTACTAAAAGAGCCAAAATTTCTAAAATTTTTGCGAAAAACAACAATCTTCTATTTTAGAGTGAATGTTTGAGGTGTATAGAAGGCATTTATTTCATTTTTAAAAAATTTATTTTTTCTTATTTTTCCATGAAAAGTGCCAATACCCCCCCTTTCGGTTCTAGGTGAAAATCTCACTCGACACAAATCAAACAAAAGAGTTTCCATGGTGTGTATTTTTGTTCATTTTCTTCAAATAAACAAAAAAAAACCCAGAATAAATCCTGAAGGACAAGAAATGAGCATAAAAGATGCTTCAGCGCATGTGTTAATGTTACTAAAAGAGCCCAAATTTCTAAAAATATTGCGAAAAACCATAATCTTCTGTTTTAGAGTGAATGTTTGAGGTGTATAGAAGGCATTTATTTCATTTTTAGAAAATTTAATTTTTCTCATTTTTCCATGAAAAGTGCCAATACCCCCCCTTTCGGTTCTAGGTGAAAATCTCACTCGACACAAATCAAACAAAAATGTTTCCATGGTGTGTATTGTTGTTCATTTTCATCAAATAAACAAAATAAAACCCAGAATTAATCCTGAAAGACAAGAAATTAGCATAAAAGATGCTTAAGCGCAAGTGTTAATGTTACTAAAAGAGCCCAAATTTCTATAAATATTGCGAAAAACAACAATCTTCTGTTTTAGAGTGAATGTTTGAGGTGTTTAGAAGGCATTTATTTCATATTTAGAAAATTTAATTTTTCACATTTTTCCATGAAAAGTGCCAATACCCCCCCCTTTGGGTTCTAGGTGAAAATCTCACTCGACACAAATCAAACAAAAATGTATCCAAGGTGTGTATTGTTGTTCATTTTCATCAAATAAACAAAATAAAACCCAGAATGAATCCTGAAAGACAATAAAAGATCATAAAAGATGCTTCAGCCCAAGTGTTATTCTTACTATAAGAGCCCAAATTTCTAAAAATATTGCGAAAAACCACAATCTTCTTTTTTTTAGTGAATGTTTGAAGTGTATTGAAGGCATTTATTTCATTTTTAGAAAATTTAATTTTTCACATTTTTCCATGAAAAGTGCCAATACCCCCCCCTTAGGGTTCTAAGTGAAAATCTCACTCACCACAAATCAAACAAAAATGTTTCCATGGTGTGTATTGTTGTTCATTTTCATCAAATAAAAAAAATTAAACCCAGAATAAATCCTGAAAGACAAGAAATGAGCATAAAAGATGCTTCAGCGCAAGTGTTAATGTTACTATAAGAGCCAAATTTCTAAAAATATTGCGAAAAGCAACAATTTTCATTTTTAGAGTGAATGTTTGAGGTGTGTAGAAGGCATTTATTTCATTTTTAGAAAATTTAATTTTTCACATTTTTCCATGAAAAGTGCCAATACCCCCCCCTTTGGGTTCTAGGTGAAAATCTCAGTCGACACAAATCAAACAAAAATGTTTCCATGGTGTGTATTGTTGTTCATTTTCATCAAATAAATAAAATAAAACTCAGAATAAATCCTGAAAAACAAGAAATGAGCATAAAAGATGCTTCAGCGCAAGTGTTAATGTTACTAAAAGAGTCCAAATATCTAAAAATATTGCGAAAAACCATAATCTTCTGTTTTAGAGTGAATTTTTGAGGTGTATAGAAGGCATTTATTTCATTTTTAGAAAATTTCATTTTTCACATTTTTCCATGAAAAGTGCCAATACCCCCCCCTTTGGGTTCTAGGTGAAAATCTCAGTCGACACAAATCAAACAAAAATGTTTCCATGGTGTGTATTGTTTTTCATTTTCATCAAATAAACAAAATTAAACCCAGAATAAATCCTGAAAAACAAGAAATGAGCATAAAAGATGCTTCAGCGCAAGTGTTAATGTTACTAAAAGAGCCCAAATTTCTAAAAATATTGCGAAAAACCACAATCTTCTTTTTTGGAGTGAATGTTTGAGGTGTATAGAAGGCATTTATTTCATTTTTAGAAAATTAAATTTTTCACATTTTTCCATGAAAAGTGCCAATACCCCCCCTTTTGGGTTCTAGGTGAAAATCTCACTCGGCACAAATCAAACAAAAATGTTTCCATGGTGTGTATTGTTGTTCATTTTCATCAAATAAACAAAATTAAACCCAGAATAAATCCTGAAAAACAAGAAATGAGCATAAAAGATGCTTCAGCGCAAGTGTTATTCTTACTATAAGAGCCCAAATTTCTAAAAATATTGCGAAAAACCACAATCTTCTTTTTTGGAGTGAATATTTGAGGTGTATAGAAGGCCTTTATTTCATTTTTAGAAAATTTAATTTTTCACATTTTTCCGTGAAAAGTGCCAATACCCCCCCCTTTGGGCTCTAGGTGAAAATCTCACTCGACAAAAATCAAAAAAAAATGTTTCCATGGTGTGTATTCTTGTTCATTTTCATCAAATAAAAAAAATTAAACCCAGAATAAATCCTGAAAAACAAGAAATGAGCATAAAAGATGCTTCAGCGCAAGTGTTATTCTTACTATAAGAGCCCAAATTTCTAAAAATATTGCGAAAAACCACAATCTTCTTTTTTTTAGTGAATGTTTGAAGTGTATAGAAGGCATTTATTTCATTTTTAGAAAATTTAATTTTTCACATTTTTCCATGAAAAGTGCCAATACCCCCCCCTTAGGGTTCTAAGTGAAAATCTCACTCGCCACAAATCAAACAAAAATGTTTCAATGGTGTGTATTGTTGTTCATTTTCATCAAATAAAAAAAATTAAACCCAGAATAAATCCTGAAAGACAAGAAATGAGCATAAAAGATGCTTCAGCGCAAGTGTTAATGTTACTATAAGAGCCAAATTTCTAAAAATATTGCGAAAAGCAACAATTTTCATTTTTAGAGTGAATGTTTGAGGTGTATAGAAGGCATTTATTTCATTTTTAGAAAATTTAATTTTTCACATTTTTCCATGAAAAGTGCCAATACCCCCCCCTTTGGGTTCTAGGTGAAAATCTCAGTCGACACAAATCAAACAAAAATGTTTCCATGGTGTGTATTGTTGTTCATTTTCATCAAATAAATAAAATAAAACTCAGAATAAATCCTGAAAAACAAGAAATGAGCATAAAAGATGCTTCAGCGCAAGTGTTAATGTTACTAAAAGAGTCCAAATATCTAAAAATATTGCGAAAAACCATAATCTTCTGTTTTAGAGTGAATTTTTGAGGTGTATAGAAGGCATTTATTTCATTTTTAGAAAATTTCATTTTTCACATTTTTCCATGAAAAGTGCCAATACCCCCCCCTTTGGGTTCTAGGTGAAAATCTCAGTCGACACAAATCAAACAAAAATGTTTCCATGGTGTGTATTGTTGTTCATTTTCATCAAATAAACAAAATTAAACCCAGAATAAATCCTGAGAAACAAGAAATGAGCATAAAAGATACTTCAGCGCAAGTGTTATTCTTACTATAAGAGCCCAAATTTCTAAAAATATTGCGAAAAACCACAATCTTATTTTTTGGAGTGAATGTTTGAGGTGTATAGAAGGCATTTATTTCATTTTTAGAAAATTTAATTTTTCACATTTTTCCATGAAAAGTGCCAATACCCCCCCATTTTGGTTCTAGGTGAAAATCTCACTCGACACAAATAAAACAAAAATGTTTCAATGGTGTGTATTGTTGTTCATTTTCATCAAATAAACAAAATTAAACCCAGAATAAATCCTGAAAGACAAGAAATGAGCATAAAAGATGCTTCAGCGCAAGTGTTAATGTTACTATAAGAGCCAAATTTCTAAAAATATTGCGAAAAGCAACAATTTTCATTTTTAGAGTGAATGTTTGAGGTGTGTAGAAGGCATTTATTTCATTTTTAGAAAATTTAATTTTTCACATTTTTCCATGAAAAGTGCCAATACCCCCCCCTTTGGGTTCAAGGTGAAAATCTCACTCGACACAAATCAAACAAAAATGTATCCAAGGTGTGTATTGTTGTTCATTTTCATCAAATAAACAAAATAAAACCCAGAATGTATCCTGAAAGACAATAAATGATTATAAAAGATGCTTCAGCCCAGTTGTTAATGTTACTTAAAGAGCCCAAATTTCTAAAAATATTGCGAAAAACAACAATCTTCTGTTTTAGAGTGAATGTTTGAGGTGTTTAGAAGGCATTTATTTCATTTTTAGAAAATTTAATTTTTCACATTTTTCCATGAAAAGTGCCAATACCCCCCCTTTGGGTTCTAGGTGAAAATCTAACTTGACACAAATCAAACAAAAATGTTTCCATGGTGTGTATTGTTGTTCATTTTCATTAAATAAACAAAATAAAACACAGAATTAATCCTGAAAGACAAGAAATGAGCATAAAAGATGCTTCAGCGCAAGTGTTAATGTTATTAAAAGAGCCCAAATTTCTAAAAATATTGGGAAAAACGATAATCTTCTTTTTTGGAGTGAATGTTTGAGGTGTATAGAAGGCATTTATTTCATTTTTAGAAAATTTAATTTTTCACATTTTTCCATGAAAAGTGCCAATACCCCCCCCTTTGGGTTCTAGGTGAAAATCTCACTCGAAACAAATCAAACAAAAATGTTTCCATGGTGTGTATTCTTGTTCATTTTCATCAAATAAACAAAATTAAACCCAGAATAAATCCTGAAAAACAAGAAATGAGCATAAAAGATGCTTCAGCGCAAGTTATATTCTAACTATAAGAGCCCAAATTTCTAAAAATATTGCGAAAAACCACAATCTTCTTTTTTGGAGTGAATGTTTGAGGTGTATAGAAGGCATTTATTTCATTTTTAGAAAATTTAATTTTTCACATTTTTCCATGAAAAGTGCCAATACCCCCCCCTTTGGGTTCTAGGTGAAAATCTCACTCGACACAAATCAAACAAAAATGTTTCCATGGTTTGTATTGTTGTTCATTTTCATCAAATAAACAAAATTAAACCCAGAATAAATCCTGAAAGACAAGAAATGAGCATAAAAGATGCTTCAGCGCAAGTGTTAATGTTACTATAAGAGCCAAATTTCTAAAAATATTGCGAAAAGCAACAATTTTCATTTTTAGAGTGAATGTTTGAGGTGTATAGAAGGCATTTATTTCATTTTTAGAAAATTTAATTTTTCACATTTTTCCATGAAAAGTGCCAATAACCCCCCCTTTAGGTTCTAGGTGAAAATCTCACTCGACACAAATCAAACAAAAATGTTTCCATGCTGTGTATTCTTGTTCATTTTCATCAAATAAACAAAATAAAACTCAGAAAAAATCCTGAAAGATAAGATATGAGCATAAAAGATGCTTCAGCGCAAGTGTTCATGTTACTAAAAGAGCCCAAATTTCTAAAAATATTGCGAAAAGCAACAATTTTCAGTTTTAGAGTGAATGTTTCAGGTGTATAGAAGGCATTTATTACATTTTTAGAAAATTTAATTTTTCACATTTTTCCATGAAAAGTGCCAATACCCCCCCCCCTTTGGGTTCTAGGTGAAAATCTAACTGGACACTAATCAAACAAAAATGTTTCCATGGTGTGTATTCTTGTTCATTTTCATCAAATAAACAAAATAAAACTCAGAATAAATCCTGAAAGATAAGATATGAGCATAAAAGATGCTTCAGCGCAAGTGTTCATGTTACTAAAAGAGCCCAAATTTCTAAAAATTTTGCGAAAAGCAACAATTTTCAGTTTTAAGGTGAATGTTTCAGGTGTATAGAAGGCATTTATTACATTTTTAGAAAATTTCATTTTTCACATTTTTCCATGAAAAGTGCCAATACCCCCCCCCTTTGGGTTCTAGGTGAAAATCTCACTCGACACAAATCAAACAAAAATGTTTCCATGGTGTGTATTGTTGTTCATTTTCATCAAATAAACAAAATTAAACCCGGAATAAATCCTGAAAGACAAGAAATGAGCATAAAAGATGCTTCAGCGCAAGTGTTAATGTTACTATAAGAGCCAAATTTCTAAAAATATTGCGAAAAGCAACAATTTTCATTTTTAGAGTGAATGTTTGAGGTGTATAGAAGGCATTTATTTCATTTTTAGAAAATTTAATTTTTCACATTTTTCCGTAAAAAGTGCCAATACCCCCCCCTTTGGGTTCTAGGTGAAAATCTTAGTCGACACAATTCAAACAAAGATGTTTCCATGGTGTGTATTGTTGTTCATTTTCATCAAATAAATAAAATAAAACTCAGAATAAATCCTGAAAGACAAGAAATGAGCATAAAAGATGCTTCAGAGCAAGTGTTATTGTTACTAAAAGAGCCAAAATTTCTAAAATTTTTGCGAAAAACAACAATCTTCTATTTTAGAGTGAATGTTTGAGGTGTATAGAAGGCATTTATTTCATTTTTAGAAAATTTATTTTTTCTCATTTTTCCATGAAAAGTGCCAATACCCCCCCTTTCGGTTCTAGGTGAAAATCTCACTCGACACAAATCAAACAAAAGAGTTTCCATGGTGTGTATTTTTGTTCATTTTCTTCAAATAAACAAAAAAAAACCCAGAATAAATCCTGAAGGACAAGAAATGAGCATAAAAGATGCTTCAGCGCAAGTGTTAATGTTACTAAAAGAGCCCAAATTTCTAAAAATATTGCGAAAAACCATAATCTTCTGTTTTAGAGTGAATGTTTGAGGTGTATAGAAGGCATTTATTTCATTTTTAGAAAATTTAATTTTTCTCATTTTTCCATGAAAAGTGCCAATACCCCCCCTTTCGGTTCTAGGTGAAAATCTCACTCGACACAAATCAAACAAAAATGTTTCCATGGTGTGTTTTGTTGTTCATTTTCATCAAATAAACAAAATAAAACCCAGAATTAATCCTGAAAGACAAGAAATGAGCATAAAAGATGCTTAAGCGCAAGTGTTAATGTTACTAAAAGAGCCCAAATTTCTATAAATATTGCGAAAAACAACAATCTTCTGTTTTAGAGTGAATGTTTGAGGTGTTTAGAAGGCATTTATTTCATATTTAGAAAATTTAATTTTTCACATTTTTCCATGAAAAGTGCCAATACCCCCCCCCTTTGGGTTCTAGGTGAAAATCTCATTCGACACAAATCAAACAAAAATGTATCCAAGGTGTGTATTGTTGTTCATTTTCATCAAATAAACAAAATAAAACCCAGAATGAATCCTGAAAGACAATAAAAGATCATAAAAGATGCTTCAGCCCAAGTGTTAATGTTACTAAAAGAGCCCAAATTTCTAAAATATTGCGAAAAACAACAATCTTCTGTTTTAGAGTGAATGTTTGAGGTGTTTAGAAGGCATTTATTTCATTTTTAGAAAATTTAATTTTTCACATTTTTCCATGAAAAGTGCCAATTACCCCCCCTTTGGGTTCTAAGTGAAAATCTCACTTGACACATATCAAACAAAAATTTTTCCATGGTGTGTATTGTTGTTCATTTTCATCAAATAAACAAAATAAAACCCAGAATCAATCTTGAAAGACAAGAAATGAGCATAAAAGTTGCTTCAGCGAAAGTGTTAATGTTACTAAAAGAGCCAAAATTTCTAAAAATATTGCGAAAAACAACAATCTTCTGTTTTAGAGTAAATGTTTGAGGTGTTTAGAAGGCATTTATTTCATTTTTAGAAAATTTAATTTTTCACATTTTTCCATGAAAAGTGCCAATACACCCCCCTTTGGGTTCTAGGTGAAAATCTCACTCGACACAAATCAAACAAAAATGTTTCCATGGTGTGTATTCTTGTTCATTTTCATCAAATAAAAAAAATAAAACTCAGAATAAATCCTGAAAGATAAGATATGAGCATAAAAGATGCTTCAGCGCAAGTGTTCATGTTACTAAAAGAGCCCAAATTTCTAAAAATATTGCGAAAAGCAACAATTTTAGGTTTTAGAGTGAATGTTTCAGGTGTATAGAAGGCATTTATTACATTTTTAGAAAATTTAATTTTTCACATTTTTCCATGAAAAGTGCCAATACCCCCCCCTTTGGGTTCTAGGTGAAAATCTCACTCGGCACAAATCAAACAAAAATGTTTCCATGGTGTGTATTGTTGTTCATTTTCATCAAATAAACAAAATTAAACCCAGAATAAATCCTGAAAAACAAGAAATGAGCATAAAAGATGCTTCAGCCCAGGTGTTAATGTTACTAAAAGAGCCCAAATTTCTAAAAATATTGCGAAAAACAACAATCTTCTGTTTTAGAGTGAATGTTTGAGGTGTTTAGAAGGCATTTATTTCATTTTTAGAAAATTTAATTTTTTACATTTTTCCATGAAAAGTGTTAATACCCCCCTTTGCGTTCTAGGTGAAAATCTCACTCGACACAAATCAAACAAAAATGTTTCCATGGTGTGTATTGTTGTTCATTTTCATCAAATAAACAAAATAAAACCCAGAATTAATCCTGAAAGACAAGAAATGAGCATAAAAGATGCTTAAGCGCAAGTGTTAATGTTACTAAAAGAGCCCAAATTTCTATAAATATTGCGAAAAACAACAATCTTCTGTTTAAGAGTGAATGTTTGAGGTGTTTAGAAGGCATTTATTTCATATTTAGAAAATTTAATTTTTCACATTTTTCCATGAAAAGTGCCAAAACCCCCCCGTTTGGGTTCTAGGTGAAAATCTCACCCGACACAAATCAAACAAAAATGTATCCAAGGTGTGTATTGTTGTTCATTTTCATCAAATAAACAAAATAAAACCCAGAATGAATCCTGAAAGACAATAAAAGATCATAAAAGATGCTTCAGCCCAAGTGTTAATGTTACTAAAAGAGCCCAAATTTCTACAATATTGCGAAAAACAACAATCTTCTGCTTTAGAGTGAATGTTTGAGGTGTTTAGAAGGCATTTATTTCATTTTTAGAAAATTTAATTTTTCAAATTTTTCCATGAAAAGTGCCAATTACCCCCCCTTTGGGTTCTAAGTGAAAATCTCACTTGACACAAATCAAACAAAAATTTTTCCATGGTGTGTATTGTTGTTGATTTTCATCAAATAAACAAAATAAAACCCAGAATCAATCTTGAAAGACAAGAAATGAGCATAAAAGTTGCTTCAGCGAAAGTGTTAATGTTACTAAAAGAGCCCAAATTTCTAAAAATATTGCGAAAAACAACAACCTTCTGTTTTAGAGTAAATGTTTGAGGTGTTTAGAAGGCATTTATTTCATTTTTAGAAAATTTAATGTTTTACATTTTTCCATGAAAAGTGCCAATACCCCCCCCTTTGGGTTCTAGGTGAAAATCTCACTCGACACAAATCAAACAAAAATGTTTCCATTGTGTGTATTGTTGTTCATTTTCATCAAATAAACAAAATAAAACCCAGTATTAATCTTGAAAGACAAGAAATGTGCATAAAAGTTGCTTCAGCGAAAGTGTTAATGTTACTAAAAGAGCCCAAATTTCTAAAAATATTGCGAAAAACAACAATCTTCTGTTTTAGAGTGAATGTTTGAGGTGTTTAGAAGGCATTTATTTTATATTTAGAAAATTTAATTTTTCACATTTTTCCATGAAAAGTGCCAATACCCCTCCCTTTGGGTTCTAGGTGAAAATCTCACTCGACACAAATCAAACAAAAATGTTTCCATGGTGTGTATTCTTGTACATTTTCATCAAATAAACAAAATAAAACTCAGAAAAAATCCTGAAAGATAAGATATGAGCATAAAAGATGCTTCAGCGCAAGTGTTCATGTTACTAAAAGAGCCCAAATTTCTAAAAATATTGCGAAAAGCAACAATTTTCAGTTTTAGAGTGAATGTTTCAGGTGTATAGAAGGCATTTATTACATTTTTAGAAAATTTAATTTTTCACATTTTTCCATGAAAAGTGCCAATACCCCCCCCCTTTGGGTTCTAGGTGAAAATCTAACTCGACACTAATCAAACAAAAATGTTTCCATGGTGTGTATTCTTGTTCATTTTCATCAAATAAACAAAATAAAACTCAGAATAAATCCTGAAAGATAAGATATCAGCATAAAAGATGCTTCAGCGCAAGTGTTCATGTTACTAAAAGAGCCCAAATTTCTAAAAATATTGCGAAAAGCAACAATTTTCATTTTTAGAGTGAATGTTTGAGGTGTATAGAAGGCATTTATTTCATTTTTAGAAAATTTAATTTTTCACATTTTTCCGTGAAAAGTGCCAATACCCCCCCCTTTGGGTTCTAGGTGAAAATCTCACTCGACACAAATCAAACAAAAATGTTTCCATGGTGTGTATTCTTGTTCATTTTCATCAAATAAACAAATTAAACCCAGAATAAATCCTGAAAAACAAGAAATGAGCATAAAAAATGCTTCAGCGCAAGTGTTATTCTTACTATAAGAGCCCAAATTTCTAAAAATATTGCGAAAAACCACAATTTTCAGTTTTAGAGTGAATGTTTGAGGTGTATAGAAGGCATTTATTTAATTTTTAGAAAATTTAATTTTTCACATTTTTCCATGAAAAGTGCCAATACCCCCCCCTTTGGGTTCTAGGTGAAAATCTCAGTCGACACAATTCAAACAAAGATGTTTCCATGGTGTGTATTGTTGTTCATTTTCATCAAATAAATAAAATAAAACTCAGAATAAATCCTGAAAGACAAGAAATGAGCATAAAAGATGCTTCAGAGCAAGTGTTATTGTTACTAAAAGAGCCAAAATTTCTAAAATTTTTGCGAAAAACAACAATCTTCTATTTTAGAGTGAATGTTTGAGGTGTATAGAAGGCATTTATTTCATTTTTAAAAAATTTATTTTTTCTCATTTTTCCATGAAAAGTGCCAATACCCCCCCTTTCGGTTCTAGGTGAAAATCTCACTCGACACAAATCAAACAAAAGAGTTTCCATGGTGTGTATTTTTGTTCATTTTCTTCAAATAAACAAAAAAAAACCCAGAATAAATCCTGAAGGACAAGAAATGAGCATAAAAGATGCTTCAGCGCATGTGTTAATGTTACTAAAAGAGCCCAAATTTCTAAAAATATTGCGAAAAACCATAATCTTCTGTTTTAGAGTGAATGTTTGAGGTGTATAGAAGGCATTTATTTCATTTTTAGAAAATTTAATTTTTCTCATTTTTCCATGAAAAGTGCCAATACCCCCCCTTTCGGTTCTAGGTGAAAATCTCACTCGACACAAATCAAACAAAAATGTTTCCATGGTGTGTTTTGTTGTTCATTTTCATCAAATAAACAAAATAAAACCCAGAATTAATCCTGAAAGACAAGAAATTAGCATAAAAGATGCTTAAGCGCAAGTGTTAATGTTACTAAAAGAGCCCAAATTTCTATAAATATTGCGAAAAACAACAATCTTCTGTTTTAGAGTGAATGTTTGAGGTGTTTAGAAGGCATTTATTTCATATTTAGAAAATTTAATTTTTCACATTTTTCCATGAAAAGTGCCAATACCCCCCCCTTTGGGTTCTAGGTGAAAATCTCACTCGACACAAATCAAACAAAAATGTATCCAAGGTGTGTATTGTTGTTCATTTTCATCAAATAAACAAAATAAAACCCAGAATGAATCCTGAAAGACAATAAAAGATCATAAAAGATGCTTCAGCCCAAGTGTTAATTTTACTAAAAGAGCCCAAATTTCTACAATATTGCGAAAAACAACAATCTTCTGTTTTAGAGTGAATGTTTGAGGTGTTTAGAAGGCATTTATTTCATTTTTAGAAAATTTAATTTTTCACATTTTTCCATGAAAAGTGCCAATTACCCCCCCTTTGGGTTCTAAGTGAAAATCTCACTTGACACAAATCAAACAAAAATTTTTCCATGGTGTGTATTGTTGTTCATTTTCATCAAATAAACAAAATAAAACCCAGAATCAATCTTGAAAGACAAGAAATGAGCATAAAAGTTGCTTCAGCGAAAGGGTTAATGTTACTAAAAGAGCCCAAATTTCTAAAAATATTGCGAAAAACAACAACCTTCTGTTTTAGAGTAAATGTTTGAGGTGTTTAGAAGGCATTTATTTCATTTTTAGAAAATTTAATGTTTTACATTTTTCCATGAAAAGTGCCAATACCCCCCCCTTTGGGTTCTAGGTGAAAATCTCACTCGACACAAATCAAACAAAAATGTTTCCATTGTGTGTATTGTTGTTCATTTTCATCAAATAAAAAAAATAAAACCCAGTATTAATCTTGAAAGACAAGAAATGTGCATAAAAGTTGCTTCAGCGAAAGTGTTAATGTTACTAAAAGAGCCCAAATTTCTAAAAATATTGCGAAAAACAACAATCTTCTGTTTTAGAGTGAATGTTTGAGGTGTTTAGAAGGCATTTATTTTATATTTAGAAAATTTAATTTTTTACATTTTTCCATGAAAAGTGTTAATACCCCCCTTTGCGTTCTAGGTGAAAATCTCACTCGTCACAAATCAAACAAAAATGTATCCAAGGTGTGTATTGTGTTTCATTTTCATCAAATAAACAAAATAAAACCCAGAATGAATCCTGAAAGACAATAAAAGATCATAAAAGATGCTTCAGCCCAAGTGTTAATGTTACTAAAAGAGCCCAAATTTCTAAAATATTGCGAAAAACAACAATCTTCTGTTTTAGAGTGAATGTTTGAGGTGTTTAGAAGGCATTTATTTCATTTTTAGAAAATTTAATTTTTCACATTTTTCCATGAAAAGTGCCAATTACCCCCCCTTTGGGTTCTAAGTGAAAATCTCACTTACACAAATCAAACAAAAATTTTTCCATGGTGTGTATTGTTGTTCATTTTCATCAAATAAACAAAATAAAACCCAGAATTAATCTTGAAGGACAAGAAATGAGCATAAAAGTTGCTTCAGCCCAGGTGTTAATGTTACCAAAAGAGCCCAAATTTCTAAAAATATTGCGAAAAACAACAATCTTCTGTTTTAGAGTGAATGTTTGAGGTGTTTAGTAGGCATTTCATTCATTTTTAGAAAATTTAATTTTTCACATTTTTCGATGAAACGTGCCAATATCCCCCCCTTTGGGTTCTAGGTGAAAATCTCACTCGACACAAATCAAACAAAAATGTTTCCATGGTGTGTATTGTTGTTCATTTTCATCAAATAAACAAAATTAAACCCAGAATAAATGCTGAAAGACAAGAAATGAGCATAAAAGATGCTTCAGCGCAAGTGTTATTCTTACTATAAGAGCCAAAATTTCTAAAAATATTGCGAAAAACCACAATCTTCTGTTTTAGAGTGAATGTTTGAGGTGTATAGAAGGCATTTATTTCATTTTTAGAAAATTTAATTTTTCACATTTTTCCATGAAAAGTGCCAATACCCCCCCCTTTGGGTTCTAGGTGAAAAAATCACTCGACACAAATCATACAAAAATGTTTCCATGGTGCGTATTGTTGTTCATTTTCATCAAATGAACAAAAAAACCCAGAATTAATCCTGAAAGACAAGAAATGAGCATAAAAGATGCTTCAGCGCAAGTGTTAATGTTACTAAAAGAGCCCAAATTTCTAAAAATATTGCGAAAAACCACAATCTTCTTTTTTGGAGTGAATGTTTGAGGTGTATAGAAGGCATTTATTACATTTTTTGAAAATTTCATTTTTCACATTTTTCCATGAAAAGTGCCAATACCCCCCCCTTTGGGTTCTAGGTGAAAATCTCAGTCGACACAAATCAAACAAAAATGTTTCCATGGTGTGTATTGTTGTTCATTTTCATCAAATAAATAAAATAAAATTCAGAATAAATCCTGAAAGACAAGAAATGAGCATAAAAGATGCTTCAGCGCAAGTGTTATTGTTAATAAAAGAGCCAAAATTTCTAAAAATTTTGCGAAAAACAAAAATCTTCTGTTTTAGAGTGAATGTTTGATGTGTATAGAAGGCATTTATTTCATTTTTAGAAAATTTAATTTTTCACATTTTTCCATGAAAAGTGCCAATACACCCCCCTTTGGGTTCTAGGTGAAAATCTCACTCGACACAAATCAAACAAAAATGTTTCCATGGTGTGTATTCTTGTTCATTTTCATCAAATAAAAAAAATAAAACTCAGAATAAATCCTGAAAGATAAGATATGAGCATAAAAGATGCTTCAGCGCAAGTTTTCATGTTACTAAAAGAGCCCAAATTTCTAAAAATATTGCGAAAAGCAACAATTTTCAGTTTTAGAGTGAATGTTTCAGGTGCATAGAAGGCATTTATTTCATTTTTAGAAAATTTAATTTTACACATTTTTCCATGAAAAGTGCCAATACCCCCCCCCTTTGGGTTCTAGGTGAAAATCTCACTCGACACAAATCAAACAAAAATGTTTCCTTGGTGTGTCTTGTTGTTCATTTTCATCAAATAAACAAAATTAAACCCAGAATAAATCCTGAAAAACAAGAAATGAGCATAAAAGATGCTTCAGCGCAAGTGTTAATGTTACTAAAAGAGCCCAAATTTCTAAAAATATTGCGAAAAACCACAATCTTCTTTTTTGGAGTGAATGTTTGAGGTGTATAGAAGGCATTTATTTCATTTTTAGAAAATTTAATTTTTCACATTTTTCCATGAAAAGTGCCAATACCCCCCCCTTTGGGTTCTAGGTGAAAATCTCACTCGACACAAATCAAACAAAAATGTTTCCATGGTGTGTATTGTTGTTCATTTTCATCAAATGAACAAAAAAACCCAGAATTAATCCTGAAAGACAAGAAATGAGCATAAAAGATGCTTCAGCGCAAGTGTTTATGTTACTAAAAGAGCCCAAATTTCTAAAAATATTGCGAAAAACCACAATCTTCTTTTTTCGAGTGAATGTTTGAGGTGTATAGAAGGCATTTATTACATTTTTAGAAGATTTCATTTTTCACATTTTTCCATGAAAAGTGCCAATACCCCCCCCTTAGGGTTCTAGGTAAAAATCTCAGTCGACACAAATCAAACAAAAATGTTTCCATGGTGTGTATTGTTGTTCATTTTCATCAAATAAATAAAATAAAATTCAGAATAAATCCTGAAAGACAAGAAATGCGCATAAAAGATGCTTCAGCGCAAGTGTTATTGTTAATAAAAGAGCCCAAATTTCTAAAAATATTGCGAAAAGCAACAATTTTCAGTTTTAGAGTGAATGTTTCAGGTGTATAGAAGGCATTTATTACATTTTTAGAAAATTTAATTTTTCACATTTTTCCATGAAAAGTGCCAATACCCCCCCCTTTGGGTTCTAGGTGAAAATCTCACTCGGCACAAATCAAACAAAAATGTTTCCATGGTGTGTATTGTTGTTCATTTTCATCAAATAAATAAAATAAAACTCAGAATAAATCCTGAAAGACAAGAAATGAGCATAAAAGATGCTTCAGAGCAAGTGTTATTGTTACTAAAAGAGCCAAAATTTCTAAAATTTTTGCGAAAAACAACAATCTTCTATTTTAGAGTGAATGTTTGAGGTGTATAGAAGGCATTTATTTCATTTTTAAAAAATTTATTTTTTCTTATTTTTCCATGAAAAGTGCCAATACCCCCCCTTTCGGTTCTAGGTGAAAATCTCACTCGACACAAATCAAACAAAAGAGTTTCCATGGTGTGTATTTTTGTTCATTTTCTTCAAATAAACAAAAAAAAACCCAGAATAAATCCTGAAGGACAAGAAATGAGCATAAAAGATGCTTCAGCGCATGTGTTAATGTTACTAAAAGAGCCCAAATTTCTAAAAATATTGCGAAAAACCATAATCTTCTGTTTTAGAGTGAATGTTTGAGGTGTATAGAAGGCATTTATTTCATTTTTAGAAAATTTAATTTTTCTCATTTTTCCATGAAAAGTGCCAATACCCCCCCTTTCGGTTCTAGGTGAAAATCTCACTCGACACAAATCAAACAAAAATGTTTCCATGGTGTGTATTGTTGTTCATTTTCATCAAATAAACAAAATAAAACCCAGAATTAATCCTGAAAGACAAGAAATTAGCATAAAAGATGCTTAAGCGCAAGTGTTAATGTTACTAAAAGAGCCCAAATTTCTATAAATATTGCGAAAAACAACAATCTTCTGTTTTAGAGTGAATGTTTGAGGTGTTTAGAAGGCATTTATTTCATATTTAGAAAATTTAATTTTTCACATTTTTCCATGAAAAGTGCCAATACCCCCCCCTTTGGGTTCTAGGTGAAAATCTCACTCGACACAAATCAAACAAAAATGTATCCAAGGTGTGTATTGTTGTTCATTTTCATCAAATAAACAAAATAAAACCCAGAATGAATCCTGAAAGACAATAAAAGATCATAAAAGATGCTTCAGCCCAAGTGTTAATTTTACTAAAAGAGCCCAAATTTCTACAATATTGCGAAACACAACAATCTTCTGTTTTAGAGTGAATGTTTGAGGTGTTTAGAAGGCATTTATTTCATTTTTAGAAAATTTAATTTTTCACATTTTTCCATGAAAAGTGCCAATTACCCCCCCTTTGGGTTCTAAGTGAAAATCTCACTTGACACAAATCAAACAAAAATTTTTCCATGGTGTGTATTGTTGTTCATTTTCATCAAATAAACAAAATAAAACCCAGAATCAATCTTGAAAGACAAGAAATGAGCATAAAAGTTGCTTCAGCGAAAGTGTTAATGTTACTAAAAGAGCCCAAATTTCTAAAAATATTGCGAAAAACAACAACCTTCTGTTTTAGAGTAAATGTTTGAGGTGTTTAGAAGGCATTTATTTCATTTTTAGAAAATTTAATGTTTTACATTTTTCCATAAAAAGTGCCAATACCCCCCCCCCCTTTGGGTTCTAGGTGAAAATCTCACTCGACACAAATCAAACAAAAATGTTTCCATTGTGTGTATTGTTGTTCATTTTCATCAAATAAACAAAATAAAACCCAGTATTAATCTTGAAAGACAAGAAATGTGCATAAAAGTTGCTTCAGCGAAAGTGTTAATGTTACTAAAAGAGCCCAAATTTCTAAAAATATTGCGAAAAACAACAATCTTCTGTTTTAGAGTGAATGTTTGAGGTGTTTAGAAGGCATTTATTTTATATTTAGAAAATTTAATTTTTTACATTTTTCCATGAAAAGTGTTAATACCCCCCTTTGCGTTCTAGGTGAAAATCTCACTCGTCACAAATCAAACAAAAATGTATCCAAGGTGTGTATTGTGTTTCATTTTCATCAAATAAACAAAATAAAACCCAGAATGAATCCTGAAAGACAATAAAAGATCATAAAAGATGCTTCAGCCCAAGTGTTAATGTTACTAAAAGAGCCCAAATTTCTAAAATATTGCGAAAAACAACAATCTTCTGTTTTAGAGTGAATGTTTGAGGTGTTTAGAAGGCATTTATTTCATTTTTAGAAAATTTAATTTTTCACATTTTTCCATGAAAAGTGCCAATTACCCCCCCTTTGGGTTCTAAGTGAAAATCTCACTTACACAAATCAAACAAAAATTTTTCCATGGTGTGTATTGTTGTTCATTTTCATCAAATAAACAAAATAAAACCCAGAATTAATCTTGAAGGACAAGAAATGAGCATAAAAGTTGCTTCAGCCCAGGTGTTAATGTTACCAAAAGAGCCCAAATTTCTAAAAATATTGCGAAAAACAACAATCTTCTGTTTTAGAGTGAATGTTTGAGGTGTTTAGTAGGCATTTCCATCATTTTTAGAAAATTTAATTTTTCACATTTTTCGATGAAAAGTGCCAATACCCCCCCCTTTGGGTTCTAGGTGAAAATCTCACTCGCCAAATCAAACAAAAATGTTTCTATGGTGTGTCTTGTTGTTCATTTTCATCAAATAAACAAAATTAAACCCAGAATAAATGCTGAAAGACAAGAAATGCGCATAAAAGATGCTTCAGCGCAAGTGTTATTGTTAATAAAAGAGCCCAAATTTCTAAAAATATTGCGAAAAGCAACAATTTTCAGTTTTAGAGTGAATGTTTCAGGTGTATAGAAGGCATTTATTACATTTTTAGAAAATTTAATTTTTCACATTTTTCCATGAAAAGTGCCAATACCCCCCCCTTTGGGTTCTAGGTGAAAATCTCACTCGGCACAAATCAAACAAAAATGTTTCCATGGTGTGTATTGTTGTTCATTTTCATCAAATAAATAAAATAAAACTCAGAATAAATCCTGAAAGACAAGAAATGAGCATAAAAGATGCTTCAGAGCAAGTGTTATTGTTACTAAAAGAGCCAAAATTTCTAAAATTTTTGCGAAAAACAACAATCTTCTATTTTAGAGTGAATGTTTGAGGTGTTTAGAAGGCATTTATTTCATTTTTAGAAAATTTATTTTTTCTCATTTTTCCATGAAAAGTGCCAATACCCCCCCCCCTTTCGGTTCTAGGTGAAAATCTCACTCGACACAAATCGAACAAAAGAGTTTCCATGGTGTGTATTTTTGTTCATTTTCTTCAAATAAACAAAAAAAAAACCCAGAATAAATCCTGAAGGACAAGAAATGAGCATAAAAGATGCTTCAGCGCAAGTGTTAATGTTACTAAAAGAGCCCAAATTTCTAAAAATATTGCGAAAAACCATAATCTTCTGTTTTAGAGTGAATGTTTGAGGTGTATAGAAGGCATTTATTTCATTTTTAGAAAATTTAATTTTTCTCATTTTTCCATGAAAAGTGCCAATACCCCCCCTTTCGGTTCTAGGTGAAAATCTCACTCGACACAAATCAAACAAAAATGTTTCCATGGTGTGTATTGTTGTTCATTTTCATCAAATAAACAAAATAAAACCCAGAATTAATCCTGAAAGACAAGAAATGAGCATAAAAGATGCTTAAGCGCAAGTGTTAATGTTACTAAAAGAGCCCAAATTTCTATAAATATTGCGAAAAACAACAATCTTCTGTTTTAGAGTGAATGTTTGAGGTGTTTAGAAGGCATTTATTTCATATTTAGAAAATTTAATTTTTCACATTTTTCCATGAAAAGTGCCAATACCCCCCCCTTTGGGTTCTAGGTGAAAATCTCACTCGCCACAAATCAAACAAAAATGTATCCAAGGTGTGTATTGTTGTTCATTTTCATCAAATAAACAAAATAAAACCCAGAATGAATCCTGAAAGACAATAAAAGATCATAAAAGATGCTTCAGCCCAAGTGTTAATGTTACTAAAAGAGCCCAAATTTCTAAAATATTGCGAAAAACAACAATCTTCTGTTTTAGAGTGAATGTTTGAGGTGTTTAGAAGGCATTTATTTCATTTTTAGAAAATTTAATTTTTCACATTTTTCCATGAAAAGTGCCAATTACCCCCCCTTTGGGTTCTAAGTGAAAATCTCACTTGACACAAATCAAACAAAAATTTTTCCATGGTGTGTATTGTTGTTCATTTTCATCAAATAAACAAAATTAAACCCAGAATAAATGCTGAAAGACAAGAAATGAGCATAAAAGATGCTTCAGCGCAAGTGTTATTCTTACTATAAGAGCCCAAATTTCTAAAAATATTGCGAAAAACAACAATCTTCTGTTTTAGAGTAAATGTTTGAGGTGTTTAGAAGGCATTTATTTCATTTTTAGAAAATTTAATTTTTCACATTTTTCCATGAAAAGTGCCAATACACCCCCCTTTGGGTTCTAGGTGAAAATCTCACTCGACACAAATCAAACAAAAATGTTTCCATGGTGTGTATTGTTGTTCATTTTCATCAAATAAACAAAATTAAACCCAGAATAAATCCTGAAAAACAAGAAATGAGCATAAAAGATGCTTCAGCCCAGGTGTTAATGTTACTAAAAGAGCCCAAATTTCTAAAAATATTGCGAAAAACAACAATCTTCTGTTTTAGAGTGAATGTTTGAGGTGTTTAGAAGGCATTTATTTCATTTTTAGAAAATTTAATTTTTTACATTTTTCCATGAAAAGTGTTAATACCCCCCTTTGGGTTCTAAGTGAAAATCTCACTTGACACAAATCAAACAAAAATTTTTCCATGGTGTGTATTGTTGTTCATTTTCATCAAATAAACAAAATAAAACCCAGAATCAATCTTGAAAGACAAGAAATGAGCATAAAAGTTGCTTCAGCGAAAGGGTTAATGTTACTAAAAGAGCCCAAATTTCTAAAAATATTGCGAAAAACAACAACCTTCTGTTTTAGAGTAAATGTTTGAGGTGTTTAGAAGGCATTTATTTCATTTTTAGAAAATTTAATGTTTTACATTTTTCCATGAAAAGTGCCAATACCCCCCCCTTTGGGTTCTAGGTGAAAATCTCACTCGACACAAATCAAACAAAAATGTTTCCATTGTGTGTATTGTTGTTCATTTTCATCAAATAAAAAAAATAAAACCCAGTATTAATCTTGAAAGACAAGAAATGTGCATAAAAGTTGCTTCAGCGAAAGTGTTAATGTTACTAAAAGAGCCCAAATTTCTAAAAATATTGCGAAAAACAACAATCTTCTGTTTTAGAGTGAATGTTTGAGGTGTTTAGAAGGCATTTATTTTATATTTAGAAAATTTAATTTTTTACATTTTTCCATGAAAAGTGTTAATACCCCCCTTTGCGTTCTAGGTGAAAATCTCACTCGTCACAAATCAAACAAAAATGTATCCAAGGTGTGTATTGTGTTTCATTTTCATCAAATAAACAAAATAAAACCCAGAATGAATCCTGAAAGACAATAAAAGATCATAAAAGATGCTTCAGCCCAAGTGTTAATGTTACTAAAAGAGCCCAAATTTCTAAAATATTGCGAAAAACAACAATCTTCTGTTTTAGAGTGAATGTTTGAGGTGTTTAGAAGGCATTTATTTCATTTTTAGAAAATTTAATTTTTCACATTTTTCCATGAAAAGTGCCAATTACCCCCCCTTTGGGTTCTAAGTGAAAATCTCACTTACACAAATCAAACAAAAATTTTTCCATGGTGTGTATTGTTGTTCATTTTCATCAAATAAACAAAATAAAACCCAGAATTAATCTTGAAGGACAAGAAATGAGCATAAAAGTTGCTTCAGCCCAGGTGTTAATGTTACCAAAAGAGCCCAAATTTCTAAAAATATTGCGAAAAACAACAATCTTCTGTTTTAGAGTGAATGTTTGAGGTGTTTAGTAGGCATTTCATTCATTTTTAGAAAATTTAATTTTTCACATTTTTCGATGAAAAGTGCCAATACCCCCCCCTTTGGGTTCTAGGTGAAAATCTCACTCGACACAAATCAAACAAAAATGTTTCCATGGTGTGTATTGTTGTTCATTTTCATCAAATAAACAAAATTAAACCCAGAATAAATGCTGAAAGACAAGAAATGAGCATAAAAGATGCTTCAGCGCAAGTGTTATTCTTACTATAAGAGCCAAAATTTCTAAAAATATTGCGAAAAACCACAATCTTCTGTTTTAGAGTGAATGTTTGAGGTGTATAGAAGGCATTTATTTCATTTTTAGAAAATTTAATTTTTCACATTTTTCCATGAAAAGTGCCAATACCCCCCCCTTTGGGTTCTAGGTGAAAAAATCACTCGACACAAATCATACAAAAATGTTTCCATGGTGCGTATTGTTGTTCATTTTCATCAAATGAACAAAAAAACCCAGAATTAATCCTGAAAGACAAGAAATGAGCATAAAAGATGCTTCAGCGCAAGTGTTAATGTTACTAAAAGAGCCCAAATTTCTAAAAATATTGCGAAAAACCACAATCTTCTTTTTTGGAGTGAATGTTTGAGGTGTATAGAAGGCATTTATTACATTTTTTGAAAATTTCATTTTTCACATTTTTCCATGAAAAGTGCCAATACCCCCCCCTTTGGGTTCTAGGTGAAAATCTCAGTCGACACAAATCAAACAAAAATGTTTCCATGGTGTGTATTGTTGTTCATTTTCATCAAATAAATAAAATAAAATTCAGAATAAATCCTGAAAGACAAGAAATGAGCATAAAAGATGCTTCAGCGCAAGTGTTATTGTTAATAAAAGAGCCAAAATTTCTAAAAATTTTGCGAAAAACAAAAATCTTCTGTTTTAGAGTGAATGTTTGATGTGTATAGAAGGCATTTATTTCATTTTTAGAAAATTTAATTTTTCACATTTTTCCATGAAAAGTGCCAATACACCCCCCTTTGGGTTCTAGGTGAAAATCTCACTCGACACAAATCAAACAAAAATGTTTCCATGGTGTGTATTCTTGTTCATTTTCATCAAATAAAAAAAATAAAACTCAGAATAAATCCTGAAAGATAAGATATGAGCATAAAAGATGCTTCAGCGCAAGTTTTCATGTTACTAAAAGAGCCCAAATTTCTAAAAATATTGCGAAAAGCAACAATTTTCAGTTTTAGAGTGAATGTTTCAGGTGCATAGAAGGCATTTATTTCATTTTTAGAAAATTTAATTTTACACATTTTTCCATGAAAAGTGCCAATACCCCCCCCCTTTGGGTTCTAGGTGAAAATCTCACTCGACACAAATCAAACAAAAATGTTTCCTTGGTGTGTCTTGTTGTTCATTTTCATCAAATAAACAAAATTAAACCCAGAATAAATCCTGAAAAACAAGAAATGAGCATAAAAGATGCTTCAGCGCAAGTGTTAATGTTACTAAAAGAGCCCAAATTTCTAAAAATATTGCGAAAAACCACAATCTTCTTTTTTGGAGTGAATGTTTGAGGTGTATAGAAGGCATTTATTTCATTTTTAGAAAATTTAATTTTTCACATTTTTCCATGAAAAGTGCCAATACCCCCCCCTTTGGGTTCTAGGTGAAAATCTCACTCGACACAAATCAAACAAAAATGTTTCCATGGTGTGTATTGTTGTTCATTTTCATCAAATGAACAAAAAAACCCAGAATTAATCCTGAAAGACAAGAAATGAGCATAAAAGATGCTTCAGCGCAAGTGTTTATGTTACTAAAAGAGCCCAAATTTCTAAAAATATTGCGAAAAACCACAATCTTCTTTTTTCGAGTGAATGTTTGAGGTGTATAGAAGGCATTTATTACATTTTTAGAAGATTTCATTTTTCACATTTTTCCATGAAAAGTGCCAATACCCCCCCCTTAGGGTTCTAGGTAAAAATCTCAGTCGACACAAATCAAACAAAAATGTTTCCATGGTGTGTATTGTTGTTCATTTTCATCAAATAAATAAAATAAAATTCAGAATAAATCCTGAAAGACAAGAAATGCGCATAAAAGATGCTTCAGCGCAAGTGTTATTGTTAATAAAAGAGCCCAAATTTCTAAAAATATTGCGAAAAGCAACAATTTTCAGTTTTAGAGTGAATGTTTCAGGTGTATAGAAGGCATTTATTACATTTTTAGAAAATTTAATTTTTCACATTTTTCCATGAAAAGTGCCAATACCCCCCCCTTTGGGTTCTAGGTGAAAATCTCACTCGGCACAAATCAAACAAAAATGTTTCCATGGTGTGTATTGTTGTTCATTTTCATCAAATAAATAAAATAAAACTCAGAATAAATCCTGAAAGACAAGAAATGAGCATAAAAGATGCTTCAGAGCAAGTGTTATTGTTACTAAAAGAGCCAAAATTTCTAAAATTTTTGCGAAAAACAACAATCTTCTATTTTAGAGTGAATGTTTGAGGTGTATAGAAGGCATTTATTTCATTTTTAAAAAATTTATTTATTCTTATTTTTCCATGAAAAGTGCCAATACCCCCCCTTTCGGTTCTAGGTGAAAATCTCACTCGACACAAATCAAACAAAAGAGTTTCCATGGTGTGTATTTTTGTTCATTTTCTTCAAATAAACAAAAAAAAACCCAGAATAAATCCTGAAGGACAAGAAATGAGCATAAAAGATGCTTCAGCGCATGTGTTAATGTTACTAAAAGAGCCCAAATTTCTAAAAATATTGCGAAAAACCATAATCTTCTGTTTTAGAGTGAATGTTTGAGGTGTATAGAAGGCATTTATTTCATTTTTAGAAAATTTAATTTTTCTCATTTTTCCATGAAAAGTGCCAATACCCCCCCTTTCGGTTCTAGGTGAAAATCTCACTCGACACAAATCAAACAAAAATGTTTCCATGGTGTGTATTGTTGTTCATTTTCATCAAATAAACAAAATAAAACCCAGAATTAATCCTGAAAGACAAGAAATTAGCATAAAAGATGCTTAAGCGCAAGTGTTAATGTTACTAAAAGAGCCCAAATTTCTATAAATATTGCGAAAAACAACAATCTTCTGTTTTAGAGTGAATGTTTGAGGTGTTTAGAAGGCATTTATTTCATATTTAGAAAATTTAATTTTTCACATTTTTCCATGAAAAGTGCCAATACCCCCCCCCTTTGGGTTCTAGGTGAAAATCTCACTCGACACAAATCAAACAAAAATGTATCCAAGGTGTGTATTGTTGTTCATTTTCATCAAATAAACAAAATAAAACCCAGAATGAATCCTGAAAGACAATAAAAGATCATAAAAGATGCTTCAGCCCAAGTGTTAATTTTACTAAAAGAGCCCAAATTTCTACAATATTGCGAAAAACAACAATCTTCTGTTTTAGAGTGAATGTTTGAGGTGTTTAGAAGGCATTTATTTCATTTTTAGAAAATTTAATTTTTCACATTTTTCCATGAAAAGTGCCAATTACCCCCCCTTTGGGTTCTAAGTGAAAATCTCACTTGACACAAATCAAACAAAAATTTTTCCATGGTGTGTATTGTTGTTCATTTTCATCAAATAAACAAAATAAAACCCAGAATCAATCTTGAAAGACAAGAAATGAGCATAAAAGTTGCTTCAGCGAAAGTGTTAATGTTACTAAAAGAGCCCAAATTTCTAAAAATATTGCGAAAAACAACAACCTTCTGTTTTAGAGTAAATGTTTGAGGTGTTTAGAAGGCATTTATTTCATTTTTAGAAAATTTAATGTTTTACATTTTTCCATAAAAAGTGCCAATACCCCCCCCCCTTTGGGTTCTAGGTGAAAATCTCACTCGACACAAATCAAACAAAAATGTTTCCATTGTGTGTATTGTTGTTCATTTTCATCAAATAAACAAAATAAAACCCAGTATTAATCTTGAAAGACAAGAAATGTGCATAAAAGTTGCTTCAGCGAAAGTGTTAATGTTACTAAAAGAGCCCAAATTTCTAAAAATATTGCGAAAAACAACAATCTTCTGTTTTAGAGTGAATGTTTGAGGTGTTTAGAAGGCATTTATTTTATATTTAGAAAATTTAATTTTTTACATTTTTCCATGAAAAGTGTTAATACCCCCCTTTGCGTTCTAGGTGAAAATCTCACTCGTCACAAATCAAACAAAAATGTATCCAAGGTGTGTATTGTGTTTCATTTTCATCAAATAAACAAAATAAAACCCAGAATGAATCCTGAAAGACAATAAAAGATCATAAAAGATGCTTCAGCCCAAGTGTTAATGTTACTAAAAGAGCCCAAATTTCTAAAATATTGCGAAAAACAACAATCTTCTGTTTTAGAGTGAATGTTTGAGGTGTTTAGAAGGCATTTATTTCATTTTTAGAAAATTTAATTTTTCACATTTTTCCATGAAAAGTGCCAATTACCCCCCCTTTGGGTTCTAAGTGAAATCTCACTTACACAAATCAAACAAAAATTTTTCCATGGTGTGTATTGTTGTTCATTTTCATCAAATAAACAAAATAAAACCCAGAATTAATCTTGAAGGACAAGAAATGAGCATAAAAGTTGCTTCAGCCCAGGTGTTAATGTTACCAAAAGAGCCCAAATTTCTAAAAATATTGCGAAAAACAACAATCTTCTGTTTTAGAGTGAATGTTTGAGGTGTTTAGTAGGCATTTCCATCATTTTTAGAAAATTTAATTTTTCACATTTTTCGATGAAAAGTGCCAATACCCCCCCCTTTGGGTTCTAGGTGAAAATCTCACTCGCCAAATCAAACAAAAATGTTTCTATGGTGTGTCTTGTTGTTCATTTTCATCAAATAAACAAAATTAAACCCAGAATAAATGCTGAAAGACAAGAAATGCGCATAAAAGATGCTTCAGCGCAAGTGTTATTGTTAATAAAAGAGCCCAAATTTCTAAAAATATTGCGAAAAGCAACAATTTTCAGTTTTAGAGTGAATGTTTCAGGTGTATAGAAGGCATTTATTACATTTTTAGAAAATTTAATTTTTCACATTTTTCCATGAAAAGTGCCAATACCCCCCCCTTTGGGTTCTAGGTGAAAATCTCACTCGGCACAAATCAAACAAAAATGTTTCCATGGTGTGTATTGTTGTTCATTTTCATCAAATAAATAAAATAAAACTCAGAATAAATCCTGAAAGACAAGAAATGAGCATAAAAGATGCTTCAGAGCAAGTGTTATTGTTACTAAAAGAGCCAAAATTTCTAAAATTTTTGCGAAAAACAACAATCTTCTATTTTAGAGTGAATGTTTGAGGTGTTTAGAAGGCATTTATTTCATTTTTAGAAAATTTATTTTTTCTCATTTTTCCATGAAAAGTGCCAATACCCCTCCCCTTTCGGTTCTAGGTGAAAATCTCACTCGACACAAATCGAACAAAAGAGTTTCCATGGTGTGTATTTTTGTTCATTTTCTTCAAATAAACAAAAAAAAACCCAGAATAAATCCTGAAGGACAAGAAATGAGCATAAAAGATGCTTCAGCGCAAGTGTTAATGTTACTAAAAGAGCCCAAATTTCTAAAAATATTGCGAAAAACCATAATCTTCTGTTTTAGAGTGAATGTTTGAGGTGTATAGAAGGCATTTATTTCATTTTTAGAAAATTTAATTTTTCTCATTTTTCCATGAAAAGTGCCAATACCCCCCCTTTCGGTTCTAGGTGAAAATCTCACTCGACACAAATCAAACAAAAATGTTTCCATGGTGTGTATTGTTGTTCATTTTCATCAAATAAACAAAATAAAACCCAGAATTAATCCTGAAAGACAAGAAATTAGCATAAAAGATGCTTAAGCGCAAGTGTTAATGTACTAAAGAGCCCAAATTTCTATAAATATGCGAAAAACAACAATCTTCTGTTTTAGAGTGAACGTTTGAGGTGTTTAGAAGGCATTTGTTTCATTTTTAGAAAATTTAATTTTTCACATTTTTCCATGAAAAGTGCCAATACCCCCTTTGGTTCTAGGTGAAAATCTCACTTGACGCAAATCAAACAAAAATGTTTCCATGGTGGGTATTGTTGTTCATTTTCATCAATAAACAAAATAAAACCCAGAATTAATCCTGAAAGACAAGAAATGAGCATAAAAGATGCTTCAGCCCAGGTGTTAATGTTACTAAAAGAGCCCAAATTTCTACAATATTGCGAAAAACAACAATCTTCTGTTTTAGAGTGAATGTTTGAGGTGTTTAGAAGGCATTTATTTCATTTTTAGAAAATTTAATTTGTCACATTTTTCCATGAAAAGTGCCAATTACCCCCCCTTTGGGTTCTAAGTGAAAATCTCACTTGACACAAATCAAACAAAAATTTTTCCATGGTGTGTATTGTTGTTCATTTTCATCAAATAAACAAAATAAAACCCAGAATCAATCTTGAAAGACAAGAAATGAGCATAAAAGTTGCTTCAGCGAAAGTGTTAATGTTACTAAAAGAGCCCAAATTTCTAAAAATATTGCGAAAAACAACAACCTTCTGTTTTAGAGTAAATGTTTGAGGTGTTTAGAAGGCATTTATTTCATTTTTAGAAAATTTAATGTTTTACATTTTTCCATAAAAAGTGCCAATACCCCCCCCCCCCTTTGGGTTCTAGGTGAAAATCTCACTCGACACAAATCAAACAAAAATGTTTCCATTGTGTGTATTGTTGTTCATTTTCATCAAATAAACAAAATAAAACCCAGTATTAATCTTGAAAGACAAGAAATGTGCATAAAAGTTGCTTCAGCGAAAGTGTTAATGTTACTAAAAGAGCCCAAATTTCTAAAAAATATTGCGAAAAAGAACAATCTTCTGTTTTAGAGTGAATGTTTGAGGTGTTTAGAAGGCATTTATTTTATATTTAGAAATTTAATTTTTTACATTTTTCCATGAAAAGTGTTAATACCCCCCTTTGCGTTCTAGGTGAAAATCTCACTCGTCACAAATCAAACAAAAATGTATCCAAGGTGTGTATTGTGTTTCATTTTCATCAAATAAACAAAATAAAACCCCAGAATGAATCCTGAAAGACAATAAAAGATCATAAAAGATGCTTCAGCCCAAGTGTTAATGTTACTAAAAGAGCCCAAATTTCTAAAATATTGCGAAAAACAACAATCTTCTGTTTTAGAGTGTATGTTTGAGGTGTTTAGAAGGCATTATTTCATTTTTAGAAAATTTAATTTTTCACATTTTTCCATGAAAAGTGCCAATTACCCCCCCTTTGGGTTCTAAGTGAAAATCTCACTTACACAAATCAAACAAAAATATTTCCATGGTGTGTATTGTTGTTCATTTTCATCAAATAAACAAAATAAAACCCAGAATTAATCTTGAAGGACAAGAAATGAGCATAAAAGTTGCTTCAGCCCAGGTGTTAATGTTACCAAAAGAGCCCAAATTTCTAAAAATATTGCGAAAAACAACAATCTTCTGTTTTAGAGTGAATGTTTGAGGTGTTTAGTAGGCATTTCCATCATTTTTAGAAAATTTAATTTTTCACATTTTTCGATGAAAAGTGCCAATACCCCCCCCTTTGGGTTCTAGGTGAAAATCTCACTCGCCAAATCAAACAAAAATGTTTCTATGGTGTGTCCTTGTTGTTCATTTTCATCAAATAAACAAAATTAAACCCAGAATAAATGCTGAAAGACAAGAAATGCGCATAAAAGATGCTTCAGCGCAAGTGTTATTGTTAATAAAAGAGCCCAAATTTCTAAAAATATTGCGAAAAGCGTTTTAGAGTGAATGTTTCAGGTGTATAGAAGGCATTTATTACATTTTTAGAAAATTTAATTTTTCACATTTTTCCATGAAAAGTGCCAATACCCCCCCCTTTGGGTTCTAGGTGAAAATCTCACTCGGCACAAATCAAACAAAAATGTTTCCATGGTGTGTATTGTTGTTCATTTTCATCAAATAAATAAAATAAAACTCAGAATAAATCCTGAAAGACAAGAAATGAGCATAAAAGATGCTTCAGAGCAAGTGTTATTGTTACTAAAAGAGCCAAAATTTCTAAAATTTTTGCGAAAAACAACAATCTTCTATTTTAGAGTGAATGTTTGAGGTGTTTAGAAGGCATTTATTTCATTTTTAGAAAATTTATTTTTTCTCATTTTTCCATGAAAAGTGCCAATACCCCCCCCCCCCTTTCGGTTCTAGGTGAAAATCTCACTCGACACAAATCGAACAAAAGAGTTTCCATGGTGTGTATTTTTGTTCATTTTCTTCAAATAAACAAAAAAAAACCCAGAATAAATCCTGAAGGACAAGAAATGAGCATAAAAGATGCTTCAGCGCAAGTGTTAATGTTACTAAAAGAGCCCAAATTTCTAAAAATATTGCGAAAAACCATAATCTTCTGTTTTAGAGTGAATGTTTGAGGTGTATAGAAGGCATTTATTTCATTTTTAGAAAATTTAATTTTTCTCATTTTTCCATGAAAAGTGCCAATACCCCCCCTTTCGGTTCTAGGTGAAAATCTCACTCGACACAAATCAAACAAAAATGTTTCCATGGTGTGTATTGTTGTTCATTTTCATCAAATAAACAAAATAAAACCCAGAATTAATCCTGAAAGACAAGAAATGAGCATAAAAGATGCTTAAGCGCAAGTGTTAATGTTACTAAAAGAGCCCAAATTTCTATAAATATTGCGAAAAACAACAATCTTCTGTTTTAGAGTGAATGTTTGAGGTGTTTAGAAGGCATTTATTTCATATTTAGAAAATTTAATTTTTCACATTTTTCCATGAAAAGTGCCAATACCCCCCCCTTTGGGTTCTAGGTGAAAATCTCACTCGCCACAAATCAAACAAAAATGTATCCAAGGTGTGTATTGTTGTTCATTTTCATCAAATAAACAAAATAAAACCCAGAATGAATCCTGAAAGACAATAAAAGATCATAAAAGATGCTTCAGCCCAAGTGTTAATGTTACTAAAAGAGCCCAAATTTCTAAAATATTGCGAAAAACAACAATCTTCTGTTTTAGAGTGAATGTTTGAGGTGTTTAGAAGGCATTTATTTCATTTTTAGAAAATTTAATTTTTCACATTTTTCCATGAAAAGTGCCAATTACCCCCCCTTTGGGTTCTAAGTGAAAATCTCACTTGACACAAATCAAACAAAAATTTTTCCATTGTGTGTATTGTTGTTCATTTTCATCAAATAAACAAAATTAAACCCAGAATAAATGCTGAAAGACAAGAAATGAGCATAAAAGATGCTTCAGCGCAAGTGTTATTCTTACTATAAGAGCCCAAATTTCTAAAAATATTGCGAAAAACAACAATCTTCTGTTTTAGAGTAAATGTTTGAGGTGTTTAGAAGGCATTTATTTCATTTTTAGAAAATTTAATTTTTCACATTTTTCCATGAAAAGTGCCAATACACCCCCCTTTGGGTTCTAGGTGAAAATCTCACTCGACACAAATCAAACAAAAATGTTTCCATGGTGTGTATTGTTGTTCATTTTCATCAAATAAACAAAATTAAACCCAGAATAAATCCTGAAAAACAAGAAATGAGCATAAAAGATGCTTCAGCCCAGGTGTTAATGTTACTAAAAGAGCCCAAATTTCTATAAATATTGCGAAAAACAACAATCTTCTGTTTTAGAGTGAATGTTTGAGGTGTTTAGAAGGCATTTATTTCATATTTAGAAAATTTAATTTTTCACATTTTTCCATGAAAAGTGCCAATACCCCCCCCTTTGGGTTCTAGGTGAAAATCTCACTCGACACAAATCAAACAAAAATGTATCCAAGGTGTGTATTGTTGTTCATTTTCATCAAATAAACAAAATAAAACCCAGAATGAATCCTGAAAGACAATAAAAGATCATAAAAGATGCTTCAGCCCAAGTGTTAATGTTACTAAAAGAGCCCAAATTTCTAAAATATTGCGAAAAACAACAATCTTCTGTTTAAGAGTGAATGTTTGAGGTGTTTAGAAGGCATTTATTTCATTTTTAGAAAATTTATTTTTTCACATTTTTCCATGAAAAGTGCCAATTACCCCCCCTTTGGGTTCTAAGTGAAAATCTCACTTGACACAAATCAAACAAAAATTTTTCCATGGTGTGTATTGTTGTTCATTTTCATCAAATAAACAAAATAAAACCCAGAATCAATCTTGAAAGACAAGAAATGAGCATAAAAGTTGCTTCAGCGAAAGTGTTAATGTTACTAAAAGAGCCCAAATTTCTAAAAATATTGCGAAAAACAACAATCTTCTCTTTTAGAGTAAATGTTTGAGGTGTTTAGAAGGCATTTATTTCATTTTTAGAAAATTTAATTTTTCACATTTTTCCATGAAAATTGCCAATACACCCCCCTTTGGGTTCTAGGTGAAAATCTCACTCGACACAAATCAAACAAAAATGTTTCCATGGTGTGTATTCTTGTTCATTTTCATCAAATAAAAAAAATAAAACTCAGAATAAATCCTGAAAGATAAGATATGAGCATAAAAGATGCTTCAGCGCAAGTGTTCATGTTACTAAAAGAGCCCAAATTTCTAAAAATATTGCGAAAAGCAACAATTTTAGGTTTTAGAGTGAATGTTTCAGGTGTATAGAAGGCATTTATTACATTTTTAGAAAATTTAATTTTTCACATTTTTCCATGAAAAGTGCCAATACCCCCCCCTTTGGGTTCTAGGTAAAAATCTCACTCGATACAAATCAAACAAAAATGTATCCAAGGTGTGTATTGTTGTTCATTTTCATCAAATAAACAAAATAAAACCCAGAATGAATCCTGAAAGACAATAAAAGATCATAAAAGATGCTTCAGCCCAAGTGTTAATGTTACTAAAAGAGCCCAAATTTCTAAAATATTGCGAAAAACAACAATCTTCTGTTTTAGAGTGAATGTTTGAGGTGTTTAGAAGGCATTTATTTCATTTTTAGAAAATTTAATTTTTCACATTTTTCCATGAAAAGTGCCAATTACCCCCCCTTTGGGTTCTAGGTGAAAATCTCACTCGGCACAAATCAAACAAAAATGTTTCCATGGTGTGTATTGTTGTTCATTTTCATCAAATAAACAAAATTAAACCCAGAATAAATCCTGAAAAACAAGAAATGAGCATAAAAGATGCTTCAGCGCAAGTGTTATTCTTACTATAAGAGCCCAAATTTCTAAAAACATTGCGAAAAACCACAATCTTCTTTTTTGGAGTGAATGTTTGAGGTGTATAGAAGGCCTTTTTTTCATTTTTAGAAAATTTAATTTTTCACATTTTTCCGTGAAAAGTGCCAATACCTCCCCTTTGGGTTCTAGGTGAAAATCTCACTCGACACAAATCAAAAAAAAATGTTTTCATGGTGTGTATTCTTGTTCATTTTCATCAAATAAAAAAAATTAAACCCAGAAAAAATCCTGAAAAACAAGAAATGAGCATAAAAGATGCTTCAGCGCAAGTGTTATTCTAACTGTAAGAGCCCAAATTTCTAAAAATATTGCGAAAAACCACAATCTTCTTTTTTTTAGTGAATGTTTGAAGTGTATAGAAGGCATTTATTTCATTTTTAGAAAATTTCATTTTTCACATTTTTCCATGAAAAGTGCCAATACCCCCCCCTTTGGGTTCTAAGTGAAAATCTCACTCGACACAAATCAAACAAAAATGTTTCCATGGTGTGTATTTTTGTTCATTTTCATCAAATAAAAAAAATTAAACCCAGAATAAATTCTGAAAGACAAGAAATGAGCATAAAAAATGCTTCAGCGCAAGTGTTAATGTTACTATAAGAGCCAAATTTCTAAAAATATTGCAAAAAGCAACAATTTTCATTTTTGGAGTAAATGTTTGAGGTGTATAGAAGGCATTTATTTCATTTTTAGAAAATTTAATTTTTCACATTTTTCGATGAAAAGTGCCAATACCCCCCCCTTTGGGTTCTAGGTGAAAATCTCACTCGACACAAATCAAACAAAAATGTTTCCATGGTGTGTATTGTTGTTCATTTTCATCAAATAAACAAAATTAAACCCAGAATATATCCTGAAAGACAAGAAATGAGCATAAAAGATGCTTCAGCGCAAGTGTTAATGTTACTATAAGAGCCAAATTTCTAAAAATATTGCGAAAAGCAACAATTTTCATTTTTAGAGTGAATGTTTGAGGTGTATAGAAGGCATTTATTTCATTTTTAGAAAATTTAATTTTTCACATTTTTCCATGAAAAGTGCCAATACCCCCCCTTTGGGTTCTAGGTGAAAATTTCACTCCACACAAATCAAACAAAAATGTTTCCATGGTGTTTATTGTTGTTCATTTTCATCAAATAAACAAAATTAAACCCAGAATAAATCCTGAAAAACAAGAAATGAGCATAAAAGATGCTTCAGCGCAAGTGTAATTCTTACTATAAGAGCCCAAATTTCTAAAAATATTGCGAAAAACCACAATCTTCTTTTTTGGAGTGAATGTTTGAGGTGTATAGAAGGCATTTATTTATTTCATTTTTAGAAAATTTAATTTTTCACATTTTTCCATGAAAAGTGCCAATACCCCCCCCTTTGGGTTCTAGGTGAAAATCTCACTCGACACAAATCAAACAAAAATGTTTCCATAGTGTGTATTTTGGTTCATTTTCATCAAATAAACAAAAAAAAAAACCAGAATAAATCCTGAAAAACAAGAAATGAGCATAAAAGATGCTTCAGCGCAAGTGTTATTCTTACTATAAGAGCCCAAATTTCTAATAATATTGCGAAAAACCACATTCTTCTTTTTTGGAGTGAATGTTTGAGGTGTATAGAAGCCCCTTTGGGTTCTAGGTGAAAATCAAACTCGACACAAATCAAACAAAAATGTTTCCATGGTGTGTATTCTTGTTCATTTTCATCAAATAAACAAAATAAAACTCAGAATAAATCCTGAAAGATAAGATATGAGTATAAAAGATGCTTCAGCGCAAGTGTTCATGTTACTAAAATTGCCCAAATTTCTAAAAATATTGCGAAAAGCAAAAATTTTCAGTTTTAGAGTGAATGTTTCAGGTGTATAGAAGGCATTTATTACATTTTTAGAAAATTTAATTTTTTACATTTTTCCATGAAAAGTGTTAATAGCCCCCTTTGCGTTGTATGTGAAAATCTCACTCGACACAAATCAAACAAAAATGTTTCCATGGTGTGTATTGTTGTTCATTTTCATCAAATAAACAAAATAAAACTCAGAATAAATCCTGAAAGATAAGATATGAGCATAAAAGATGCTTCAGCGCAAGTGTTAATGTTACTAAAAGAGCCCAAATTTCTAAAATATTGCGAAAAACAACAATCTTCTGTTTTAGAGTGAATGTTTGAGGTGTTTAGAAGGCATTTATTTCATTTTTAGAAAATTTAATTTTTCACATTTTTCCATGAAAAGTGCCAATTACCCCCCCTTTGGGTTCTAAGTGAAAATCTCACTTGACACAAATCAAACAAAAATGTTTCCATGGTGTGTATTGTTGTTCATTTTCATCATATAAACAAAATTAAACCCAGAATAAATCCTGAAAAACAAGAAATGAGCATAAAAGATGCTTCAGCGCAAGTGTTATTCTTACTATAAGAGCCCAAATTTCTAAAAATATTGCGAAAAACCACAATCTTCTTTTTTGGAGTGAATGTTTGAGGTGTATAGAAGGCATTTATTTCATTTTTAGAAAATTTAATTTTTCACATTTTTCCATGAAAAGTGCCAATACCCCCCCCCTTTGGGTTCTAGGTGAAAATCTCACTCGGCACAAATCAAACAAAAATGTTTCCATGGTGTGTATTGTTGTTCATTTTCATCAAATAAACAAAATTAAACCCAGAATAAATCCTGAAAAACAAGAAATGAGCATAAAAGATGCTTCAGCGCAAGTGTTATTCTTACTATAAGAGCCCAAATTTCTAAAAACATTGCGAAAAACCACAATCTTCTTTTTTGGAGTGAATGTTTGAGGTGTATAGAAGGCCTTTATTTCATTTTCAGAAAATTTAATTTTTCACATTTTTCCGTGAAAAGTGCCAATACCCCCCCTTTGGGTTCTAGGTGAAAATCTCACTCGACACAAATCAAAAAAAAATGTTTTCATGGTGTGTATTCTTGTTCATTTTCATCAAATAAAAAAAATTAAACCCAGAAAAAATCCTGAAAAACAAGAAATGAGCATAAAAGATGCTTCAGCGCAAGTGTTATTCTAACTGTAAGAGCCCAAATTTCTAAAAATATTGCGAAAAACCACAATCTTCTTTTTTTTAGTGAATGTTTGAAGTGTATAGAAGGCATTTATTTCATTTTTAGAAAATTTCATTTTTCACATTTTTCCATGAAAAGTGCCAATACCCCCCCCTTTGGGTTCTAAGTGAAAATCTCACTCGACACAAATCAAACAAAAATGTTTCCATGGTGTGTATTTTTGTTCATTTTCATCAAATAAAAAAAATTAAACCCAGAATAAATTCTGAAAGACAAGAAATGAGCATAAAAAATGCTTCAGCGCAAGTGTTAATGTTACTATAAGAGCCAAATTTCTAAAAATATTGCAAAAAGCAACAATTTTCATTTTTGGAGTAAATGTTTGAGGTGTATAGAAGGCATTTATTTCATTTTTAGAAAATTTAATTTTTCACATTTTTCGATGAAAAGTGCCAATACCCCCCCCTTTGGGTTCTAGGTGAAAATCTCACTCGACACAAATCAAACAAAAATGTTTCCATGGTGTGTATTGTTGTTCATTTTCATCAAATAAACAAAATTAAACCCAGAATAAATCCTGAAAGACAAGAAATGAGCATAAAAGATGCTTCAGCGCAAGTGTTAATGTTACTATAAGAGCCAAATCTCTAAAAATATTGCGAAAAGCAACAATTTTCATTTTTAGAGTGAATGTTTGAGGTGTATAGAAGGCATTTATTTCATTTTTAGAAAATTTAATTTTTCACATTTTTCCATGAAAAGTGCCAATACCCCCCCTTTGGGTTCTAGGTGAAAATTTCACTCCACACAAATCAAACAAAAATGTTTCCATGGTGTTTATTGTTGTTCATTTTCATCAAATAAACAAAATTAAACCCAGAATAAATCCTGAAAAACAAGAAATGAGCATAAAAGATGCTTCAGCGCAAGTGTAATTCTTACTATAAGAGCCCAAATTTCTAAAAATATTGCGAAAAAACCACAATCTTCTTTTTTGGAGTGAATGTTTGAGGTGTATAGAAGGCATTTATTTATTTCATTTTTAGAAAATTTAATTTTTCACATTTTTCCATGAAAAGTGCCAATACCCCCCCCCTTTGGGTTCTAGGTGAAAATCTCACTCGACACAAATCAAACAAAAATGTTTCCATAGTGTGTATTTTGGTTCATTTTCATCAAATAAACAAAAAAAAAACCAGAATAAATCCTGAAAAACAAGAAATGAGCATAAAAGATGCTTCAGCGCAAGTGTTATTCTTACTATAAGAGCCCAAATTTCTAATAATATTGCGAAAAACCACATTCTTCTTTTTTGGAGTGAATGTTTGAGGTGTATAGAAGCCCCTTTGGGTTCTAGGTGAAAATCAAACTCGACACAAATCAAACAAAAATGTTTCCATGGTGTGTATTCTTGTTCATTTTCATCAAATAAACAAAATAAAACTCAGAATAAATCCTGAAAGATAAGATATGAGTATAAAAGATGCTTCAGCGCAAGTGTTCATGTTACTAAAATTGCCCAAATTTCTAAAAATATTGCGAAAAGCAAAAATTTTCAGTTTTAGAGTGAATGTTTCAGGTGTATAGAAGGCATTTATTACATTTTTAGAAAATTTAATTTTTTACATTTTTCCATGAAAAGTGTTAATAGCCCCCTTTGCGTTGTAGGTGAAAATCTCACTCGACACAAATCAAACAAAAATGTTTCCATGGTGTGTATTCTTGTTCATTTTCATCAAATAAAAAAAATAAAACTCAGAATAAATCCTGAAAGATAAGATATGAGCATAAAAGATGCTTCAGCGCAAGTGTTCATGTTACTAAAAGAGCCCAAATTTCTAAAAATATTGCGAAAAGCAACAATTTTAGGTTTTAGAGTGAATGTTTCAGGTGTATAGAAGGCATTTATTACATTTTTAGAAAATTTAATTTTTCACATTTTTCCATGAAAAGTGCCAATACCCCCCCCCTTTGGGTTCTAGGTGAAAATCTCACTCGATACAAATCAAACAAAAATGTATCCAAGGTGTGTATTGTTGTTCATTTTCATCAAATAAACAAAATAAAACCCAGAATGAATCCTGAAAGACAATAAAAGATCATAAAAGATGCTTCAGCCCAAGTGTTAATGTTACTAAAAGAGCCCAAATTTCTAAAATATTGCGAAAAACAACAATCTTCTGTTTTAGAGTGAATGTTTGAGGTGTTTAGAAGGCATTTATTTCATTTTTAGAAAATTTAATTTTTCACATTTTTCCATGAAAAGTGCCAATTACCCCCCCTTTGGGTTCTAAGTGAAAATCTCACTTGACACAAATCAAACAAAAATGTTTCCATGGTGTGTATTGTTGTTCATTTTCATCATATAAACAAAATTAAACCCAGAATAAATCCTGAAAAACAAGAAATGAGCATAAAAGATGCTTCAGCGCAAGTGTTATTCTTACTATAAGAGCCCAAATTTCTAAAAATATTGCGAAAAACCACAATCTTCTTTTTTGGAGTGAATGTTTGAGGTGTATAGAAGGCATTTATTTCATTTTTAGAAAATTTAATTTTTCACATTTTTCCATGAAAAGTGCCAATACCCCCCCCCTTTGGGTTCTAGGTGAAAATCTCACTCGGCACAAATCAAACAAAAATGTTTCCATGGTGTGTATTGTTGTTCATTTTCATCAAATAAACAAAATTAAACCCAGAATAAATCCTGAAAAACAAGAAATGAGCATAAAAGATGCTTCAGCGCAAGTGTTATTCTTACTATAAGAGCCCAAATTTCTAAATACATTGCGAAAAACCACAATCTTCTTTTTTGGAGTGAATGTTTGAGGTGTATAGAAGGCCTTTATTTCATTTTTAGAAATTTAATTTTTCACATTTTTCCGTGAAAAGTGCCAATACCCCCCCTTTGGGTTCTAGGTGAAAATCTCACTCGACACAAATCAAAAAAAAATGTTTTCATGGTGTGTATTCTTGTTCATTTTCATCAAATAAAAAAAATTAAACCCAGAAAAAATCCTGAAAAACAAGAAATGAGCATAAAAGATGCTTCAGCGCAAGTGTTATTCTAACTGTAAGAGCCCAAATTTCTAAAAATATTGCGAAAAACCACAATCTTCTTTTTTTAGTGAATGTTTGAAGTGTATAGAAGGCATTTATTTCATTTTTAGAAAATTTCATTTTTCACATTTTTCCATGAAAAGTGCCAATACCCCCCCTTTGGGTTCTAGGTGAAAATCTCACTCGACACAAATCAAACAAAAATGTTTCCATGGTGTGTATTGTTGTTCATTTTCATCAAATACACAAAATTAAACCCAGAATAAATCCTGAAAAACAAGAAATGAGCAAAAAAGATGCTTCAGCGCAAGTGTTACTCTTTCTATAAGAGCCCAAATTTCTAAAAATATTGCGAAAAACCACAATCTTCTTTTTTGGAGTGAATGTTTGAGGTGTATAGAAGGCATTTATTTCATTTTTAGAAAATTGAATTTTTCACATTTTTCCATGAAAAGTGCCAATACCCCCCCTTTGGGTTCTAGGTGAAAATCTCACTCGACACAAATCAAACAAAAATGTTTCCATGGTGTGTATTGTTGTTCATTTTCATCAAATAAACAAAATTAAACCCAGAATAAATCCTGAAAGACAAGAAATGAGCATAAAAGATGCTTCAGCGCAAGTGTTAATGTTACTATAAGAGCCAAATTTCTAAAAATATTGCGAAAAGCAACAATTTTCATTTTTAGAGTGAATGTTTGAGGTGTATAGAAGGCATTTATTTCATTTTTAGAACATTTAATTTTTCACATTTTTCCATGAAAAGTGCCAATACCCCCCCTTTGGGTTCTAGGTGAAAATTTCACTCCACACAAATCAAACAAAAATGTTTCCATGGTGTTTATTGTTGTTCATTTTCATCAAATAAACAAAATTAAACCAGAATAAATCCTGAAAAACAAGAAATGAGCATAAAAGATGCTTCAGCGCAAGTGTAATTCTTACTATAAGAGCCCAAATTTCTAAAAATATTGCGAAAAACCACAATCTTCTTTTTTGGAGTGAATGTTTGAGGTGTATAGAAGGCATTTATTTATTTCATTTTTAGAAAATTTAATTTTTCACATTTTTCCATGAAAAGTGCCAATACCCCCCCCTTTGGGTTCTAGGTGAAAATCTCACTCGACACAAATCAAACAAAAATGTTTCCATAGTGTGTATTTTGGTTCATTTTCATCAAATAAACAAAAAAAAAACCAGAATAAATCCTGAAAAACAAGAAATGAGCATAAAAGATGCTTCAGCGCAAGTGTTATTCTTACTATAAGAGCCCAAATTTCTAATAATATTGCGAAAAACCACATTCTTCTTTTTTGGAGTGAATGTTTGAGGTGTATAGAAGCCCCTTTGGGTTCTAGGTGAAAATCAAACTCGACACAAATCAAACAAAAATGTTTCCATGGTGTGTATTCTTGTTCATTTTCATCAAATAAACAAAATAAAACTCAGAATAAATCCTGAAAGATAAGATATGAGTATAAAAGATGCTTCAGCGCAAGTGTTCATGTTATTAAAATTGCCCAAATTTCTAAAAATATTGCGAAAAGCAAAAATTTTCAGTTTTAGAGTGAATGTTTCAGGTGTATAGAAGGCATTTATTACATTTTTAGAAAATTTAATTTTTTACATTTTTCCATGAAAAGTGTTAATAGCCCCCTTTGCGTTGTAGGTGAAAATCTCACTCGACACAAATCAAACAAAAATGTTTCCATGGTGTGTATTGTTGTTCATTTTCATCAAATAAACAAAATAAAACCCAGAATTAATCCTGAAAGACAAGAAATGAGCATAAAAGATGCTTAAGCGCAAGTGTTAATGTTACTAAAAGAGCCCAAATTTCTATAAATATTGCGAAAAACAACAATCTTCTGTTTTAGAGTGAATGTTTGAGGTGTTTAGAAGGCATTTATTTCATATTTAGAAAATTTAATTTTTCACATTTTTCCATGAAAAGTGCCAATACCCCCCCCTTTGGGTTCTAGGTGAAAATCTAACTCGACACTAATCAAACAAAAATGTTTCCATGGTGTGTATTCTTGTTCATTTTCATCAAATAAACAAAATAAAACTCAGAATAAATCCTGAAAGATAAGATATGAGCATAAAAGATGCTTCAGCGCAAGTGTTCATGTTACTAAAAGAGCCCAAATTTCTAAAAATTTTGCGAAAAGCAACAATTTTCAGTTTTAGAGTGAATGTTTCAGGTGTATAGAAGGCATTTATTACATTTTTAGAAAATTTCATTTTTCACATTTTTCCATGAAAAGTGCCAATACCCCCCCCTTTGGGTTCTAGGTGAAAATCTCACTCGACACAAATCAAACAAAAATGTTTCCATGGTGTGTATTGTTGTTCATTTTCATCAAATAAACAAAATTAAACCCGGAATTAATCCTGAAAGACAAGAAATGAGCATAAAAGATGCTTCAGCGCAAGTGTTAATGTTACTATAAGAGCCAAATTTCTAAAAATATTGCGAAAAGCAACAATTTTCATTTTTAGAGTGAATGTTTGAGGTGTATAGAAGGCATTTATTTCATTTTTAGAAAATTTAATTTTTCACATTTTTCCGTGAAAAGTGCCAATACCCCCCCTTTGGGTTCTAGGTGAAAATCTCACTCGACACAAATCAAACAAAAATGTTTCCATGGTGTGTATTCTTGTTCATTTTCATCAAATAAAAAAAATTAAACCCAGAATAAATCCTGAAAAACAAGAAATGAGCATAAAAGATGCTTCAGCGCAAGTGTTATTCTTACTATAAGAGCCCAAATTTCTAAAAATATTGCGAAAAACCACAATTTTCAGTTTTAGAGTGAATGTTTGAGGTGTATAGAAGGCATTTATTTAATTTTTAGAAATTTAATTTTTCACATTTTTCCATGAAAAGTGCCAATACCCCCCCCTTTGGGTTCTAGGTGAAAATCTCAGTCGACACAATTCAAACAAAGATGTTTCCATGGTGTGTATTTTTGTTCATTTTCTTCAAATAAACAAAAAAAAACCCAGAATAAATCCTGAAGGACAAGAAATGAGCATAAAAGATGCTTCAGCGCAAGTGTTAATGTTACTAAAAGAGCCCAAATTTCTAAAAATATTGCGAAAAACCATAATCTTCTGTTTTAGAGTGAATGTTTGAGGTGTATAGAAGGCATTTATTTCATTTTTAGAAAATTTAATTTTTCTCATTTTTCCATGAAAAGTGCCAATACCCCCCCTTTCGGTTCTAGGTGAAAATCTCACTCGACACAAATCAAACAAAAATGTTTCCATGGTGTGTTTTGTTGTTCATTTTCATCAAATAAACAAAATAAAACCCAGAATTAATCCTGAAAGACAAGAAATTAGCATAAAAGATGCTTAAGCGCAAGTGTTAATGTTACTAAAAGAGCCCAAATTTCTATAAATATTGCGAAAAAACAACAATCTTCTGTTTTAGAGTGAATGTTTGAGGTGTTTAGAAGGCATTTATTTCATATTTAGAAAATTTAATTTTTCACATTTTTCCATGAAAAGTGCCAATACCCCCCCCCCTTTGGGTTCTAGGTGAAAATCTCACTCGACACAAATCAAACAAAAATGTATCCAAGGTGTGTATTGTTGTTCATTTTCATCAAATAAACAAAATAAAACCCAGAATGAATCCTGAAAGACAATAAAAGATCATAAAAGATGCTTCAGCCCAAGTGTTAATGTTACTAAAAGAGCCCAAATTTCTAAAATATTGCGAAAAACAACAATCTTCTGTTTTAGAGTGAATGTTTGAGGTGTTTAGAAGGCATTTATTTCATTTTTAGAAAATTTAATTTTTCACATTTTTCCATGAAAAGTGCCAATTACCCCCCCTTTGGGTTCTAAGTGAAAATCTCACTTGACACAAATCAAACAAAAATTTTTCCATGGTGTGTATTGTTGTTCATTTTCATCAAATAAACAAAATAAAACCCAGAATCAATCTTGAAAGACAAGAAATGAGCATAAAAGTTGCTTCAGCGAAAGTGTTAATGTTACTAAAAGAGCCAAAATTTCTAAAAATATTGCGAAAAACAACAATCTTCTGTTTTAGAGTAAATGTTTGAGGTGTTTAGAAGGCATTTATTTCATTTTTAGAAAATTTAATTTTTCACATTTTTCCATGAAAAGTGCCAATACACCCCCCTTTGGGTTCTAGGTGAAAATCTCACTCGACACAAATCAAACAAAAATGTTTCCATGGTGTGTATTCTTGTTCATTTTCATCAAATAAAAAAAATAAAACTCAGAATAAATCCTGAAAGATAAGATATGAGCATAAAAGATGCTTCAGCGCAAGTGTTCATGTTACTAAAAGAGCCCAAATTTCTAAAAATATTGCGAAAAGCAACAATTTTAGGTTTTAGAGTGAATGTTTCAGGTGTATAGAAGGCATTTATTACATTTTTAGAAAATTTAATTTTTCACATTTTTCCATGAAAAGTGCCAATACCCCCCCCTTTGGGTTCTAGGTGAAAATGTCACTCGGCACAAATCAAACAAAAATGTTTCCATGGTGTGTATTGTTGTTCATTTTCATCAAATAAACAAAATTAAACCCAGAATAAACCCTGAAAAACAAGAAATGAGCATAAAAGATGCTTCAGCCCAGGTGTTAATGTTACTAAAAGAGCCCAAATTTCTAAAAATATTGCGAAAAAACCACAATCTTCTTTTTTGGAGTGAATGTTTGAAGTGTATAGAAGGCATTTATTACATTTTTAGAAAATTTCATTTTTCACATTTTTCCATGAAAAGTGCCAATACCCCCCCCTTAGGGTTCTAGGTGAAAATCTCAGTCGACACAAATCAAACAAAAATGTTTCCATGGTGTGTATTGTTGTTCATTTTCATCAAATAAATAAAATAAAATTCAGAATAAATCCTGAAAGACAAGAAATGAGCATAAAAGATGCTTCAGCGCAAGTGTTATTGTTAATAAAAGAGCCAAAATTTCTAAAAATTTTGCGAAAAACAACAATCTTCTGTTTTAGAGTGAATGTTTGATGTTTATAGAAGGCATTTATTTCACTTTTAGAAAATTTAATTTTTCACATTTTTCCATGAAAAGTACCAATACACCCCCCTTTGGGTTCTAGGTGAAAATCTCACTCGACACAAATCAAACAAAAATGTTTCCATGGTGTGTATTGTTGTTCATTTTCATCAAATAAACAAAATTAAACCCAGAATAAATCCTGAAAAACAAGAAATGAGCATAAAAGATGCTTCAGCGCAAGTGTTATTCTTACTATAATAGCCCAAATTTCTAAAAATATTGCGAAAAACCACAATCTTCTTTTTTTTAGTGAATGTTTGAATTGTATAGAAGGCATTTATTTCATTTTTAGAAAATTTCATTTTTCACATTTTTCCATGAAAAGTGCCAATACCCCCCCCTTTGGGTTCTAAGTGAAAATCTCACTCGACACAAATCAAACAAAAATGTTTCCATGGTGTGTATTGTTGTTCATTTTCATCAAATAAAAAAAATTAAACCCAGAATAAATCCTGAAAGACAAGAAATGAGCATAAAAGATGCTTCAGCGCAAGTGTTAATGTTACTATAAGAGCCAAATTTCTAAAAATATTGCGAAAAGCAACAATTTTCATTTTTAGAGTAAATGTTTGAGGTGTATAGAAGGCATTTATTTCATTTTTGGAAAATTTAATTTTTCACATTTTTCCGTGAAAAGTGCCAATATACCCCCCTTTGGGTTCTAGGTGAAAATCTCACTCGACACAAATCAAACAAAAATGTTTCCATGGTGTGTATTGTTGTTCATTTTCATCAAATAAACAAAATTAAACACAGAATAAATCCTGAAAGACAAGAAATGAGCATAAAAGATGCTTCAGCGCAAGTGTTAATGTTACTATAATAGCCAAATTTCTAAAAAAATTGCGAAAAGCAACAATTTTCATTTTTAGAGTGAATGTTTGAGGTGTATAGAAGGCATTTATTTCATTTTTAGAAAATTTAATTTTTCACATTTTTCCATGAAAAGTGCCAATACTCCCCCCTTTGGGTTCTAGGTGAAAATCTCACTCGACACAAATCAAACAAAAATGTTTCCATGGTGTGTATTGTTGTTCATTTTCATCAAATAAATAAAATAAAACTCAGAATAAATCCTGAAAGACAAGAAATGAGCATAAAAGATGCTTCAGCGCAAGTGTTAATGTTACTAAAAGAGCCCAAATTTCTAAAAATATTGCGAAAAACCATAATCTTCTGTTTTAGAGTGAATTTTTGAGGTGTATAGAAGGCATTTATTTCATTTTTAGAAAATTTAATTTTTCACATTTTTCCATGAAAAGTGCCAATACCCCCCCCTTTGGGTTCAAGGTGAAAATCTCACTCGACACAAATCAAACAAAAATGTATCCAAGGTGTGTATTGTTGTTCATTTTCATCAAATAAACAAAATAAAACCGAGAATGTATCCTGAAAGACAATAAATGATTATAAAAGATGCTTCAGCCCAGTTGTTAATGTTACTTAAAGAGCCCAAATTTCTAAAAATATTGCGAAAAACAACAATCTTCTGTTTTAGAGTGAATGTTTGATGTGTTTAGAAGGCATTTATTTCATTTTTAGAAAATTTAATTTTTCGCATTTTTCCATGAAAAGTGCCAATACCCCCCTTTGGGTTCTAGGTGAAAATCTAACTTGACACAAATCAAACAAAAATGTTTCCATGGTGTGTATTTTTGTTCATTTTCATCAAATAAACAAAATAAAACACAGAATTAATCCTGAAAGACAAGAAATGAGCATAAAAGATGCTTCAGCGCAAGTGTTAATGTTATTAAAAGAGCCCAAATTTCTAAAAATATTGGGAAAAACGATAATCTTCTTTTTTGGAGTGAATGTTTGAGGTGCATAGAAGGCATTTATTTCATTTTTAGAAAATTTAATTTTTCACATTTTTCCATGAAAAGTGCCAATACCCCCCCCTTTGGGTTCTAGGTGAAAATCTCACTCGACACAAATCAAACAAAAATGTTTCCATGGTGTGTATTCTTGTTCATTTTCATCAAATAAACAAAATTAAACCCAGAATAAATCCTGAAAAACAAGAAATGAGCATAAAAGATGCTTCAGCGCAAGTTATATTCTTACCAAAAGAGCCCAAATTTCTAAAAATATTGCGAAAACCACAATCTTCTTTTTTGGAGTGAATGTTTCAGGTGTATAGAAGGCATTTATTTCATTTTTAGAAAATTTAATTTTTCACATTTTTCCATGAAAAGTGCCAATACCCCCCCCTTTGGGTTCTAAGTGAAAATCTCACTCGATACAAATCAAACAAAAATGTTTCCATGGTGTGTATTCTTGTTCATTTTCATCAAATAAACAAAATAAAACTCAGAATGTATCCTGAAAGACAATAAATGATTATAAAAGATGCTTCAGCCCAGTTGTTAATGTTACTAAAAGAGCCCAAATTTCTAAAAATATTGCGAAAAGCAACAATTTTCAGTTTTAGAGGGAATGTTTCAGGTGTATAGAAGGCATTTATTACATTTTTAGAAAATTTAATTTTTCACATTTTTTCATGAAAAGTGCCAATACCCCCCCCCCTTTGGGTTCTAGGTGAAAATCTAACTCGACACTATTCAAACAAAAATGTTTCCATGGTGTGTATTCTTGTTCATTTTCATCAAATAAACAAAATAAAACTCAGAATAAATCCTGAAAGATAAGATATGAGCATAAAAGATGCTTCAGCGCAAGTGATCATGTTACTAAAAGAGCCCAAATTTCTAAAAATATTGCGAAAAGCAACAATTTTCAGTTTTAGAGTGAATGTTTCAGGTGTATAGAAGGCATTTATTACATTTTTAGAAAATTTCATTTTTCACATTTTTCCATGAAAAGTGCCAATACCCCCCCCCTTTGGGCTCTAGGTGAAAATGCCACTCAGCACAAATCAAATTAAAATGTTTCCATGGTGTGTATTGTTGTTCATTTTCATCAAATAAACAAAATTAAACCCAGAATAAATCCTGAAAGACTAGAAATGAGCATAAAAGATGCTTCAGCGCAAGTGTTATTCTTACTATAAGAGCCCAAATTTCTAAAAATATTGCGAAAAACCACAATCTTCTGTTTTAGAGTGAATGTTTGAGGTGTATAGAAGGAATTTTTTTCATTTTTAGAAAATTTAATTTTTCACATTTTTCCATGAAAAGTGCCAATACCCCCCCCTTTGGGTTCTAGGTGAAAATCTCACTCGACACAAATCAAACAAAAATGTTTCCATGGTGTGTATTGTTGTTCATTTTCATCAAATGAACAAAAAAACCCAGAATTAATCCTGAAAGACAAGAAATGAGCATAAAAGATGCTTCAGCGCAAGTGTTAATGTTACTTAAAGAGCCCAAATTTCTATAAATATTGCGAAAAACCACAATCTTCTTTTTTGGAATGAATGTTTGAGGTGTATAGAAGGCATTTATTACATTTTTAGAAAATTTCATTTTTCACATTTTTCCATGAAAAGTGCCAATACCCCCCCCTTAGGGTTCTAGGTGAAAATCTCAGTCCACACAAATCAAACAAAAATGTTTCCATGGTGTGTATTGTTGTTCATTTTCATCAAATAAAAAAAATAAAATTCAGAATAAATCCTGAAAGACAAGAAATGAGCATAAAAGATGCTTCAGCGCAAGTGTTATTGTTAATAAAAGAGCCAAAATTTCTAAAAATTTTGCGAAAAACAACAATCTTCTGTTTTAGAGTGAATGTTTGATGTGTATAGAAGGCATTTATTTCATTTTTAGAAAATTTAATTTTTCACATTTTTCCATGAAAAGTGCCAATACACCCCCCTTTGGGTTCTAGGTGAAAATCTCACTCGACACAAATCAAAAAAAAATGTTTCCATGGTGTGTATTCTTGTTCATTTTCATCAAATAAAAAAAATTAAACCCAGAATAAATCCTGAAAAACAAGAAATGAGCATAAAAGATGCTTCAGCGCAAGTGTTATTCTTACTATAAGAGCCCAAATTTCTAAAAATATTGCGAAAAACCACAATCTTCTTTTTTTTAGTGAATGTTTGAAGTGTATAGAAGGCATTTATTTCATTTTTAGAAAATTTAATTTTTCACATTTTTCCATGAAAAGTGCCAATACCCCCCCCTTTGGGTTCTAGGTGAAAATCTCACTCGACACTATTCAAACAAAAATGTTTCCATGGTGTGTATTCTTGTTCATTTTCATCAAATAAACAAAATAAAACTCAGAATAAATCCTGAAAGATAAGATATGAGCATAAAAGATGCTTCAGCGCAAGTGTTCATGTTACTAAAAGAGCCCAAATTTCTAAAAATATTGCGAAAAGCAACAATTTTCAGTTTTAGAGTGAATGTTTCAGGTGTATAGAAGGCATTTATTACATTTTTAGAAAATTTCATTTTTCACATTTTTCCATGAAAAGTGCCAATACCCCCCCCCCCTTTGGGCTCTAGGTGAAAATGTCACTCGGCACAAATCAAATTAAAATGTTTCCATGGTGTGTATTGTTGTTCATTTTCATCAAATAAACAAAATTAAACCCAGAATAAATCCTGAAAGACTAGAAATGAGCATAAAAGATGCTTCAGCGCAAGTGTTATTCTTACTATAAGAGCCCAAATTTCTAAAAATATTGCGAAAAACCACAATCTTCTGTTTTAGAGTGAATGTTTGAGGTGTATTGAGGAATTTTTTTCATTTTTAGAAAATTTATTTTTTCTCATTTTTCCATGAAAAGTGCCAATACCCCCCCTTTCGGTTCTAGGTGAAAATCTCACTCGACACAAATCGAACAAAAGAGTTTCCATGGTGTGTATTTTTGTTCATTTTCTTCAAATAAACAAAAAAAACCCAGAATAAATCCTGAAGGACAAGAAATGAGCATAAAAGATGCTTCAGCGCAAGTGTTAATGTTACTTAAAGAGCCCAAATTTCTAAAAATATTGCGAAAAACCACAATCTTCTTTTTTGGAATGAATGTTTGAGGTGTATAGAAGGCATTTATTACATTTTTAGAAAATTTCATTTTTCACATTTTTCCATGAAAAGTGCCAATACCCCCCCTTAGGGTTCTAGGTGAAAATCTCAGTCGACACAAATCAAACAAAATGTTTCCATGGTGTGTATTGTTGTTCATTTTCATCAAATAAAAAAAATAAAATTCAGAATAAATCCTGAAAGACAAGAAATGAGCATAAAAGATGCTTCAGCGCAAGTGTTATTGTTAATAAAAGAGCCAAAATTTCTAAAAATTTTGCGAAAAACAACAATCTTCTGTTTTAGAGTGAATGTTTGATGTGTATAGAAGGCATTTATTTCATTTTTAGAAAATTTAATTTTTCACATTTTTCCATGAAAAGTGCCAATACACCCCCCTTTGGGTTCTAGGTGAAAATCTCACTCGACACAAATCAAAAAAAAATGTTTTCATGGTGTGTATTCTTGTTCATTTTCATCAAATAAAAAAAATTAAACCCAGAATAAATCCTGAAAAACAAGAAATGAGCATAAAAGATGCTTCAGCGCAAGTGTTATTCTTACTATAAGAGCCCAAATTTCTAAAAATATTGCGAAAAACCACAATCTTCTTTTTTTTAGTGAATGTTTGAAGTGTATAGAAGGCATTTATTTCATTTTTAGAAAATTTAATTTTTCACATTTTTCCATGAAAAGTGCCAATACCCCCCCCTTTGGGTTCTAGGTGAAAATCTCACTCGACACAAATCAAACAAAAATGTTTCCATGGTGTGTATTGTTGTTCATTTTCATCAAATAAACAAAATTAAACCCAGAATAAATCCTGAAAGACAAGAAATGAGCATAAAAGATGCTTCAGCGCAAGTGTTCATGTTACTATAAGAGCCAAATTTCTAAAAATATTGCGAAAAGCAACAATTTTCATTTTTAGAGTAAATGTTTGAGGTGTATAGAAGGAATTTATTTCATTTTTAGAAAATTTAATTTTTCACATTTTTCCATGAAAAGTGCCAATACCCCCCCCCTTTGGGTTCTAGGTGAAAATTTCACTCGACACAAATCAAACAAAAATGTTTCCATGGTGTGTATTCTTGTTCATTTTCATCAAATAAACAAAATAAAACTCAGAATAAATCCTGAAAGATAAGATATGAGCATAAAAGATGCTTCAGCGCAAGTGTTCATGTTACTAAAAGAGCCCAAATTTCTAAAAATATTGCGAAAAGCAACAATTTTCAGTTTTAGAGTGAATGTTTCAGGTGTATAAAAGGCATTTATTACATTTTTAGAAAATTTAATTTTTCACATTTTTCCATGAAAAGTGCCAATACCCCCCCTTTGGGTTCTAGGTGAAAATCTCACTCGACACAATTCAAACAAAAATGTTTCCATGGTGTGTATTCTTGTTCATTTTCATCAAATATACAAAATAAAACTCAGAATAAATCCTGAAAGATAAGATATGAACATAAAAGATGCTTCAGCGCAAGTGTTCATGTTACTAAAAGAGCCCAAATTTCTAAAAATATTGGGAAAAGCAACAATTTTCAGTTTTAGAGTGAATGTTTCAGGTGTATAGAAGGCATTTATTACTTTTTTAGAAAATTTAATTTTTCACATTTTTCCATGAAAAGTGCCAATACCCCCCCCTTTGGGTTCTAGGTGAAAATCTCACTCGACACAAATCAAACAAAAATGTTTCCATGGTGTGTATTGTTGTTCATTTTCATCAAATAAACAAAATTAAACCAAGAATAAATCCTGAAAGACAAGAAATGAGCATAAAAGATGCTTCAGCGCAAGTGTTATTCTTACTATAAGAGCCCAAATTTCCAAAAATATTGCGAAAAACCACAATCTTCTGTTTTAGAGTGAATGTTTGAGGTGTATAGAAGGCATTTATTTCATTTTTAGAAAATTTAATTTTTCACATTTTTCCATGAAAAGTGCCAATACCCCCCCCTTTGGGTTCTAGGTGAAAATCTCACTCGACACAAATCAAACAAAAATGTTTCCATGGTGTGTATTGTTGTTCATTTTCATCAAATAAACAAAATTAAACCCAGAATAAATCCTGAAAAACAAGAAATGAGAATAAAAGATGCTTCAGCGCAAGTGTTATTCTAACTATAAGAGCCCAAATTTCTAAAAATATTGCGAAAAACCACAATCTTCTTTTTTGGAGTGAATTTTTGAGGTGTATAGAAGGCATTTATTTCATTTTTAGAAAATTTAATTTTTCACATTTTTCCATGAAAAGTGCCAATACCCCCCCCTTTGGGTTCTAGGTAAAAATCTCACTCGACACAAATCAAACAAAAATGCTTCCATGGTGTGTATTCTTGTTCATTTTCATCAAATAAACAAAATAAAACTCAGAATAAATCCTGAAAGATAAGATATGAGCATAAAAGATGCTTCAGCGCAAGTGTCCATGTTGTTAAAAGAGCCCAAATTTCTAAAAATATTGCGAAAAGCAACAATTTTCAGTTTTAGAGTGAATGTTTCAGGTGTATAGAAGGCATTTATTTCATTTTTAGAAAATTTAATTTTTCACATTTTTCCATGAAAAGTGCCAATACCCCCCCTTTGGGTTCTAGGTGAAAATCTCACTCGACACAAATCAAACAAAAATGTTTCCATGGTGTGCCTTCTTGTTCATTTTCATCAAATAAACAAAATAAAACTCAGAATAAATCCTGAAAGATAAGATATGAGCATAAAAGATGCTTCAGCGCAAGTGTTATTCTTAATATAAGAGCCCAAATTTCTAAAAATATTGCGAAAAACCACAATCTTCTGTTTTAGAGTGAATGTTTAAGGTGTATAGAAGGCATTTATTTCATTTTTAGAAAATTTAATTTTTCACATTTTTCCGTGAAAAGTGCCAATACCCCCCCCCCCTTTGGGTTCTAGGTGAAAATCTCACTCGACACAAATCAAACAAAAATGTTTCCATGGTGTGTATTGTTGTTCATTTTCATCAAATAAACAAAATTAAACCCAGAATAAATCCTGAAAAACAAGAAATGTGCATAAAAGATGCTTCAGCGCAAGTGTTATTCTTACTATAAGAGCCCAAATTTCTAAAAATATTGCGAAAAACCACAATCTTCTTTTTTGGAGTGAATGTTTTAGGTGTATAGAAGGCATTTATTTCATTTTTAGAAAATTTAATTTTTCACATTTTTCCATGAAAAGTGCCAATACCCCCCCCTTTGGGTTCTATGTGAAAATCTCACTCGACACAAATCAAACAAAAATGTTTCCATGGTGTGTATTGTTGTTCATTTTCATCAAATAAACAAAATTTAACCCAGAATAAATCCTGAAAGACAAGAAATGAGCATAAAAGATGCTTCAGCGCAAGTGTTAATGTTACTATAAGAGCCCAAATTTCTAAAAATATTGCGAAAAACCACAATCTTCTTTTTTGGAGTGAATGTTTGAAGTGTATAGAAGGCATTTATTTCATTTTTAGAAAATTTAATTTTCCACATTTTTCCATGAAAAGTGCCAATACCCCCCCCTTTGGGTTCTAGGTGAAAATCTCACTCGACACAAATCAAACAAAAATGTTTCCATGGGGTGTATTCTTGTTCATTTTCATCAAATAAACAAAATAAAACTCAGAATAAATCCTGAAAGATAAGATATGAGCATAAAAGATGCTTCAGCGCAAGTGTTTATGTTACTAAAAGAGCCCAAATTTCTAAAAATATTGCGAAAAACCATAATCTTCTGTTTTAGAGTGAATTTTTGAGGTGTATAGAAGGCATTTATTTCATTTTTAGAAAATTTAATTTTTCTCATTTTTCCATGAAAAGTGCCAATACCCACCCCTTTGGGTTCTAGGTGAAAATCTCACTCGACACAAATCAAACAAAAATGTTTCCATGGTGTGTATTGTTGTTTATTTTCATCAAATAAACAAAATTAAACCCAGAATAAATCCTGAAAGACAAGAAATTAGCATAAAAGATGCTTCAGCGCAAATGTTAATGTTACTATAAGAGCCAAATTTCTAAAAATATTGCGAAAAGCAACAATTTTCAGTTTTAGAGTAAATGTTTGAGGTGTATAGAAGGAATTTATTTCATTTTTAGAAAATTTAATTTTTCACATTTTTCCATGAAAAGTGCCAATACCCCCCCCTTTGGGTTCTAGGTGAAAATCTCACTCGACACAAATCAAACAAAAATGTTTCCATGGTGTGTATTGTTGTTCATTTTCATCAAATAAACAAAATTAAACCAAGAATAAATCCTTAAAGACAAGAAATGAGCATAAAAGATGCTTCAGCGCAAGTGTTATTCTTACTATAAGAGCCCAAATTTCCAAAAATATTGCGAAAAACCACAATCTTCTGTTTTAGAGTGAATGTTTGAGGTGTATAGAAGGCATTTATTTCATTTTTAGAAAATTTAATTTTTCACATTTTTCCATGAAAAGTGCCAATACCCCCCCCTTTGGGTTCAAGGTGAAAATCTCACTCGACACAAATCAAACAAAAATGTTTCCATGGTGTGTATTGTTGTTCATTTTCATCAAATAAACAAAATTAAACCCAGAATAAATCCTGAAAAACAAGAAATGAGCATAAAAGATGCTTCAGCGCAAGTGTAAATGTTACTATTAGAGCCAAATTTCTAAAAATATTGCGAAAAGCAACAATTTTCATTTTTAGAGTGAATGTTTGAGGTGTATAGAAGGCATTTATTTCATTTTTAGAAAATTTAATTTTTCACATTTTTCCGTGAAAAGTGCCAATACCCCCCCCCTTTTGGTTCTAGGTGAAAATCCCACTCGACACAAATCAAACAAAAATGTTTCCATGGTGTGTATTGTTGTTCATTTTCATCAAATAAACAAAATTAAACCCAGAATAAATCCTGAAAAACAAGAAATGAGAATAAAAGATGCTTCAGCGCAAGTGTTATTCTAACTATAAGAGCCCAAATTTCTAAAAATATTGCGAAAAACCACAATCTTCTTTTTTGGAGTGAATTTTTGAGGTGTATAGAAGGCATTTATTTCATTTTTAGAAAATTTAATTTTTCACATTTTTCCATGAAAAGTGCCAATACCCCCCCTTTGGGTTCTAGGTAAAAATCTCACTCGACACAAATCAAACAAAAATGCTTCCATGGTGTGTATTCTTGTTCATTTTCATCAAATAAACAAAATAAAACTCAGAATAAATCCTGAAAGATAAGATATGAGCATAAAAGATGCTTCAGCGCAAGTGTTTATGTTACTAAAAGAGCCCAAATTTCTAAAAATATTGCGAAAAACCATAATCTTCTGTTTTAGAGTGAATTTTTGAGGTGTATAGAAGGCATTTATTTCATTTTTAGAAAATTTAATTTTTCTCATTTTTCCATGAAAAGTGCCAATACCCACCCCTTTGGGTTCTAGGTGAAAATCTCACTCGACACAAATCAAACAAAAATGTTTCCATGGTGTGTATTGTTGTTCATTTTCATCAAATAAACAAAATTAAACCCAGAATAAATCCTGAAAAACAAGAAATGAGCATAAAAGATGCTTCAGCGCAAGTGTAAATGTTACTATTAGAGCCAAATTTCTAAAAATATTGCGAAAAGCAACAATTTTCATTTTTAGAGTGAATGTTTGAGGTGTATAGAAGGCATTTATTTCATTTTTAGAAAATTTAATTTTTCACATTTTTCCGTGAAAAGTGCCAATACCCCCCCCTTTTGGTTCTAGGTGAAAATCACACTCGACACAAATCAAACAAAAATGTTTCCATGGTGTGTATTGTTGTTCATTTTCATCAAATAAACAAAATTAAACCCAGAATAAATCCTGAAAAACAAGAAATGAGAATAAAAGATGCTTCAGCGCAAGTGTTATTCTAACTATAAGAGCCCAAATTTCTAAAAATATTGCGAAAAACCACAATCTTCTTTTTTGGAGTGAATTTTTGAGGTGTATAGAAGGCATTTATTTCATTTTTAGAAAATTTAATTTTTCACATTTTTCCATGAAAAGTGCCAATACCCCCCCCCTTTGGGTTCTAGGTAAAAATCTCACTCGACACAAATCAAACAAAAATGCTTCCATGGTGTGTATTCTTGTTCATTTTCATCAAATAAACAAAATAAAACTCAGAATAAATCCTGAAAGATAAGATATGAGCATAAAAGATGCTTCAGCGCAAGTGTCCATGTTGTTAAAAGAGCCCAAATTTCTAAAAATATTGCGAAAAGCAACAATTTTCAGTTTTAGAGTGAATGTTTCAGGTGTATAGAAGGCATTTATTTCATTTTTAGAAAATTTAATTTTTCACATTTTTCCATGAAAAGTGCCAATACCCCCCCTTTGGGTTCTAGGTGAAAATCTCACTCGACACAAATCAAACAAAAATGTTTCCATGGTGTGCCTTCTTGTTCATTTTCATCAAATAAACAAAATAAAACTCAGAATAAATCCTGAAAGATAAGATATGAGCATAAAAGATGCTTCAGCGCAAGTGTTATTCTTAATATAAGAGCCCAAATTTCTAAAAATATTGCGAAAAACCACAATCTTCTGTTTTAGAGTGAATGTTTAAGGTGTATAGAAGGCATTTATTTCATTTTTAGAAAATTTAATTTTTCACATTTTTCCGTGAAAAGTGCCAATACCCCCCCCCCCTTTGGGTTCTAGGTGAAAATCTCACTCGACACAAATCAAACAAAAATGTTTCCATGGTGTGTATTGTTGTTCATTTTCATCAAATAAACAAAATTAAACCCAGAATAAATCCTGAAAAACAAGAAATGTGCATAAAAGATGCTTCAGCGCAAGTGTTATTCTTACTATAAGAGCCCAAATTTCTAAAAATATTGCGAAAAACCACAATCTTCTTTTTTGGAGTGAATGTTTTAGGTGTATAGAAGGCATTTATTTCATTTTTAGAAAATTTAATTTTTCACATTTTTCCATGAAAAGTGCCAATACCCCCCCCTTTGGGTTCTAGGTGAAAATCTCACTCGACACAAATCAAACAAAAATGTTTCCATGGTGTGTATTGTTGTTCATTTTCATCAAATAAACAAAATTAAACCCAGAATAAATCCTGAAAGACAAGAAATGAGCATAAAAGATGCTTCAGCGCAAGTGTTAATGTTACTATAAGAGCCCAAATTTCTAAAAATATTGCGAAAAACCACAATCTTCTTTTTTGGAGTGAATGTTTGAAGTGTATAGAAGGCATTTATTTCATTTTTAGAAAATTTAATTTTCCACATTTTTCCATGAAAAGTGCCAATACCCCCCCCTTTGGGTTCTAGGTGAAAATCTCACTCGACACAAATCAAACAAAAATGTTTCCATGGGGTGTATTCTTGTTCATTTTCATCAAATAAACAAAATAAAACTCAGAATAAATCCTGAAAGATAAGATATGAGCATAAAAGATGCTTCAGCGCAAGTGTTTATGTTACTAAAAGAGCCCAAATTTCTAAAAATATTGCGAAAAACCATAATCTTCTGTTTTAGAGTGAATTTTTGAGGTGTATAGAAGGCATTTATTTCATTTTTAGAAAATTTAATTTTTCTCATTTTTCCATGAAAAGTGCCAATACCCACCCCTTTGGGTTCTAGGTGAAAATCTCACTCGACACAAATCAAACAAAAATGTTTCCATGGTGTGTATTGTTGTTTATTTTCATCAAATAAACAAAATTAAACCCAGAATAAATCCTGAAAGACAAGAAATTAGCATAAAAGATGCTTCAGCGCAAATGTTAATGTTACTATAAGAGCCAAATTTCTAAAAATATTGCGAAAAGCAACAATTTTCAGTTTTAGAGTAAATGTTTGAGGTGTATAGAAGGAATTTATTTCATTTTTAGAAAATTTAATTTTTCACATTTTTCCATGAAAAGTGCCAATACCCCCCCCTTTGGGTTCTAGGTGAAAATCTCACTCGACACAAATCAAACAAAAATGTTTCCATGGTGTGTATTGTTGTTCATTTTCATCAAATAAACAAAATTAAACCAAGAATAAATCCTTAAAGACAAGAAATGAGCATAAAAGATGCTTCAGCGCAAGTGTTATTCTTACTATAAGAGCCCAAATTTCCAAAAATATTGCGAAAAAACCACAATCTTCTGTTTTAGAGTGAATGTTTGAGGTGTATAGAAGGCATTTATTTCATTTTTAGAAAATTTAATTTTTCACATTTTTCCATGAAAAGTGCCAATACCCCCCCCTTTGGGTTCAAGGTGAAAATCTCACTCGACACAAATCAAACAAAAATGTTTCCATGGTGTGTATTGTTGTTCATTTTCATCAAATAAACAAAATTAAACCCAGAATAAATCCTGAAAAACAAGAAATGAGCATAAAAGATGCTTAAGCGCAAGTGTAAATGTTACTATTAGAGCCAAATTTCTAAAAATATTGCGAAAAGCAACAATTTTCATTTTTAGAGTGAATGTTTGAGGTGTATAGAAGGCATTTATTTCATTTTTAGAAAATTTAATTTTTCACATTTTTCCGTGAAAAGTGCCAATACCCCCCCCCTTTTGGTTCTAGGTGAAAATCCCACTCGACACAAATCAAACAAAAATGTTTCCATGGTGTGTATTGTTGTTCATTTTCATCAAATAAACAAAATTAAACCCAGAATAAATCCTGAAAAACAAGAAATGAGAATAAAAGATGCTTCAGCGCAAGTGTTATTCTAACTATAAGAGCCCAAATTTCTAAAAATATTGCGAAAAACCACAATCTTCTTTTTTGGAGTGAATTTTTGAGGTGTATAGAAGGCATTTATTTCATTTTTAGAAAATTTAATTTTTCACATTTTTCCATGAAAAGTGCCAATACCCCCCCTTTGGGTTCTAGGTAAAAATCTCACTCGACACAAATCAAACAAAAATGCTTCCATGGTGTGTATTCTTGTTCATTTTCATCAAATAAACAAAATAAAACTCAGAATAAATCCTGAAAGATAAGATATGAGCATAAAAGATGCTTCAGCGCAAGTGTTTATGTTACTAAAAGAGCCCAAATTTCTAAAAATATTGCGAAAAACCATAATCTTCTGTTTTAGAGTGAATTTTTGAGGTGTATAGAAGGCATTTATTTCATTTTTAGAAAATTTAATTTTTCTCATTTTTCCATGAAAAGTGCCAATACCCACCCCTTTGGGTTCTAGGTGAAAATCTCACTCGACACAAATCAAACAAAAATGTTTCCATGGTGTGTATTGTTGTTCATTTTCATCAAATAAACAAAATTAAACCCAGAATAAATCCTGAAAGACAAGAAATGAGCATAAAAGATGCTTCAGCGCAAGTGTTAATGTTACTATAAGAGCCAAATTTCTAAAAATATTGCGAAAAGCAACAATTTTCAGTTTTAGAGTAAATGTTTGAGGTGTATAGAAGGAATTTATTTCATTTTTAGAAAATTTAATTTTTCACATTTTTCCATGAAAAGTGCCAATACCCCCCCCTTTGGGTTCTAGGTGAAAATCTCACTCGACACAAATCAAACAAAAATGTTTCCATGGTGTGTATTGTTGTTCATTTTCATCAAATAAACAAAATTAAACCAAGAATAAATCCTGAAAGACAAGAAATGAGCATAAAAGATGCTTCAGCGCAAGTGTTATTCTTACTATAAGAGCCCAAATTTCCAAAAATATTGCGAAAAACCACAATCTTCTGTTTTAGAGTGAATGTTTGAGGTGTATAGAAGGCATTTATTTCATTTTTAGAAAATTTAATTTTTCACATTTTTCCATGAAAAGTGCCAATACCCCCCCCTTTGGGTTCTAGGTGAAAATCTCACTCGACACAAATCAAACAAAAATGTTTCCATGGTGTGTATTGTTGTTCATTTTCATCAAATAAACAAAATTAAACCCAGAATAAATCCTGAAAAACAAGAAATGAGCATAAAAGATGCTTCAGCGCAAGTGTAAATTTTACTATTAGAGCCAAATTTCTAAAAATATTGCGAAAAGCAACAATTTTCATTTTTAGAGTGAATGTTTGAGGTGTATAGAAGGCATTTATTTCATTTTTAGAAAATTTAATTTTTCACATTTTTCCGTGAAAAGTGCCAATACCCCCCCCTTTTGGTTCTAGGTGAAAATCCCACTCGACACAAATCAAACAAAAATGTTTCCATGGTGTGTATTGTTGTTCATTTTCATCAAATAAACAAAATTAAACTCAGAATAAATCCTGAAAAACAAGAAATGAGAATAAAAGATGATTCAGCGCAAGTGTTATTCTAACTATAAGAGCCCAAATTTCTAAAAATATTGCGAAAAACCACAATCTTCTTTTTTGGAGTGAATTTTTGAGGTGTATAGAAGGCATTTATTTCATTTTTAGAAAATTTAATTTTTCACATTTTTCCATGAAAAGTGCCAATACCCCCCCCTTTGGGTTCTAGGTAAAAATCTCACTCGACACAAATCAAACAAAAATGCTTCCATGGTGTGTATTCTTGTTCATTTTCATCAAATAAACAAAATAAAACTCAGAATAAATCCTGAAAGATAAGATATGAGCATAAAAGATGCTTCAGCGCAAGTGTCCATGTTGTTAAAAGAGCCCAAATTTCTAAAAATATTGCGAAAAGCAACAATTTTCAGTTTTAGAGTGAATGTTTCAGGTGTATAGAAGGCATTTATTACATTTTTAGAAAATTTAATTTTTCACATTTTTCCATGAAAAGTGCCAATACCCCCCCTTTGGGTTATAGGTGAAAATCTCACTCGACACAAATCAAACAAAAATGTTTCTATGGTGTGTATTGTTGTTCATTTTCATCAAATAAACAAAATTAAACCCAGAATAAATCCTGAAATACAAGAAATGAGCATAAAAGATGCTTCAGCGATAGTGTTATTCTTGCTATTAGAGCCCAAATTTCGAAAAATATTGCGAAAAACCACAATCTTCTTTTTTGGAGTGAATGTTTGAGGTGTATAGAAGGCATTTATTTCATTTTTAGAAAATTTAATTTTTCACATTTTTCCATGAAAAGTGCCAAAACCCCCCCCTATGGGTTCTAGGTGAAAATCTCACTCGACACAAATCAAACAAAAATGTTTCCATGGTGTGTATTGTTGTTCATTTTCATCAAATAAACAAAATTAAACCCAGAATAAATCCTGAAAGACAAGAATGAGCATAAAAGATGCTTCAGCGCAAGTGTTCATGTTACTAAAAGAGCCCAAATTTCTAAAAATATTGCGAAAAGCAACAGTTTTCAGTTTTAGAGTGAATGTTTCAGGTGTATAGAAGGCATTTATTACTTTTTTAGAAAATTTAATTTTTCACATTTTTCCATGAAAAGTGCCAATACCCCCCCCTTTGGGTTCTAGGTGAAAATCTCACTCGACACAAATCAAACAAAAATGTTTCCATGGTGTGTATTGTTGTTCATTTTCATCAAATAAACAAAATTAAACCAAGAATAAATCCTGATAGACAAGAAATGGGCATAAAAGATGCTTCAGCGCAAGTGTTATTCTTACTATAAGAGCCCAAATTTCTAAAAATATTGCGAAAAACCACAATCTTCTGTTTAGAGTGAATGTTTGAGGTGTATAGAAGGCATTTATTTCATTTTTAGAAAATTTAATTTTTCACATTTTTCCATGAAAAGTGCCAATCCCCCCCCCTTTGGGTTCTAGGTGAAAATCTCACTCGACACAAATCAAACAAAAATGTTTCCATGGTGTGTATTGTTGTTCATTTTCATCAAATAAACAAAATTAAACCCAGAATTAATCCTGAAAAACAAGAAATGAGCATAAAAGATGCTTCAGCGCAAGTGTAAATGTTACTTTTAGAGCCAAATTTCTAAAAATATTGCGAAAAACAACAATCTTCTATTTTAGAGTGAATGTTTGAGGTGTATAGAAGGCATTTATTTCATTTTTAGAAAATTTAATTTTTCTCATTTCTCCATGAAAAGTGCCAATACCCCCCCCTTTGGGTTCTAGGTGAAAATCTCACTCAACACAAATCAAACAAAAATGTTTCCATGGTGTGTATTGTTGTTCATTTTCATCAAATAAAGAAAATTAAACCCAGAATAAATCCTGAAAAACAAGAAATGAGCATAAAAGATGCTTCAGCGCAAGTGTTATTCTTACTATAAGAGTCCAAATTTCTAAAAATATCGCGAAAAACCACAATCTTCTTTTTTGGAGTGAATGTTTGAGGGTTATAGAAGGCATTTATTTCATTTTTAGAAAAGTTAATTTTTCACATTTTTCCATGAAAAGTGCCAATACCCCCCCTTTGGGTTCTAGGTGAAAATCTCACTCGACACTAATCAAACAAAAATGTTTCCATGGTGTGTATTCTTGTTCATTTTCATCAAATAAACAAAATTAAACCCAGAATAAATCCTGAAAGACAAGAAATGAGCATAAAAGATGCTTCAGCGCAAGTGTTAATGTTACTATAAGAGCCAAATTTCTAAAAATATTGCGAAAAGCAACAATTTTCATTTTTAGAGTGAATCTTTGAGGTGTATAGTAGGCATTTATTTCATTTTTAGAAAATTTAATTTTTCACATTTTTCCGTGAAAAGTGCCAATACCCCCCTTTTACCTAGAACCCTTTGGGTTCTAGGTGAAAATCTCACTCGACACAAATCAAACAAAAATGTTTCCATGGTGTGTATTCTTGTTCATTTTCATCAATTAAACAAAATAAAACTCAGATTAAATCCTGAAAGATAAGATATCAGCATAAAAGATGCTTCAGCGCAAGTGTTCATGTTACTAAAAGAGCCCAAATTTCTAAAAATATTGCGAAAAGCAACAATTTTCAGTTTTAGAGTGAATGTTTCAGGTGTATAGAAGGCATTTATTACATTTTTAGAAAATTTAATTTTTCACATTTTTCCATGAAAAGTGCCAATACCCCCCCTTTGGGTTCTAGGTGAAAATCTAACTGGACACTAATCAAACAAAAATGTTTCCATGGTGTGTATTCTTGTTCATTTTCATCAAATAAACAAAATAAAACTCAGAATAAATCCTGAAAGATAAGATATGAGCATAAAAGATGCTTCAGCGCAAGTGTTCATGTTACTAAAAGAGCCCAAATTTCTAAAAATTTTGCGAAAAGCAACAATTTTCAGTTTTAAGGTGAATGTTTCAGGTGTATAGAAGGCATTTATTACATTTTTAGAAAATTTCATTTTTCACATTTTTCCATGAAAAGTGCCAATACCCCCCCCTTTGGGTTCTAGGTGAAAATCTCACTCGACACAAATCAAACAAAAATGTTTCCATGGTGTGTATTGTTGTTCATTTTCATCAAATAAACAAAATTAAACCCAGAATAAATCCTGAAAGACAAGAAATGAGCATAAAAGATGCTTCAGCGCAAGTGTTAATGTTACTATAAGAGCCCAAATTTCTAAAAATATTGCGAAAAACCACAATCTTCTGTTTTAGAGTGAATGTTTGAGGTGTATAGAAGGCATTTATTTCATTTTTAGAAAATTTAATGTTTCACATTTTTCCATAAAAAGTGCCAATACCCCCCCCTTTGGGTTCTAGGTGAAAATCTCACTCGACACAAATCAAACAAAAATGATTCCATGGTGTGTATTGTTGTTCATTTTCATCAAATAAACAAAATTAAACCCAGAATAAATCCTGAAAGACAAGAAATGAGCATAAAAGATGCTTCAGCGCAAGTGTTAATGTTACTATAAGAGCCAAATTTCTAAAAATATTGCGAACAGCAACAATTTTTATTTTTAGAGTGAATGTTTGAGGTGTATAGAAGGCATTTATTTCATTTTTAGAAAATTTAATTTTTCATATTTTTCCGTGAAAAGTGCCAATAAAGTGCCCTTTGGGTTCTAGGTGAAAATCTCACTCGACACAAATCAAACAAAAATGTTTCCATGGTGTGTATTGTTGTTCATTTTCATCAAATAAACAAAATTAAACCCAGAATAAATCCTGAAAAACAAGAAATGAGCATAAAAGATGCTTCAGCGCAAGTGTTAATCTTACTATAAGAGCCCAAATTTCTAAAAATATTGCGAAAAACCACAATCTTCTTTTTTGGAGTGAATGTTTGAGGTGTATAGAAGGCATTTATTTCATTTTTAGAAAATTTAATTTTTCACATTTTTCCATGAAAATTGCCAATACCCCCCCCTTTGGGTTCTAGGTGAAAATCTCACTCGACACAAATCAAACAAAAATGTTTCCATGGTGTGTATTGTTGTTCATTTTCATCAAATAAACAAAATAAAACCCAGAATAAATCCTGTAAAACAAGAAATGAGCAAAAAAGATGCCTCAGCGCAAGTGTTACTCTTTCTATAAGAGCCCAAATTTCTAAAAATATTGCGAAAAACCACAATCTTCTTTTTTGGAGTGAATGTTTGAGGTGTATAGAAGGCATTTATTTCATTTTTAGAAAATTGAATTTTTCACATTTTTCCATGAAAAGTGCCAATACCCCCCCCTTTGGGTTCTAGGTGAAAATCTCACTCGACACAAATCTAACAAAAATGTTTCCATGTTGTGTATTCTTGACATTTTCATCAAATAAACAAAATTAAACCCAGAATAAATCCTGAAAGACAAGAAATGAGCATAAAAGATTCTTCAGCGCAAGTGTTATTCTTACTATAAGAGCCCAAATTTCTAAAAATATTGCAAAAAACCACAATCTTTATTTAAGAGTGAATGTTTGCGGTGTATAGAAGGCATTTATTTCATTTTTAGAAAATTTAATTTTTCTCATTTCTCCATGAAAAGTGCCAATACCCCCCCCTTTGGGTTCCAGGTGAAAATCTCACTCGACACAAATCAAACAAAAATGTTTCCATGGTGTGTCTTGTTGTTCATTTTCATCAAATAAACAAAATTAAACCCAGAATAAATCCTGAAAGACAAGAAATGAGCATAAAAGATGCTTCAGCGCAAGTGTTAATGTTACTATAAGAGCCTAAATTTCTAAAAATATTGCGAAAAACCACAATCTTTATTTTAGAGTGAATGTTTGCGGTGTATAGAAGGCATTTATTTCATTTTTAGAAAATTTAATTTTTCTCATTTCTCCATGAAAAGTGCCAATACCCCCCCCTTTGGGTTCTAGGTGAAAATCTCACTCAACACAAATCAAACAAAAATGTTTCCATGGTGTGTATTGTTGTTCATTTTCATCAAATAAAGAAAATTAAACCCAGAATAAATCCTGAAAAACAAGAAATGAGCATAAAAGATGCTTCAGCGCAAGTGTTATTCTTACTATAAGAGCCCAAATTTCTAAAAATATCGCGAAAAAACCACAATCTTCTTTTTTGGAGTAAATGTTTGAGGGTTATAGAAGGCATTTATTTCTTTTTTAGAAAAGTTAATTTTTCACATTTTTTCCATGAAAAGTGCCAATACCCCCCCCTTTGGGTTCTAGGTGAAAATCTCACTCAACACAAATCAAACAAAATGTTTCCATGGTGTATATTGTTGTTCATTTTCATCAAATAAAGAAAATTAAACCCAGAATAAATCCTGAAAGACAAGAAATGAGCATAAAAGATGCTTCAGCGCAAGTGTTAATGTTACTATAAGAGCCCAAATTTCTAAAAATATTGCGAAAAACCACAATCTTTATTTTAGAGTGAATGTTTGCGGTGTATAGAAGGCATTTATTTCATTTTTAGAAAATTTAATTTTTCTCATTTCTCCATGAAAAGTGCCAATACCCCCCCCTTTGGGTTCTAGGTGAAAATCTCACTCAACACAAATCAAACAAAAATGTTTCCATGGTGTGTATTGTTGTTCATTTTCATCAAATAAAGAAAATTAAACCCAGAATAAATCCTGAAAAACAAGAAATGAGCATAAAAGATGCTTCAGCGCAAGTGTTATTCTTACTATAAGAGCCCAAATTTCTAAAAATATCGCGAAAAACCACAATCTTCTTTTTTGGAGTGAATGTTTGAGGGTTATAGAAGGCATTTATTTCATTTTTAGAAAAGTTAATTTTTCACATTTTTCCATGAAAAGTGCCAATACCCCCCCTTTGGGTTCTAGGTGAAAATCTCACTCGACACAAATCAAACAAAAATGTTTCCATGGTGTGTATTCTTGTTCATTTTCATCAAATAAACAGAATTAAACCCAGAATAAATCCTGAAAGACAAGAAATGAGCATAAAAGATGATTCAGCGCAAGTGTTAATGTTACTATAAGAGCCAAATTTCTAAAAATATTGCGAAAAGCAACAATTTTCATTTTTAGAGTGAATCTTTGAGGTGTATAGAAGGCATTTATTTCATTTTTAGAAAATTTAATTTTTCACATTTCTCCGTGAAAAGTGGCAATACCCCCCCCCTTTGGGTTCTAGGTGAAAATCCCACTAGACACAAATCAAACAAAAATGTTTCCATGGTGTGTATTGTTGTTCATTTTCATCAAATACACAAAATTAAACCCAGAATAAATCCTGAAAAACAAGAAATGAGCAAAAAAGATGCTTCAGCGCAAGTGTTACTCTTTCTATAAGAGCCCAAATTTCTAAAAATATTGCGAAAAACCACAATCTTCTTTTTTGGAGTGAATGTTTGAGGTGTATAGAAGGCATTTATTTCATTTTTAGAAAATTGAATTTTTCACATTTTTCCATGAAAAGTGCCAATACCCCCCCTTTGGGTTCTAGGTGAAAATCTCACTCGACACAAATCTAACAAAAATGTTTCCATGGTGTGTATTCTTGACATTTTCATCAAATAAACAAAATTAAACCCAGAATAAATCCTGAAAGACAAGAAATGAGCATAAAAGATTCTTCAGCGCAAGTGTTATTCTTACTATAAGAGCCCAAATTTCTAAAAATATTGCGAAAAACCACAATCTTTATTTTAGAGTGAATGTTTGCGGTGTATAGAAGGCATTTATTTCATTTTTAGAAAATTTAATTTTTCTCATTTCTCCATGAAAAGTGCCAATACCCCCCCCTTTGGGTTCCAGGTGAAAATCTCACTCGACACAAATCAAACAAAAATGTTTCCATGGTGTGTCTTGTTGTTCATTTTCATCAAATAAACAAAATTAAACCCAGAATAAATCCTGAAAGACAAGAAATGAGCATAAAAGATGCTTCAGCGCAAGTGTTAATGTTACTATAAGAGCCCAAATTTCTAAAAATATTGCGAAAAACCACAATCTTCTGTTTTAGAGTGAATGTTTGAGGTGTATAGAAGGCATTTATTTCATTTTTAGAAAATTTAATTTTTCACATTTTTCCATAAAAAGTGCCAATACCCCCCCCTTTGGGTTCTAGGTGAAAATCTCACTCGACACAAATCAAACAAAAATGATTCCATGGTGTGTATTGTTGTTCATTTTCATCAAATAAACAAAATTAAACCCAGAATAAATCCTGAAAGACAAGAAATGAGCATAAAAGATGCTTCAGCGCAAGTGTTAATGTTACTATAAGAGCCAAATTTCTAAAAATATTGCGAACAGCAACAATTTTTATTTTTAGAGTGAATGTTTGAGGTGTATAGAAGGCATTTATTTCATTTTTAGAAAATTTAATTTTTCATATTTTTCCGTGAAAAGTGCCAATAAAGTGCCCTTTGGGTTCTAGGTGAAAATCTCACTCGACACAAATCAAACAAAAATGTTTCCATGGTGTGTATTGTTGTTCATTTTCATCAAATAAACAAAATTAAACCCAGAATAAATCCTGAAAAACAAGAAATGAGCATAAAAGATGCTTCAGCGCAAGTGTTAATCTTACTATAAGAGCCCAAATTTCTAAAAATATTGCGAAAAACCACAATCTTCTTTTTGGAGTGAATGTTTGAGGTGTATAGAAGGCATTTATTTCATTTTTAGAAAATTTAATTTTTCACATTTTTCCATGAAAAGTGCCAATACCCCCCCTTTGGGTTCTAGGTGAAAATCTCACTCGACACAAATCAAACAAAAATGTTTCCATGGTGTGTATTGTTGTTCATTTTCATCAAATAAACAAAATTAAACCCAGAATAAATCCTGAAAGACAAGAAATGAGCATAAAAGATGCTTCAGCGCAAGTGTTAAAGTTAATATAAGAGCCAAATTTCTAAAAATATTGCGAAAAGCAACAATTTTCATTTTTAGAGTGAATGTTTGAGGTGTATAGAAGACATTTATTTCATTTTTAGAAAATTTAATTTTTCATATTTTTCCGTGAAAAGTGCCAATACCCCCCCCTTTGGGTTCTAGGTGAAAATCCCACTCGACACAAATCAAACAAAAATGTTTCAATGGTGTGTATTGTTGTTCATTTTCATCAAATAAACAAAATTAAACCCAGAATAAATCCTGAAAAACAAGAAATGAGCAAAAAAGATGCTTCAGCGCAAGAGTTACTCTTTCTATAAGAGCCCAAATTTCTAAAAATATTGCGAAAAACCACAATCTTCTTTTTTGGAGTGAATGTTTGAGGTGTATAGAAGGCATTTATTTCATTTTTAGAAAATTGAATTTTTCACATTTTTCCATGAAAAGTTCCAATACCCCCCCCTTTGGGTTCTAGGTGAAAATCTCACTCGACACAAATCTAACAAAAATGTTTCCATGTTGTGTATTCTTGACATTTTCATCAAATAAACAAAATTAAACCCAGAATAAATCCTGAAAGACAAGAAATGAGCATAAAAGATTCTTCAGCGCAAGTGTTATTCTTACTATAAGAGCCCAAATTTCTAAAAATATTGCGAAAAACCACAATCTTTATTTTAGAGTGAATGTTTGCGGTGTATAGAAGGCATTTATTTCATTTTTAGAAAATTTAATTTTTCTCATTTCTCCATGAAAAGTGCCAATACCCCCCCCTTTGGGTTCCAGGTGAAAATCTCACTCGACACAAATCAAACAAAAATGTTTCCATGGTGTGTCTTGTTGTTCATTTTCATCAAATAAACAAAATTAAACCCAGAATAAATCCTGAAAGACAAGAAATGAGCATGAAAGATGCTTCAGCGCAAGTGTTTATGTTACTATAAGAGCCCAAATTTCTAAAAATATTGCGAAAAACCACAATCTTCTGTTTTAGAGTGAATGTTTGCGGTGTATAGAAGGCATTTATTTCATTTTTAGAAAATTTAATTTTTCTCATTTCTCCATTAAAAGTGCCAATACCCCCCCCTTTGGGTTCTAGGTGAAAATCTCACTCGACACAAATCAAACAAAAATGTTTCCATGGTGTGTATTGTTGTTCATTTTCATCAAATAAAGAAAATTAAACCCAGAATAAATCCTGAAAAACAAGAAATGAGCATAAAAGATGCTTCAGCGCAAGTGTTATTCTTACTATAAGAGCCCAAATTTCTAAAAATATCGCGAAAAACCACAATCTTCTTTTTTGGAGTGAATGTTTGAGGGTTATAGAAGGCATTTATTTCATTTTTAGAAAATTTAATTTTTCACATTTTTCCATGAAAAGTGCCAATACCCCCCCTTTGGGTTCTAGGTGAAAATCTCACTCGACACAAATCAAACAAAAATGTTTCCATGGTGTGTATTCTTGTTCATTTTCTTCAAATAAACAAAATTAAACCCAGAATAAATCCTGAAAGACAAGAAATGAGCATAAAAGATGCTCAGCGCAAGTGTTAATGTTACTATAAGAGCCAAATTTCTAAAAATATTGCGAAAAGCAACAATTTCATTTTTAGAGTGAATCTTTGAGGTGTATAGAAGGCATTTATTTCATTTTTAGAATATTTAATTTTTTACATTTTTCCGTGAAAAGTGCCAATACCCCCCCCTTTGGGTTCTAGGTGAAAATCCCACTCGACACAAATCAAACAAAAATGTTTCCATGGTGTGTATTGTTGTTCATTTTCATCAAATAAACAAAATTAAACCCAGAATAAATCCTGAAAAACAAGAAATGAGCATAAAAGATGCTTCAGCGCAAGTGTTAAAGTTAATATAAGAGCCAAATTTCTAAAAATATTGCGAAAAGCAACAATTTTCATTTTTAGAGTGAATGTTTGAGGTGTATAGAAGACATTTATTTCATTTTTAGAAAATTTAATTTTTCATATTTTTCCGTGAAAAGTGCCAATACCCCCCCTTTGGGTTCTAGGTGAAAATCCCACTCGACACAAATCAAACAAAAATGTTTCAATGGTGTGTATTGTTGTTCATTTTCATCAAATAAACAAAATTAAACCCAGAATAAATCCTGAAAAACAAGAAATGAGCAAAAAGATGCTTCAGCGCAAGGGTTACTCTTTCTATAAGAGCCCAAATTTCTAAAATATTGCGAAAAACCACAATCTTCTTTTTTGGAGTGAATGTTTGAGGTGTATAAAAGGCATTTATTTCATTTTTAGAAAATTGAATTTTTCACATTTTTCCATGAAAAGTGCCAATACCCCCCCTTTGGGTTCTAGGTGAAAATCTCACTCGACACAAATCTAACAAAAATGTTTCCATGTTGTGTATTCTTGACATTTTCATCAAATAAACAAAATTAAACCCAGAATAAATCCTGAAAGACAAGAAATGAGCATAAAAGATTCTTCAGCGCAAGTGTTATTCTTACTATAAGAGCCCAAATTTCTAAAAATATTGCGAAAAACCACAATCTTTATTTTAGAGTGAATGTTTGCGGTGTATAGAAGGCATTTATTTCATTTTTAGAAAATTTAATTTTTCTCATTTCTCCATGAAAAGTGCCAATACCCCCCCCTTTGGGTTCCAGGTGAAAATCTCACTCGACACAAATCAAACAAAAATGTTTCCATGGTGTGTCTTGTTGTTCATTTTCATCAAATAAACAAAATTAAACCCAGAATAAATCCTGAAAGACAAGAAATGAGCATGAAAGATGCTTCAGCGCAAGTGTTTATGTTACTATAAGAGCCCAAATTTCTAAAAATATTGCGAAAAACCACAATCTTCTGTTTTAGAGTGAATGTTTGCGGTGTATAGAAGGCATTTATTTCATTTTTAGAAAATTTAATTTTTCTCATTTCTCCATTAAAAGTGCCAATACCCCCCCCTTTGGGTTCTAGGTGAAAATCTCACTCGACACAAATCAAACAAAAATGTTTCCATGGTGTGTATTGTTGTTCATTTTCATCAAATAAAGAAAATTAAACCCAGAATAAATCCTGAAAAACAAGAAATGAGCATAAAAGATGCTTCAGCGCAAGTGTTATTCTTACTATAAGAGCCCAAATTTCTAAAAATATCGCGAAAAACCACAATCTTCTTTTTTGGAGTGAATGTTTGAGGGTTATAGAAGGCATTTATTTCATTTTTAGAAAATTTAATTTTTCACATTTTTCCATGAAAAGTGCCAATACCCCCCCTTTGGGTTCTAGGTGAAAATCTCACTCGACACAAATCAAACAAAAATGTTTCCATGGTGTGTATTCTTGTTCATTTTCTTCAAATAAACAAAATTAAACCCAGAATAAATCCTGAAAGACAAGAAATGAGCATAAAAGATGCTTCAGCGCAAGTGTTAATGTTACTATAAGAGCCAAATTTCTAAAAATATTGCGAAAAGCAACAATTATCATTTTTAGAGTGAATGTGTGAGGTGTATAGAAGGCATTTATTTCATTTGTAGAAAATTTAATTTTTCTCATTTCTCCGTGAAAAGTGCCAATACCCCCCCCTTTGGGTTCTAGGTGAAAATCTCACTCGACACAAATCAAACAAAAATGTTTCCATGGTGTGTATTGTTGTTCATTTTCACCAAATAAACAAAATTAAACCCAGAATAAATCCAGAAAGACAAGAAATGAGCATAAAAGATGCTTCAGCGCAAGTGTTAATGTTACTATAAGAGCCCAAATTTCTAAAAATATTGCGAAAAACCACAATCTTCTGTTTTAGAGTGAATGTTTGAGGTGTATAGAAGGCATTTATTTCATTTTTAGAAAATTTAATTTTTCACATTTTTCCATGAAAAGTGCCAATACCCCCCCCTTTGGGTTCTAGGTGAAAATCTCACTCGACACAAATCAAACAAAAATGTTTCCATGGTGTGTATTGTTGTTCATTTTCATCAAATAAACAAAGTTAAACCCAGAATAAATCCTGAAAAACAAGAAATGAGCATAAAAGATGCTTCAGCGCAAGTGTTAATGTTACTATAAGAGCCAAATTTCTAAAAATATTGCGAAAAGCAACAATTTTCATTTTTAGAGTGAATGTTTGAGGTGTATAAAAGGCATTTATTTCATTTGTAGAAAATTTAATTTTTCACATTTTTCCGTGAAAAGTGCCAATAAAGTGCCCTTTGGGTTCTAGGTGAAAATCTCACTCGACACAAATCAAACAAAAATGTTTCCATGGTGTGTATTGTTGTTCATTTTCATCAAATAAACAAAATTAAACCCAGAATAAATCCTGAAAAACAAGAAATGAGCATAAAAGATGCTTCAGCGCAAGTGTTATTCTTACTATAAGAGCCCAAATTTCTAAAAATATTGCGAAAAACCACAATCTTCTTTTTTGGAGTGAATGTTTGAGGTGTATAGAAGGCATTTATTTCATTTTTAGAAAATTTAATTTTTCACATTTTTCCATGAAAAGTGCCAATACCCCCCCCTTTGGGTTCTAGGTGAAAATCTCACTCGACACAAATCAAACAAAAATGTTTCCATGGTGTGTATTGTTGTTCATTTTCATCAAATAAACAAAATTAAACCCAGAATAAATCCTGAAAGACAAGAAATGAGCATAAAAGATGCTTCAGCGCAAGTGTTAAAGTTAATATAAGAGCCAAATTTCTAAAAATATTGCGAAAAGCAACAATTTTCATTTTTAGAGTGAATGTTTGAGGTGTATAGAAGACATTTATTTCATTTTTAGAAAATTTAATTTTTCATATTTTTCCGTGAAAAGTGCCAATACCCCCCCCTTTGGGTTCTAGGTGAAAATCCCACTCGACACAAATCAAACAAAAATGTTTCCATGGTGTGTATTGTTGTTCATTTTCAGCAAATAAACAAAATTAAACCCAGAATAAATCCTGAAAAACAAGAAATGAGCAAAAAAGATGCTTCAGCGCAAGTGTTACTCTTTCTATAAGAGCCCAAATTTCTAAAAATATTGCGAAAAACCACAATCTTCTTTTTTGGAGTGAATGTTTGAGGTGTATAGAAGGCATTTATTTCATTTTTAGAAAATTGAATTTTTCACATTTTTCCATGAAAAGTGCCAATACCCCCCCCTTTGGGTTCTAGGTGAAAATCTCACTCGACACAAATCTATCAAAAATTTTCCATGTTGTGTATTCTTGACATTTTCATCAAATAAACAAAATTAAACCCAGAATAAATCCTGAAAGACAAGAAATGAGCATAAAAGATTCTTCAGCGCAAGTGTTATTCTTACTATAAGAGCCCAAATTTCAAAAAATATTGCGAAAAACCACAATCTTCTTTTTTGGAGTGAATGTTTGAGGGTTATAGAAGGCATTTATTTCATTTTTAGAAAAGTTAATTTTTCACATTTTTCAGAGAAAAGTGCCAATACCCCCCTTTGGGTTCTTGGTGAAAATCTCACTCGACACAAATCAAACAAAAATGTTTCCATGGTGTGTATTCTTGTTTATTTTCATCAAATAAACAAAATAAAACTCAGAATAAATCCTGAAAGATAAGATATGAGCATAAAAGATGCTTCAGCGCAAGTGTTCATGTTACTAAAAGAGCCCAAATTTCTAAAAATATTGCGAAAAACCACAATCTTCTGTTTTAGAGTGAATGTTTGAGGTGTATAGAAGGCATTTATTTCATTTTTAGAAAATTTAATTTTTCACATTTTTCCATGAAAAGTGCCAATACCCCCCCTTTGGGTTCTAGGTGAAAATCTCACTCGACACAAATCAAACAAAAATGTTTCCATGGTGTGTATTCTTGTTCATTTTCTTCAAATAAACAAAATTAAACCCAGAATAAATCCTGAAAGACAAGAAATGAGCATAAAAGATGCTTCAGCGCAAGTGTTAATGTTACTATAAGAGCCAAATTTCTAAAAATATTGCGAAAAGCAACAATTTTCATTTTTAGAGTGAATCTTTGAGGTGTATAGAAGGCATTTATTTCATTTTTAGAAAATTTAATTTTTCACATTTTTCCGTGAAAAGTGCCAATACCCCCCCCTTTGGGTTCTAGGTGAAAATCCCACTCGACACAAATCAAACAAAAATGTTTCCATGGTGTGTATTGTTGTTCATTTTCATCAAATAAACAAAATTAAACCCAGAATAAATCCTGAAAAACAAGAAATGAGCAAAAAAGAAGCTTCAGCGCAAGTGTTACTCTTTCTATAAGAGCCCAAATTTCTAAAAATATTGCGAAAAACCACAATCTTCTTTTTTGGAGTGAATGTTTGAGGTGTATAGAAGGCATTTATTTCATTTTTAGAAAATTGAATTTTTCACATTTTTCCATGAAAAGTGCCAATACCCCCCCTTTGGGTTCTAGGTGAAAATCTCACTCGACACAAATCTAACAAAAATGTTTCCATGGTGTGTATTCTTGACATTTTCATCAAATAAACAAAATTAAACCCAGAATAAATCCTGAAAGACAAGAAATGAGCATAAAAGATTCTTCAGCGCAAGTGTTATTCTTACTATAAGAGCCCAAATTTCTAAAAATATTGCGAAAAACCACAATCTTTATTTTAGAGTGAATGTTTGCGGTGTATAGAAGGCATTTATTTCATTTTTAGAAAATTTAATTTTTCTCATTTCTCCATGAAAAGTGCCAATACCCCCCCCTTTGGGTTCCAGGTGTAAATCTCACTCGACACATATCAAACAAAAATGTTTCCATGGTGTGTCTTGTTGTTCATTTTCATCAAATAAACAAAATTAAACCCAGAATAAATCCTGAAAGACAAGAAATGAGCATAAAAGATGCTTCAGCGCAAGTGTTAATGTTACTATAAGAGCCCAAATTTCTAAAAATATTGCGAAAAACCACAATCTTCTTTTTTGGAGTGAATGTTTGAGGTGTATAGAAGGCATTTATTTTATTTTTAGAAAATTTAATTTTTCACATTTTTCCATGAAAAATTCCAATACCCCCCCTTTGGGTTTTAGGTGAAAATCTCACTCGACACAAATCAAACAAAAATGTTTCCATGGTGTGTATTGTTGTTCATTTTCATCAAATAAACAAAATTAAACCCAGAATAAATCCTGAAAGACAAGAAATGAGCATAAAAGATGCTTCAGCGCAAGTGTTAAAGTTAATATAAGAGCCAAATTTCTAAAAATATTGCGAAAAGCAACAATTTTCATTTTTAGAGTGAATGTTTGAGGTGTATAGAAGACATTTATTTCATTTTTAGAAAATTTAATTTTTCATATTTTTCCGTGAAAAGTGCCAATACCCCCCCCTTTGGGTTCTAGGTGAAAATCCCACTCGACACAAATCAAACAAAAATGTTTCCATGGTGTGTATTGTTGTTCATTTTCATCAAATAAACAAAATTAAACCCAGAATAAATCCTGAAAAACAAGAAATGAGCAAAAAAGATGCTTCAGCGCAAGTGTTACTCTTTCTATAAGAGCCCAAATTTCTAAAAATATTGCGAAAAACCACAATCTTCTTTTTTGGAGTGAATGTTTGAGGTGTATAGAAGGCATTTATTTCATTTTTAGAAAATTGAATTTTTCACATTTTTCCATGAAAAGTGCCAATACCCCCCCCTTTGGGTTCTAGGTGAAAATCTCACTCGACACAAATCTAATAAAAATGTTTCCATGTTGTGTATTCTTGACATTTTCATCAAATAAACAAAATTAAACCCAGAATAAATCCTGAAAGACAAGAAATGAGCATAAAAGATTCTTCAGCGCAAGTGTTATTCTTACTATAAGAGCCCAAATTTCTAAAAATATTGCGAAAAACCACAATCTTTATTTTAGAGTGAATGTTTGCGGTGTATAGAAGGCATTTATTTCATTATTAGAAAATTTAATTTTTCTCATTTCTCCATGAAAAGTGCCAATACCCCCCCCTTTGGGTTCCAGGTGAAAATCTCACTCGACACAAATCAAACAAAAATGTTTCCATGGTGTGTCTTGTTGTTCATTTTCATCAAATAAACAAAATTAAACCCAGAATAAATCCTGAAAGACAAGAAATGAGCATAAAAGATGCTTCAGCGCAAGTGTTAATGTTACTATAAGAGCCCAAATTTCTAAAAATATTGCGAAAAACCACAATCTTCTGTTTTAGAGTGAATGTTTGAGGTGTATAGAAGGCATTTATTTCATTTTTAGAAAATTTAATTTTTCACATTTTTCCATAAAAAGTGCCAATACCCCCCCTTTGGGTTCTAGGTGAAAATCTCACTCGACACAAATCAAACAAAAATGATTCCATGGTGTGTATTGTTGTTCATTTTCATCAAATAAACAAAATTAAACCCAGAATAAATCCTGAAAGACAAGAAATGAGCATAAAAGATGCTTCAGTGCAAGTGTTATTCTTACTATAAGAGCCCAAATTTCTAAAAATATTTTGAAAAACCACAATCTTCTGTTTTAGAGTGAATGTTTGAGGTGTATAGAAGGCATTTATTTCATTTTTAGAAAATTTAATATTTCACATTTTTCCATGAAAAGTGCCAATACCCCCCCCCTTTGGGTTCTAGGTGAGAATCACACTCGAAACAAATCAAACAAAAATGTATCCATGGTGTGTATTGTTGTTCATTTTCATCAAATAAACAAATTTAAACCCAGAATAAATCCTGAAAGACAAGAAATGAGCATAAAATATGCTTCAGCGCAAGTGTTAATGTTACTACAAGAGCCAAATTTCTAAAAATATTGCGAAAAGCAACAATTTTCATTTTTAGAGTGAATGTTTGAGGTGTATAGAAGGCATTTATTTCATTTTTAGAAAATTTAATTTTTCTAATTTCTCCATGAAAAGTGCCAATACCCCCCCTTTGGGTTCTAGGTGAAAATCTCACTCGACACAAATCAAACAAAAATGTTTCCATGGTGTGTATTGTTGTTCATTTTCATCAAATAAACAAAATTAAACCCAGAATAAATCCAGAAAGACAAGAAATGAGCATAAAAGATGCTTCAGCGCAAGTGTTAATGTTACTATAAGAGCCCAAATTTCTAAAAATATTGCGAAAAACCACAATCTTCTGTTTAAGAGTGAATGTTTAAGGTGTATAGAAGGCATTTATTTCATTTTTAGAAAATTTAATTTTTCACATTTTTCCATGAAAAGTGCCAATACCCCCCCCTTTGGGTTCTAGGTGAAAATCTCACTCGACACAAATCAAACAAAAATGTTTCCATGGTGTGTATTTTTGTTCATTTTCATCAAATAAACAAAATTAAACCCAGAATAAATCCTGAAAAACAAGAAATGAGCATAAAAGATGCTTCAGCGCAAGTGTTATTCTTGCCATAAGAGCCCAAATTTCTAAAAATATTGCGAAAAACCACAATCTTCTTTTTTGGAGTGAATGTTTGAGGTGTATAGAAGGCATTTATTTCATTTTTAGAAAATTTAATTTTTCAAATTTTTCCATGAAAAGTGCCAATACCCTCCCCTTTGGGTTCTAGGTGAAAATCTCACTCGACACAAATCAAACAAAAATGTTTCCATGGTGTGTATTCTTGTTCATTTTCATCAAATAAATGAAATTAAACCCAGAATAAATCTTGAAAGATAAGATATGAGCATAAAAGATGCTTCAGCGCAAGTGTTAATGTTACTATAAGAGCCAAATTTCTAAAAATATTGCGAAAAGCAACAATTTTCATTTTTAGAGTGAATGTTTGAGGTGTATAAAAGGCATTTATTTCATTTGTAGAAAATTTAATTTTTCACATTTTTCCGTGAAAAGTGCCAATAAAGTGCCCTTTGGGTTCTAGGTGAAAATCTCACTCGACACAAATCAAACAAAAATGTTTCCATGGTGTGTATTGTTGTTCATTTTCATCAAATAAACAAAATTAAACCCAGAATAAATCCTGAAAGACAAGAAATGAGCATAAAAGATGCTTCAGCGCAAGTGTTAATGTTACTATAAGAGCCAAATTTCTAAAAATATTGCGAAAAGCAACAATTTTCATTTTTAGAGTGAATGTTTGAGGTGTATAGAAGGTATTTATTTCATTTGTAGAAAATTTAATTTTTCACATTTCTCCATGAAAAGTGCCAATACTGAAAGACGAGAAATGAGCATAAAAGATGCTTCAGCGCAAGTGTTATTCTTACTATAAGTGCCCAAATTTCTAAAAATATTGCGAAAAACCACAATCTTTATTTTAGAGTGAATGTTTGCTGTGTATAGAAGGCATTTATTTCATTTTTAGAAAATTTAATTTTTCTCATTTCTCCATGAAAAGTGCCAATACACCCCCCCCTTTGGGTTCTAGGTGAAAATCACACTCGACACAAATCAATCAAAAATGTTTCCATGGTGTGTATTGTTGTTCATTTTCATCAAATAAACAAAATTAAACCCAGAATAAATCCTGAAAGAAGAGAAATGAGCATAAAAGATGCTTCAGAGCAAGTGTTATTCTTACTATAAGAGCCCAAATTTCTAAAAATATTGCGAAAAACCACAATCTTCTGTTTTAGAGTGAATGTTTGAGGTGTATAGAAGGCATTTATTTCATTTTTAGAAAATTTAATATTCCACATTTTTCCATGAAAAGTGCCAATACCCCCCCCTTTGGGTTCTAGGTGAGAATCACACTCGAAACAAATCAAACAAAAATGTTTCCATGGTGTGTATTGTTGTTCATTTTCATCAAATAAACAAATTTAAACCCAGAATAAATCCTGAAAGACAAGACATGAGCATAAAAGATGCTTCAGTGCAAGTGTTAATGTTACTATAAGAGCCAAATTGCTAAAAATATTGCGAAAAGCAACAATTTTCATTTTTAAAGTGAATGTTTGAGGTGTATAGAAGGCATTTATTTCATTTTTAGAAAATTTAATTTTTCATATTTTTCCGTGAAAAGTGCCAATACCCCCCCTTTGGGTTCTAGGTGAAAATCTCACTCGACACAAATCAAACAAAAATGTTTCTATGGTGTGTATTGTTGTTCATTTTCATCAATTAAACAAAATTAAACCCAGAATAAATCCTGAAAAACAAGAAATGAGCGTAAAAGATGCTTCAGCGATAGTGTTATTCTTGCTATTAGAGCCCAAATTTCTAAAAATATTGCGAAAAACCACAATCTTCTGTTTTAGAGTGAATGTTTGAGGTGTATAGAAGGCATTTATTTCATTTTTAGAAAATTTAATTTTTCACATTTTTCCATGAAAAGTGCCAATACCCCCCCCTTTGGGTTCTAGGTGAAAATCTCACTCGTCACAAATCAAACAAAAATGTTTCCATGGTGTGTATTGTTGTTCATTTTCATCAAATAAACAAAATTAAACCCAGAATAAATCCTGAAAGACAAGAAATGAGCATAAAAGATGCTTCAGCGCAAGTGTTAATGTTACTATAAGAGCAAAATTTCTAAAAATATTGCGAAAAGCAACAATTATCATTTTTAGAGTGAATGTGTGAGGTGTATAGAAGGCATTTATTTCATTTGTAGAAAATTTAATTTTTCACATTTTTCCGTGAAAAGTGCCAATACCCCCCCCTTTGGGTTCTAGGTGAAAATCTTACTCGACACAAATCAAACAAAAATGTTTCCATGGTGTGTATTGTTGTTCATTTTCATCAAATAAACAAAATAAAACCCAGAATAAATCCTGAAAGACAAGAAATGAGCATAAAAGATGCTTCAGCGCAAGTGTTAATGTTACTAAAAGAGCCCAAATTTCTAAAATTATTGCGAAAAACAACAATCTTCTGTTTTAGAGTGAATGTTTTAGGTGTATAGAAGGCATTTATTTCAATTTTAGAAAATTTAATTTTGTCATTTTTCCATGAAAAGTACCAATATCCCCCCCTTTGGGTTCTAGGCGAAAATCTCACTCGACACCAATCAAACAAAAATGTTTCCATGGTGTGTATTGTTGTTCATTTTCATCAAATAAACAAAATTAAACCCAGAATAAATCCTGAAAGACAAGAAATGAGCATAAAAGATGCTTCAGCGCAAGTGTTAATGTTACTATAAGAGCCAAATTTCTAAAAATATTGCGAAAAGCAACAATTTTCATTTTTAGAGTGAATGTTTGAGGTGTATAGAAGGCATTTATTTCATTTTTAGAAAATTTAATTTTTCACATTTTTCCATAAAAAGTGCCAATACCCCCCCCTTTGGGTTCTAGGTGAAAATCTCACTCGACACAAATCTAACAAAAATGTTTCCATGTTGTGTATTCTTGACATTTTCATCAAATAAACAAAATTAAACCCAGAATAAATCCTGAAAGACAAGAAATGAGCATAAAAGATTCTTCAGCGCAAGTGTTATTCTTACTATAAGAGCCCAAATTTCTAAAAATATTGCGAAAAACCACAATCTTTATTTTAGAGTGAATGTTTGCGGTGTATAGAAGGCATTTATTTCATTTTTAGAAAATTTAATTTTTCTCATTTCTCCATGAAAAGTGCCAATACCCCCCCCTTTGGGTTCCAGGTGAAAATCTCACTCGGCACAAATCAAACAAAAATGTTTCCATGGTGTGTCTTGTTGTTCATTTTCATCAAATAAACAAAATTAAACCCAGAATAAATCCTGAAAGACAAGAAATGAGCATAAAAGATGCTTCAGCGCAAGTGTTAATGTTACTATAAGAGCCCAAATTTCTAAAAATATTGCGAAAAACCACAATCTTCTGTTTTAGAGTGAATGTTTGAGGTGTATAGAAGGCATTTATTTCATTTTTAGAAAATTTAATTTTTCACATTTTTCCATAAAAAGTGCCAATACCCCCCCCTTTGGGTTCTAGGTGAAAATCTCACTCGACACAAATCAAACAAAAATGATTCCATGGTGTGTATTGTTGTTCATTTTCATCAAATAAACAAAATTAAACCAAGAATAAATCCTGAAAGACAAGAAATGAGCATAAAAGATGCTTCAGCGCAAGTGTTATTCTTAATATAAGAGCCCAAATTTCTAAAAATATTTTGAAAAACCACAATCTTCTGTTTTAGAGTGAATGTTTGAGGTGTATAGAAGGCATTTATTTCATTTTTAGAAAATTTAATATTTCACATTTTTCCATGAAAAGTGCCAATACCCCCCCCTTTGGGTTCTAGGTGAGAATTACACTCGAAACAAATCAAACAAAAATGTTTCCATGGTGTGTATTGTTGTTCATTTTCATCAAATAAACAAATTTAAACCCAGAATAAATCCTGAAAGACAAGAAATGAGCATAAAATATGCTTCAGCGCAAGTGTTAATGTTACTACAAGAGCCAAATTTCTAAAAATATTGCGAAAAGCAACAATTTTAATTTTTAGAGTGAATGTTTGAGGTGTAAAGAAGGGATTTATTTCATTTTTAGAAAATTTAATTTTTCACATTTTTCCATGAAAAGTGCCAATACCCCCCCCTTTGGGTTCTAGGTGAAAATCTCACTCGACACAAATCAAATTAAAATGTTTCCATGGATTGTATTCTTGTTAATTTTTATCAAAGAAACAAAATAAAACTCAGAATTAATCCTGAAAGACAAGAAATGAGCATAAAAATGCTTCAGCGCAAGTGTTATTCTTACTATAAGAGCCCAAATTTCTAAAAATATTTTGAAAAACCACAATCTTCTGTTTTAGAGTGAATGTTTGAGGTGTATAGAAGGCATTTATTTCATTTTTAGAAAATTTAATTTTTCTCATTTCTCCATGAAAAGTGCCAATACCCCCCCCTTTGGGTTCCAGGTGAAAATCTCCCTCGACACAAATCAAACAAAAATGTTTCCATGGTGTGTCTTGTTGTTCATTTTCATCAAATAAACAAAATTAAACCCAGAATAAATCCTGAAAGACAAGAAATGAGCATAAAAGATGCTTCAGCGCAAGTGTTAATGTTACTATAAGAGCCCAAATTTCTAAAAATATTGCGAAAAACCACAATCTTCTGTTTTAGAGTGAATGTTTGAGGTGTATAGAAGGCATTTATTTCATTTTTAGAAAATTTAATTTTTCACATTTTTCCATAAAAAGTGCCAATACCCCCCCTTTGGGTTCTAGGTGAAAATCTCACTCGACACAAATCAAACAAAAATGATTCCATGGTGTGTATTGTTGTTCATTTTCATCAAATAAACAAAATTAAACCCAGAATAAATCCTGAAAGACAAGAAATGAGCATAAAAGATGCTTCAGCGCAAGTGTTATTCTTACTATAAGAGCCCAAATTTCTAAAAATATTTTGAAAAACCACAATCTTCTGTTTTAGAGTGAATGTTTGAGGTGTATAGAAGGCATTTATTTCATTTTTAGAAAATTTAATATTTCACATTTTTCCATGAAAAGTGCCAATACCCCCCCCTTTGGGTTCTAGGTGAGAATCACACTCGAAACAAATCAAACAAAAATGTATCCATGGTGTGTATTGTTGTTCATTTTCATCAAATAAACAAATTTAAACCCAGAATAAATCCTGAAAGACAAGAAATGAGCATAAAATATGCTTCAGCGCAAGTGTTAATGTTACTACAAGAGCCAAATTTCTAAAAATATTGCGAAAAGCAACAATTTTCATTTTTAGAGTGAATGTTTGAGGTGTATAGAAGGCATTTATTTCATTTTTAGAAAATTTAATTTTTCTAATTTCTCCATGAAAAGTGCCAATACCCCCCCTTTGGGTTCTAGGTGAAAATCTCACTCGACACAAATCAAACAAAAATGTTTCCATGGTGTGTATTGTTGTTCATTTTCATCAAATAAACAAAATTAAACCCAGAATAAATCCAGAAAGACAAGAAATGAGCATAAAAGATGCTTCAGCGCAAGTGTTAATGTTACTATAAGAGCCCAAATTTCTAAAAATATTGCGAAAAACCACAATCTTCTGTTTAAGAATGTTTAAGGTGTATAGAAGGCATTTATTTCATTTTTAGAAAATTTAATTTTTCACATTTTTCCATGAAAAGTGCCAATACCCCCCCCTTTGGGTTCTAGGTGAAAATCTCACTCGACACAAATCAAACAAAAATGTTTCCATGGTGTGTATTGTTGCTCATTTTCATCAAATAAACAAAATTAAACCCAGAATAAATCCTGAAAAACAAGAAATGAGCATAAAAGATGCTTCAGCGCAAGTGTTATTCTTGCCATAAGAGCCCAAATTTCTAAAAATATTGCGAAAAACCACAATCTTCTTTTTTGGAGTGAATGTTTGAGGTGTATAGAAGGCATTTATTTCATTTTTAGAAAATTTAATTTTTCAAATTTTTCCATGAAAAGTGCCAATACCCTCCCCTTTGGGTTCTAGGTGAAAATCTCACTCGACACAAATCAAACAAAAATGTTTCCATGGTGTGTATTCTTGTTCATTTTCATCAAATAAATGAAATTAAACCCAGAATAAATCTTGAAAGATAAGATATGAGCATAAAAGATGCTTCAGCGCAAGTGTTAATGTTACTATAAGAGCCAAATTTCTAAAAATATTGCGAAAAGCAACAATTTTCATTTTTAGAGTGAATGTTTGAGGTGTATAAAAGGCATTTATTTCATTTGTAGAAAATTTAATTTTTCACATTTTTCCGTGAAAAGTGCCAATAAAGTGCCCTTTGGGTTCTAGGTGAAAATCTCACTCGACACAAATCAAACAAAAATGTTTCCATGGTGTGTATTGTTGTTCATTTTCATCAAATAAACAAAATTAAACCCAGAATAAATCCTGAAAGACAAGAAATGAGCATAAAAGATGCTTCAGCGCAAGTGTTATTCTTACTATAAGTGCCCAAATTTCTAAAAATATTGCGAAAAACCACAATCTTTATTTTAGAGTGAATGTTTGCTGTGTATAGAAGGCATTTATTTCATTTTTAGAAAATTTAATTTTTCTCATTTCTCCATGAAAAGTGCCAATACACCCCCCCCTTTGGGTTCTAGGTGAAAATCACACTCGACACAAATCAATCAAAAATGTTTCCATGGTGTGTATTGTTGTTCATTTTCATCAAATAAACAAAATTAAACCCAGAATAAATCCTGAAAGAAGAGAAATGAGCATAAAAGATGCTTCAGAGCAAGTGTTATTCTTACTATAAGAGCCCAAATTTCTAAAAATATTGCGAAAAACCACAATCTTCTGTTTTAGAGTGAATGTTTGAGGTGTATAGAAGGCATTTATTTCATTTTTAGAAAATTTAATATTTCACATTTTTCCATGAAAAGTGCCAATACCCCCCCCTTTGGGTTCTAGGTGAGAATCACACTCGAAACAAATCAAACAAAAATGTTTCCATGGTGTGTATTGTTGTTCATTTTCATCAAATAAACAAATTTAAACCCAGAATAAATCCTGAAAGACAAGATATGAGCATAAAATATGCTTCAGCGCAAGTGTTAATGTTACTACAAGAGCCAAATTTCTAAAAATATTGTGAAAAGCAACAATTTTCATTTTTAGAGTGAATGTTTGAGGTGTATAGAAGGCATTTATTTCATTTTTAGAAAATTTAATTATTCACATTTTTCCGTGAAAAGTGCCAAAACCCCCCCCTATGGGTTCTAGGTGAAAATCTCACTCGACACAAATCAAACAAAAATGTTTCCATGGTGTGTATTGTTGTTCATTTTCATCAAATAAAATAAATTAAACCCAGAATAAATCCTGAAAAACAAGAAATGAGCATAAAAGATGCTTCAGCGCAAGTGTTATTCTTACTATAAGAGCCCAAATTTCTAAAAATATTGCGAAAAACCACAATCTTCTTTTTTGGAGTGAATGTTTGCGGTGTATAGAAGGCATTTATTTCATTTTTAGAAAATTTAATTTTTCTCATTTCTCCATGAAAAGTTCCAATACCCCCCCCTTTGGGTTCTAGGTGAAAATCTCACTCGGCACAAATCAAACAAAAATGTTTCCATGGTGTGTATTGTTGTTCATTTTCATCAAATAAACAAAATTAAACCCAGAATAAATCCTGAAAGACAAGACATGAGCATAAAAGATGCTTCAGCGCAAGTGTTAATGTTACTATAAGAGCCAAATTGCTAAAAATATTGCGAAAAGCAACAATTTTCATTTTTAAAGTGAATGTTTGAGGTGTATAGAAGGCATTTATTTCATTTTTAGAAAATTTAATTTTTCATATTTTTCCGTGAAAAGTGCCAATACCCCCCCCTTTGGGTTCTAGGTGAAAATCTCACTCGACACAAATCAAACAAAAATGTTTCTATGGTGTGTATTGTTGTTCATTTTCATCAATTAAACAAAATTAAACCCAGAATAAATCCTGAAAAACAAGAAATAAGCATAAAAGATGCTTCAGCGATAGTGTTATTCTTGCTATTAGAGCCCAAATTTCTAAAAATATTGCGAAAAACCACAATCTTCTGTTTTAGAGTGAATGTTTGAGGTGTATAGAAGGCATTTATTTCATTTTTAGAAAATTTAATTTTTCACATTTTTCCATGAAAAGTGCCAATACCCCCCCCTTTGGGTTCTAGGTGAAAATCTCACTCGTCACAAATCAAACAAAAATGTTTCCATGGTGTGTATTGTTGTTCATTTTCATCAAATAAACAAAATTAAACCCAGAATAAATCCTGAAAGACAAGAAATGAGCATAAAAGATGCTTCAGCGCAAGTGTTAATGTTACTATAAGAGCAAAATTTCTAAAAATATTGCGAAAAGCAACAATTATCATTTTTAGAGTGAATGTGTGAGGTGTATAGAAGGCATTTATTTCATTTGTAGAAAATTTAATTTTTCACATTTTTCCGTGAAAAGTGCCAATACCCCCCCCTTTGGGTTCTAGGTGAAAATCTTACTCGACACAAATCAAACAAAAATGTTTCCATGGTGTGTATTGTTGTTCATTTTCATCAAATAAACAAAATAAAACCCAGAATAAATCCTGAAAGACAAGAAATGAGCATAAAAGATGCTTCAGCGCAAGTGTTAATGTTACTAAAAGAGCCCAAATTTCTAAAATTATTGCGAAAAACAACAATCTTCTGTTTTAGAGTGAATGTTTTAGGTGTATAGAAGGCATTTATTTCAATTTTAGAAAATTTAATTTTGTCATTTTTCCATGAAAAGTACCAATATCCCCCCCTTTGGGTTCTAGGCGAAAATCTCACTCGACACCAATCAAACAAAAATGTTTCCATGGTGTGTATTGTTGTTCATTTTCATCAAATAAACAAAATTAAACCCAGAATAAATCCTGAAAGACAAGAAATGAGCATTAAAGATGCTTCAGCGCAAGTGTTAATGTTACTATAAGAGCCAAATTTCTAAAAATATTGCGAAAAGCAACAATTTTCATTTTTAGAGTGAATGTTTGAGGTGTATAGAAGGCATTTATTTCATTTTTAGAAAATTTAATTTTTCACATTTTTCCATAAAAAGTGCCAATACCCCCCCCTTTGGGTTCTAGGTGAAAATCTCACCTGACACAAATCTAACAAAAATGTTTCCATGTTGTGTATTCTTGACATTTTCATCAAATAAACAAAATTAAACCCAGAATAAATCCTGAAAGACAAGAAATGAGCATAAAAGATTCTTCAGCGCAAGTGTTATTCTTACTATAAGAGCCCAAATTTCTAAAAATATTGCGAAAAACCACAATCTTTATTTTAGAGTGAATGTTTGCGGTGTATAGAAGGCATTTATTTCATTTTTAGAAAATTTAATTTTTCTCATTTCTCCATGAAAAGTGCCAATACCCCCCCCTTTGGGTTCCAGGTGAAAATCTCACTCGGCACAAATAAAACAAAAATGTTTCCATGGTGTGTATTGTTGTTCATTTTCATCAAATAAACAAAATTAAACCCAGAATAAATCCTGAAAGACAAGAAATGAGCATAAAAGATGCTTCAGCGCAAGTGTTAATGTTACTATAAGAGCCCAAATTTCTAAAAATATTGCGAAAAACCACAATCTTCTGTTTTAGAGTGAATGTTTGAGGTGTATAGAAGGCATTTATTTCATTTTTAGAAAATTTAATTTTTCACTTTTTTCCATAAAAAGTGCCAATACCCCCCCTTTGGGTTCTAGGTGAAAATCTCACTCGACACAAATCAAACAAAAATGATTCCATGGTGTGTATTGTTGTTCATTTTCATCAAATAAACAAAATTAAACCAAGAATAAATCCTGAAAGACAAGAAATGAGCATAAAAGATGCTTCAGCGCAAGTGTTATTCTTACTATAAGAGCCCAAATTTCTAAAAATATTTTGAAAAACCACAATCTTCTGTTTTAGAGTGAATGTTTGAGGTGTATAGAAGGCATTTATTTCATTTTTAGAAAATTTAATATTTCACATTTTTCCATGAAAAGTGCCAATACCCCCCCCTTTGGGTTCTAGGTGAGAATTACACTCGAAACAAATCAAACAAAAATGTTTCCATGGTGTGTATTGTTGTTCATTTTCATCAAATAAACAAATTTAAACCCAGAATAAATCCTGAAAGACAAGAAATGAGCATAAAATATGCTTCAGCGCAAGTGTTAATGTTACTACAAGAGCCAAATTTCTAAAAATATTGCGAAAAGCAACAATTTTCATTTTTAGAGTGAATGTTTGAGGTGTATAGAAGGGATTTATTTCATTTTTAGAAAATTTAATTTTTCACATTTTTCCATGAAAAGTGCCAATACCCCCCCCTTTGGGTTCTAGGTGAAAATCTCACTCGACACAAATCAAACAAAAATGTTTCCATGGTGTGTATTGTTGTTCATTTTCATCAAATAAACAAAATTAAACCCAGAATAAATCCTGAAAGACAAGAAATGAGCATAAAAGATGCTTCAGCGCAAGTGTTAAAGTTAATATAAGAGCCAAATTTCTAAAAATATTGCGAAAAGCAACAATTTTCATTTTTAGAGTGAATGTTTGAGGTGTATAGAAGACATTTATTTCATTTTTAGAAAATTTAATTTTTCATATTTTTCCGTGAAAAGTGCCAATACCCCCCCCATTGGGTTCTAGGTGAAAATCCCACTCGACACATATCAAACAAAAATGTTTCCATGGTGTGTATTGTTGTTCATTTTCATCAAATAAACAAAATTAAACCCAGAATAAATCCTGAAAAACAAGAAATGAGCAAAAAAGATGCTTCAGCGCAAGTGTTACTCTTTCTATAAGAGCCCAAATTTCTAAAAATATTGCGAAAAACCACAATCTTCTTTTTTGGAGTGAATGTTTGAGGTGTATAGAAGGCATTTATTTCTTTTTTAGAAAATTGAATTTTTCACATTTTTCCATGAAAAGTGCCAATACCCCCCCCTTTGGGTTCTAGGTGAAAATCTCACTCGAAACAAATCAAACAAAAATGTTTCCATGGTGTGTATTCTTGTTTATTTTCATCAAATAAACAAAATTAAACCCAGAATAAATCCTGAAAGACAAGAAATGAGCATAAAAGATTCTTCAGCGCAAGTGTTATCCTTACTATAAGAGCCCAAATTTCTAAAAATATTGCGAAAAACCACAATCTTTATTTTAGAGTGAATGTTTGCGGTGTATAGAAGGCATTTATTTCATTTTTAGAAAATTTAATTTTTCTCATTTCTCCATGAAAAGTGCCAATACCCCCCCTTTGGGTTCTAGGTGAAAATCTCACTCGACACAAATCAAACAAAAATGTTTCCATGGTGTGTATTGTTGTTCATTTTCATCAAATAAACAAAATTAAACCCAGAATAAATCCAGAAAGACAAGAAATGAGCATAAAAGATGCTTCAGCGCAAGTGTTAATGTTACTATAAGAGCCCAAATTTCTAAAAATATTGCGAAAAACCACAATCTTCTGTTTAAGAGTGAATGTTTAAGGTGTATAGAAGGCATTTATTTCATTTTTAGAAAATTTAATTTTTCACATTTTTCCATGAAAAGTGCCAATACCCCCCCCTTTGGGTTCTAGGTGAAAATCTCACTCGACACAAATCAAACAAAAATGTTTCCATGGTGTGTATTGTTGTTCATTTTCATCAAATAAACAAATTTAAACCCAGAATAAATCCTGAAAAACAAGAAATGAGCATAAAAGATGCTTCAGCGCAAGTGTTATTCTTGCCATAAGAGCCCAAATTTCTAAAAATATTGCGAAAAACCACAATCTTCTTTTTTGGAGTGAATGTTTGAGGTGTATAGAAGGCATTTATTTCATTTTTAGAAAATTTAATTTTTCACATTTTTCCATGAAAAGTGCCAATACCCCCCCCTTTGGGTTCTAGGTGAAAATCTCACTCGACACAAATCAAACAAAAATGTTTCCATGGTGTGTATTCTTGTTCATTTTCATCAAATAAATGAAATTAAACCCAGAATAAATCTTGAAAGATAAGATATGAGCATAAAAGATGCTTCAGCGCAAGTGTTAATGTTACTATAAGAGCCAAATTTCTAAAAATATTGCGAAAAGCAACAATTTTCATTTTTAGAGTGAATGTTTGAGGTGTATAAAAGGCATTTATTTCATTTGTTGAAAATTTAATTTTTCACATTTTTCCGTGAAAAGTGCCAATAAAGTGCCCTTTGGGTTCTAGGTGAAAATCTCACTCGACACAAATCAAACAAAAATGTTTCCATGGTGTGTATTGTTGTTTATTTTCATCAAATAAACAAAATTAAACCCAGAATAAATCCTAAAAAACAAGAAATGAGCATAAAAGATGCTTCAGCGCAAGTGTTATTCTTACTATAAGAGCCCAAATTTCTAAAAATATTGCGAAAAACCACAATCTTCTTTTTGGAGTGAATGTTTGAGGTGTATAGAAGGCATTTATTTCATTTTTAGAAAATTTAATTTTTCACATTTTTCCATGAAAAGTTCCAATACCCCCCCTTTTGGGTTCTAGGTGAAAATCTCACTCGACACAAATCAAAAAAAAATGTTTCCATGGTGTGTATTGTTGTTCATTTTCATCAAATAAACAAAATTAAACCCAGAATAAATCCTGAAAGACAAGAAATGAGCATAAAAGATGCTTCAGCGCAAGTGTTAATGTTACTATAAGAGCCAAATTTCTAAAAATATTGCGAAAAGCAACAATTTTCATTTTTAGAGTGAATGTTTGAGGTGTATAGAAGGCATTTATTTCATTTGTAGAAAATTTAATTTTTCACATTTCTCCATGAAAAGTGCCAATACTGAAAGACGAGAAATGAGCATAAAAGATGCTTCAGCGCAAGTGTTATTCTTACTATAAGTGCCCAAATTTCTAAAAATATTGCGAAAAACCACAATCTTTATTTTAGAGTGAATGTTTGCTGTGTATAGAAGGCATTTATTTCATTTTTAGAAAATTTAATTTTTCTCATTTCTCCATGAAAAGTGCCAATACCCCCCCCCTTTGGGTTCTAGGTGAAAATCACACTCAACACAAATCAATCAAAAATGTTTCCATGGTGTGTATTGTTGTTCATTTTCATCAAATAAACAAAATTAAACCCAGAATAAATCCTGAAAGACAAGAAATGAGCATAAAAGATGCTTCAGCGCAAGTGTTATTCTTACTATAAGAGCCCAAATTTCTAAAAATATTGCGAAAAACCACAATCTTCTCTTTTAGAGTGAATGTTTGAGGTGTATAGAAGGCATTTATTTCATTTTTAGAAAATTTAATATTTCTCATTTTTCCATGAAAAGTGCCAATACCCCCCCCTTTGGGTTCTAGGTGAGAATCACACTCGAAACAAATCAAACAAAAATGTTTCCATGGTGTGTATTGTTGTTCATTTTCATCAAATAAACAAATTTAAACCCAGAATAAATCCTGAAAGACAAGAAATGAGCATAAAATATGCTTCAGCGCAAGTGTTAATGTTACTACAAGAGCCAAATTTCTAAAAATATTGTGAAAAGCAACAATTTTCATTTTTAGAGTGAATGTTTGAGGTGTATAGAAGGCATTTATTTCATTTTTAGAAAATTTAATTATTCACATTTTTCCGTGAAAAGTGCCAAAACCCCCCCCTATGGGTTCTAGGTGAAAATCTCACTCGACACAAATCAAACAAAAATGTTTCCATGGTGTGTATTGTTGTTCATTTTCATCAAATAAAATAAATTAAACCCAGAATAAATCCTGAAAAACAAGAAATGAGCATAAAAGATGCTTCAGCGCAAGTGTTATTCTTACTATAAGAGCCCAAATTTCTAAAAATATTGCGAAAAACCACAATCTTCTTTTTTGGAGTGAAGGTTTGCGGTGTATAGAAGGCATTTATTTCATTTTTAGAAAATTTAATTTTTCTCATTTCTCCATGAAAAGTTCCAATACCCCCCCCTTTGGGTTCTAGGTGAAAATCTCACTCGACACAAATCAAACAAAAATGTTTCTATGGTGTGTATTGTTGTTCATTTTCATCAAATAAACAAAATTAAACCCAGAATAAATCCTGAAAAACAAGAAATGAGCATAAAGATGCTTCAGCGATAGTGTTATTCTTGCTATTAGAGCCCAAATTTCTAAAAATATTGCGAAAAACCACAATCTTCTGTTTTAGAGTGAATGTTTGAGGTGTATAGAAGGCATTTATTTCATTTTTAGAAAATTTAATTTTTCACATTTTTCCATGAAAAGTGCCAATACCCCCCCCTTTGGGTTCTAGGTGAAAATCTCACTCGTCACAAATCAAACAAAAATGTTTCCATGGTGTGTATTGTTGTTCATTTTCATCAAATAAACAAAATTAAACCCAGAATAAATCCTGAAAGACAAGAAATGAGCATAAAAGATGCTTCAGCGCAAGTGTTAATGTTACTATAAGAGCAAAATTTCTAAAAATATTGCGAAAAGCAACAATTATCATTTTTAGAGTGAATGTGTGAGGTGTATAGAAGGCATTTATTTCATTTGTAGAAAATTTAATTTTTCACATTTTTCCGTGAAAAGTGCCAATACCCCCCCCTTTGGGTTCTAGGTGAAAATCTTACTCGACACAAATCAAACAAAAATGTTTCCATGGTGTGTATTGTTGTTCATTTTCATCAAATAAACAAAATAAAACCCAGAATAAATCCTGAAAGACAAGAAATGAGCATAAAAGATGTTTCAGCGCAAGTGTTAATGTTACTAAAAGAGCCCAAATTTCTAAAATTATTGCGAAAAACAACAATCTTCTGTTTTAGAGTGAATGTTTGAGGTGTATAGAAGGCATTTATTTCAATTTTAGAAAATTTAATTTTGTCATTTTTCCATGAAAAGTACCAATATCTCCCCCTTTGGGTTCTAGGCGAAAATCTCACTCGACACCAATCAAACAAAAATGTTTCCATGGTGTGTATTGTTGTTCATTTTCATCAAATAAACAAAATTAAACCCAGAATAAATCCTGAAAGACAAGAAATGAGCATAAAAGATGCTTCAGCGCAAGTGTTAATGTTACTATAAGAGCCAAATTTCTAAAAATATTGCGAAAAGCAACAATTTTCATTTTTAGAGTGAATGTTTGAGGTGTATAGAAGGCATTTATTTCATTTTTAGAAAATTTAATTTTTCACATTTTTCCGTGAAAAGTGCCAATACCCCCCCCTTTGGGTTGTAGGTGAAAATCTCACTCGACACAAATCAAACAAAAATGTTTCCATGGTGTGTATTGTTGTTCATTTTCATCAAATAAACAAAATTAAACCCAGAATAAATCCTGAAAGACAAGAAATGAGCATAAAAGATGCTTCAGCGCAAGTGTTATTCTTACTATAAGAGCCCAAATTTCTAAAAATATTGCGAAAAACCACAATCTTCTTTTTTGGAGTGAATGTTTGAGGTGTATAGAAGGCATTTATTTCATTTTTAGAAAATTTAATTATTCACATTTTTCCATGAAAAGTGCCAATACCCCCCCCTTTGGGTTAGGTGAAAATCTCACTCGACACAAATCAAACAAAAATGTTTCCATGGTGTGTATTCTTGACATTTTCATCAAATAAACAAAATTAAACCCAGAATAAATCCTGAAAGACAAGAAATGAGCATAAAAGATTCTTCAGCGCAAGTGTTATTCTTACTATAAGAGCCCAAATTTCTAAAAATATTGCGAAAAACCACAATCTTCATTTTAGAGTGAATGTTTGCGGTGTATAGAAGGCATTTATTTCATTTTTAGAAAATTTAATTTTTCTCATTTCTCCATGAAAAGTGCCAATACCCCCCCCTTTGGGTTCCAGGTGAAAATCTCACTCGACACAAATCAAACAAAAATGTTTCCATGGTGTGTCTTGTTGTTCATTTTCATCAAATAAACAAAATTAAACCCAGAATAAATCCTGAAAGACAAGAAATGAGCATAAAAGATGCTTCAGCGCAAGTGTTAATTTTACTATAAGAGCCCAAATTTCTAAAAATATTGCGAAAAACCACAATCTTCTGTTTTAGAGTGAATGTTTGAGGTGTATAGAAGGCATTTATTTCATTTTTAGAAAATTTAATTTTTCACATTTTTCCATAAAAAGTGCCAATACCCCCCCCTTTGGGTTCTAGGTGAAAATCTCACTCGACACAAATCAAACAAAAATGATTCCATGGTGTGTATTGTTGTTCATTTTCATCAAATAAACAAAATTAAACCCAGAATAAATCCTGAAAGACAAGAAATGAGCATAAAAGATGCTTCAGCGCAAGTGTTAATGTTACTATAAGAGCCAAATTTCTAAAAATATTGCGAACAGCAACAATTTTTATTTTTAGAGTGAATGTTTGAGGTGTATAGAAGGCATTTATTTCATTTTTAGAAAATTTAATTTTTCATATTTTCCGTGAAAAGTGCCAATAAAGTGCCCTTTGGGTTCTAGGTGAAAATCTCACTCGACACAAATCAAACAAAAATGTTTCCATGGTGTGTCTTGTTGTTCATTTTCATCAAATAAACAAAATTAAACCCAGAATAAATCCTGAAAGACAAGAAATGAGCATAAAAGATGCTTCAGCGCAAGTGTTAATGTTACTATAAGAGCCCAAATTTCTAAAAATATTGCGAAAAACCACAATCTTCTGTTTTAGAGTGAATGTTTGAGGTGTATAGAAGGCATTTATTTCATTTTTAGAAAATTTAATTTTTCACATTTTTCCATAAAAAGTGCCAATACCCCCCCCTTTGGGTTCTAGGTGAAAATCTCACTCGACACAAATCAAACAAAAATGATTCCATGGTGTGTATTGTTGTTCATTTTCATCAAATAAACAAAATTAAACCCAGAATAAATCCTGAAAGACAAGAAATGAGCATTAAAGATGCTTCAGCGCAAGTGTTAATGTTACTATAAGAGCCAAATTTCTAAAAATATTGCGAACAGCAACAATTTTTATTTTTAGAGTGAATGTTTGAGGTGTATAGAAGGCATTTATTTCATTTTTAGAAAATTTAATTTTTCATATTTTCCCGTGAAAAGTGCCAATAAAGTGCCCTTTGGGTTCTAGGTGAAAATCTCACTCGACACAAATCAAACAAAAATGTTTCCATGGTGTGTATTGTTGTTCATTTTCATCAAATAAACAAAATTAAACCCAGAATAAATCCTGAAAAACAAGAAATGAGCATAAAAGATGCTTCAGCGCAAGTGATCTTCTTACTATAAAAGCCCAAATTTCTAAAAATATTGCGAAAAACCACAATCTTCTTTTTTGGAGTGAATGTTTGAGGTGTATAGAAGGCATTTATTTCATTTTTAGAAAATTTAATTTTTCACATTTTTCCATGAAAAGTGCCAATACCCCCCCTTTGGGTTCTAGGTGAAAATCTCACTCGACACAAATCAAACAAAAATGTTTCCATGGTGTGTATTGTTGTTCATTTTCATCAAATAAACAAAATTAAACCCAGAATAAATCCTGAAAGACAAGAAATGAGCATAAAAGATGCTTCAGCGCAAGTGTTAAAGTTAACATAAGAGCCAAATTTCTAAAAATATTGCGAAAAGCAACAATTTTCATTTTTAGAGTGAATGTTTGAGGTGTATAGAAGACATTTATTTCATTTTTAGAAAATTTAATTTTTCATATTTTTCCGTGAAAAGTGCCAATACCCCCCCCTTTGGGTTCTAGGTGAAAATCCCACTCGACACAAATCAAACAAAAATGTTTCCATGGTGTGTATTGTTGTTCATTTTCATCAAATAAACAAAATTAAACCCAGAATAAATCCTGAAAAACAAGAAATAAGCAAAGAAGATGCTTCAGCGCAAGTGTTACTCTTTCTATAAGAGCCCAAATTTCTCAAAATATTGCGAAAAACCACAATCTTCTTTTTTGGAGTGAATGTTTGAGGTGTATAGAAGGCATTTATTTCATTTTTAGAAAATTGAATTTTTCACATTTTTCCATGAAAAGTGCCAATACCCCCCCCTTTGGGTTCTAGGTGAAAATCTCACTCGACACAAATCAAACAAAAATGTTTCCATGGTGTGTATTCTTGTTTATTTTCATCAAATAAACAAAATCAAACCCAGAATAAATCCTGAAAGACAAGAAATGAGCATAAAAGATTCTTCAGCGCAAGTGTTATTCTTACTATAAGAGCCCAAATTTCTAAAAATATTGCGAAAAACCACAATCTTTATTTTAGAGTGAATGTATGCGGTGTATAGAAGGCATATATTTCATTTTTAGAAAATTTAATTTTTCTCATTTCTCCATGAAAAGTGCCAATACCCCCCCCTTTGGGTTCTAGGTGAAAATCTCACTCGACCCAAATCAAACAAAAATGTTTCCATGGTGTGTATTGTTGTTCATTTTCACCAAATAAACAAAATTAAACCCAGAATAAATCCAGAAAGACAAGAAATGAGCATAAAAGATGCTTCAGCGCAAGTGTTAATGTTACTATAAGAGCCCAAATTTCTAAAAATATTGCGAAAAACCACAATCTTCTGTTTTAGAGTGAATGTTTGAGGTGTATAGAAGGCATTTATTTCATTTTTAGAAAATTTAATTTTTCACATTTTTCCATGAAAAGTGCCAATACCCCCCCCTTTGGGTTCTAGGTGAAAATCTCACTCGACACAAATCAAACAAAAATGTTTCCATGGTGTGTATTGTTGTTCATTTTCATCAAATAAACAAAGTTAAACCCAGAATAAATCCTGAAAAACAAGAAATGAGCATAAAAGATGCTTCAGCGCAAGTGTTAATGTTACTATAAGAGCCAAATTTCTAAAAATATTGCGAAAAGCAACAATTTTCATTTTTAGAGTGAATGTTTGAGGTGTATAAAAGGCATTTATTTCATTTGTAGAAAATTTAATTTTTCACATTTTTCCGTGAAAAGTGCCAATAAAGTGCCCTTTGGGTTCTAGGTGAAAATCTCACTCGACACAAATCAAACAAAAATGTTTCCATGGTGTGTATTGTTGTTCATTTTCATCAAATAAACAAAATTAAACCCAGAATAAATCCTGAAAAACAAGAAATGAGCATAAAAGATGCTTCAGCGCAAGTGTTATTCTTACTATAAGAGCCCAAATTTCTAAAAATATTGCGAAAAGCAACAATTTTCATTTTTAGAGTGAATGTTTGCTGTGTATAGAAGGCATTTATTTCATTTTTAGAAAATTTAATTTTTCTCATTTCTCCATGAAAAGTGCCAATACCCCCCCCTTTGGGTTCTAGGTGAAAATCTCACTCGTCACAAATCAATCAAAAATGTTTCCATGGTGTGTATTGTTGTTCATTTTCATCAAATAAACAAAATTAAACCCAGAATAAATCCTGAAAGACAAGAAATGAGCATAAAAGATGCTTCAGCGCAAGTGTTATTCTTACTCTAAGAGCCCAAATTTCTAAAAATATTGCGAAAAACCACAATCTTCTGTTTTAGAGTGAATGTTTGAGGTGTATAGAAGGCATTTATTTCATTTTTAGAAAATTTAATATTTCACATTTTTCCATGAAAAGTGCCAATACCCCCCCCTTTGGGTTCTAGGTGAGAATCACACTCGAAACAAATCAAACAAAAATGTTTCCATGGTGTGTATTGTTGTTCATTTTCATCAAATAAACAAATTTAAACCCAGAATAAATCCTGAAAGACAAGAAATGAGCATAAAAGATGCTTCAGCGCAAGTGTTAATGTTACTATAAGAGCCCAAATTTCTAAAAATAATGCGAAAAACCACAATCTTCTGTTTTAGAGTGAATGTTTGAGGTGTATAGAAGGCATTTATTTCATTTTTAGAAAATTGAATTTTTCACATTTTTCCATGAAAAGTGCCAATACCCCCCCCTTTGGGTTCTAGGTGAAAATCTCACTCGACACAAATCAAACAAAAATGATTCCATGGTGTGTATTGTTGTTCATTTTCATCAAATAAACAAAATTAAACCCAGAATAAATCCTGAAAGACAAGAAATGAGCATTAAAGATGCTTCAGCGCAAGTGTTAATGTTACTATAAGAGCCAAATTTCTAAAAATATTGCGAACAGCAACAATTTTTATTTTTAGAGTGAATGTTTGAGGTGTATAGAAGACATTTATTTCATTTTTAGAAAATTTAATTTTTCATATTTTTCCGTGAAAAGTGCCAATACCCCCCCCTTTGGGTTCTAGGTGAAAATCTCACTCGACACAAATCAAACAAAAATGTTTCCATGGTGTGTATTGTTGTTCATTTTCATCAAATAAACAAAATTAAACCCAGAATAAATCCTGAAAAACAAGAAATGAGCATAAAAGATGCTTCAGCGCAAGTGATCTTCTTACTATAAAAGCCCAAATTTCTAAAAATATTGCGAAAAACCACAATCTTCTTTTTTGGAGTGAATGTTTGAGGTGTATAGAAGGCATTTATTTCATTTTTAGAAAATTTAATTTTTCACATTTTTCCATGAAAAGTGCCAAAACCCCCCCTTTGGGTTCTAGGTGAAAATCTCACTCGACACAAATCAAACAAAAATGTTTCCATGGTGTGTATTGTTGTTCATTTTCATCAAATAAACAAAATTAAACCCAGAATAAATCCTGAAAGACAAGAAATGAGCATAAAAGATGCTTCAGCGCAAGTGTTAAAGTTAACATAAGAGCCAAATTTCTAAAAATATTGCGAAAAGCAACAATTTTCATTTTTAGAGTGAATGTTTGAGGTGTATAGAAGACATTTATTTCATTTTTAGAAAATTTAATTTTTCATATTTTTCCGTGAAAAGTGCCAATACCCCCCCCTTTGGGTTCTAGGTGAAAATCCCACTCGACACAAATCAAACAAAAATGTTTCCATGGTGTGTATTGTTGTTCATTTTCATCAAATAAACAAAATTAAACCCAGAATAAATCCTGAAAAACAAGAAATAAGCAAAGAAGATGCTTCAGCGCAAGTGTTACTCTTTCTATAAGAGCCCAAATTTCTAAAAATATTGCGAAAAACCACAATCTTCTTTTTTGGAGTGAATGTTTGAGGTGTATAGAAGGCATTTATTTCATTTTTAGAAAATTGAATTTTTCACATTTTTCCATGAAAAGTGCCAATACCCCCCCCTTTGGGTTCTAGGTGAAAATCTCACTCGACACAAATCAAACAAAAATGTTTCCATGGTGTGTATTCTTGTTTATTTTCATCAAATAAACAAAATCAAACCCAGAATAAATCCTGAAAGACAAGAAATGAGCATAAAAGATTCTTCAGCGCAAGTGTTATTCTTACTATAAGAGCCCAAATTTCTAAAAATATTGCGAAAAACCACAATCTTTATTTTAGAGTGAATGTTTGCGGTGTATAGAAGGCATATATTTCATTTTTAGAAAATTTAATTTTTCTCATTTCTCCATGAAAAGTGCCAATACCCCCCCCTTTGGGTTCTAGGTGAAAATCTCACTCGACCCAAATCAAACAAAAATGTTTCCATGGTGTGTATTGTTGTTCATTTTCACCAAATAAACAAAATTAAACCCAGAATAAATCCAGAAAGACAAGAAATGAGCATAAAAGATGCTTCAGCGCAAGTGTTAATGTTACTATAAGAGCCCAAATTTCTAAAAATATTGCGAAAAACCACAATCTTCTGTTTTAGAGTGAATGTTTGAGGTGTATAGAAGGCATTTATTTCATTTTTAGAAAATTTAATTTTTCACATTTTTCCATGAAAAGTGCCAATACCCCCCCCTTTGGGTTCTAGGTGAAAATCTCACTCGACACAAATCAAACAAAAATGTTTCCATGGTGTGTATTGTTGTTCATTTTCATCAAATAAACAAAGTTAAACTCAGAATAAATCCTGAAAAACAAGAAATGAGCATAAAAGATGCTTCAGCGCAAGTGTTAATGTTACTATAAGAGCCAAATTTCTAAAAATATTGCGAAAAGCAACAATTTTCATTTTTAGAGTGAATGTTTGAGGTGTATAAAAGGCATTTATTTCATTTGTAGAAAATTTAATTTTTCACATTTTTCCGTGAAAAGTGCCAATAAAGTGCCCTTTGGGTTCTAGGTGAAAATCTCACTCGACACAAATCAAACAAAAATGTTTCCATGGTGTGTATTGTTGTTCATTTTCATCAAATAAACAAAATTAAACCCAGAATAAATCCTGAAAAACAAGAAATGAGCATAAAAGATGCTTCAGCGCAAGTGTTATTCTTACTATAAGAGCCCAAATTTCTAAAAATATTGCGAAAAGCAACAATTTTCATTTTTAGAGTGAATGTTTGCTGTGTATAGAAGGCATTTATTTCATTTTTAGAAAATTTAATTTTTCTCATTTCTCCATGAAAAGTGCCAATACCCCCCCCTTTGGGTTCTAGGTGAAAATCTCACTCGTCACAAATCAATCAAAAATGTTTCCATGGTGTGTATTGTTGTTCATTTTCATCAAATAAACAAAATTAAACCCAGAATAAATCCTGAAAGACAAGAAATGAGCATAAAAGATGCTTCAGCGCAAGTGTTATTCTTACTCTAAGAGCCCAAATTTCTAAAAATATTGCGAAAAACCACAATCTTCTGTTTTAGAGTGAATGTTTGAGGTGTATAGAAGGCATTTATTTCATTTTTAGAAAATTTAATATTTCACATTTTTCCATGAAAAGTGCCAATACCCCCCCCTTTGGGTTCTAGGTGAGAATCACACTCGAAACAAATCAAACAAAAATGTTTCCATGGTGTGTATTGTTGTTCATTTTCATCAAATAAACAAATTTAAACCCAGAATAAATCCTGAAAGACAAGAAATGAGCATAAAAGATGCTTCAGCGCAAGTGTTAATGTTACTATAAGAGCCCAAATTTCTAAAAATAATGCGAAAAACCACAATCTTCTGTTTTAGAGTGAATGTTTGAGGTGTATAGAAGGCATTTATTTCATTTTTAGAAAATTGAATTTTTCACATTTTTCCATGAAAAGTGCCAATACCCCCCCCTTTGGGTTCTAGGTGAAAATCTCACTCGACACAAATCAAACAAAAATGTTTCCATGGTGTGTATTCTTGTTTATTTTCATCAAATAAACAAAATCAAACCCAGAATAAATCCTGAAAGACAAGAAATGAGCATAAAAGATTCTTCAGCGCAAGTGTTATTCTTACTATAAAAGCCCAAATTTCTAAAAATATTGCGAAAAACCACAATCTTTATTTTAGAGTGAATAATTGCGGTGTATAGAAGGCATATATTTCATTTTTAGAAAATTTAATTTTTCTCATTTCTCCATGAAAAGTGCCAATACCCCCCCCTTTGGGTTCTAGGTGAAAATCTCACTCGACACAAATCAAACAAAAATGTTTCCATGGTGTGTATTGTTGTTCATTTTCACCAAATAAACAAAATTAAACCCAGAATAAATCCAGAAAGACAAGAAATGAGCATAAAAGATGCTTCAGCGCAAGTGTTAATGTTACTATAAGAGCCCAAATTTCTAAAAATATTGCGAAAAACCACAATCTTCTGTTTTAGAGTGAATGTTTGAGGTGTATAGAAGGCATTTATTTCATTTTTAGAAAATTTAATTTTTCACATTTTTCCATGAAAAGTGCCAATAAAGTGCCCTTTGGTTTCTAGGTGAAAATCTCACTCGACACAAATCAAACAAAAATGTTTCCATGGTGTGTATTGTTGTTCATTTTCATCAAATAAACAAAATTAAACCCAGAATAAATCCTGAAAAACAAGAAATGAGCATAAAAGATGCTTCAGCGCAAGTGTTATTCTTACTATAAGAGCCCAAATTTCTAAAAATATTGCGAAAAGCAACAATTTTCATTTTTAGAGTGAATGTTTGCTGTGTATAGAAGGCATTTATTTCATTTTTAGAAAATTTAATTTTTCTCATTTCTCCATGAAAAGTGCCAATACCCCCCCCTTTGGGTTCTAGGTGAAAATCTCACTCGTCACAAATCAATCAAAAATGTTTCCATGGTGTGTATTGTTGTTCATTTTCATCAAATAAACAAAATTAAACCCAGAATAAATCCTGAAAGACAAGAAATGAGCATAAAAGATGCTTCAGCGCAAGTGTTATTCTTACTCTAAGAGCCCAAATTTCTAAAAATATTGCGAAAAACCACAATCTTCTGTTTTAGAGTGAATGTTTGAGGTGTATAGAAGGCATTTATTTCATTTTTAGAAAATTTAATATTTCACATTTTTCCATGAAAAGTGCCAATACCCCCCCCATTGGGTTCTAGGTGAGAATCACACTCGAAACAAATCAAACAAAAATGTTTCCATGGTGTGTATTGTTGTTCATTTTCATCAAATAAACAAATTTAAACCCAGAATAAATCCTGAAAGACAAGAAATGAGCATAAAATATGCTTCAGCGCAAGTGTTAATGTTACTACAAGAGCCAAATTTCTAAAAATATTGCGAAAAGCAACAATTTTCATTTTTAGAGTGAATGTTTGAGGTGTATAGAAGGCATTTATTTCATTTTTAGAAAATTTAATTATTCACATTTTTCCGTGAAAAGTGCCAAAACCCCCCCCTATGGGTTCTAGGTGAAAATCTCACTCGACACAAATCAAACAAAAATGTTTCCATGGTGTGTATTGTTGCTCATTTTCATCAAATAAAATAAATTAAACCCAGAATAAATCCTGAAAAACAAGAAATGAGCATAAAAGATGCTTCAGCGCAAGTGTTAATGTTACTATAAGAGCCCAAATTTCTAAAAATATTGCGAAAAACCACAATCTTCTTTTTTGGAGTGAATGTTTGCGGTGTATAGAAGGCATTTATTTCATTTTTAGAAAATTTTATTTTTCTCATTACTCCATGAAAAGTTCCAATACCCCCCCCTTTGGGTTCTAGGTGAAAATCTCACTCGGCACAAATCAAACAAAAATGTTTCCATGGTGTGTATTGTTGTTCATTTTCATCAAATAAACAAAATTAAACCCAGAATAAATCCTGAAAGACAAGAAATGAGCATAAAAGATGCTTCAGCGCAAGTGTTAATGTTACTATAAGAGCCAAATTTCTAAAAATATTGCGAAAAGTGACAATTTTCATTTTTAAAGTGAATGTTTGAGGTGTATAGAAGGCATTTATTTCATTTTTAGAAAATTTAATTTTTCATATTTTTCCGTGAAAAGTGCCAATACCCCCCCTTTGGGTTCTAGGTGAAAATCTCACTCGACACAAATCAAACAAAAATGTTTCTATGGTGTGTATTGTTGTTCATTTTCATCAAATAAACAAAATTAAACCCAGAATAAATCCTGAAAAACAAGAAATGAGCATTAAAGATGCTTCAGCGCAAGTGTTAAAGTTAACATAAGAGCCAAATTTCTAAAAATATTGCGAAAAGCAACAATTTTCATTTTTAGAGTGAATGTTTGAGGTGTATAGAAGACATTTATTTCATTTTTAGAAAATTTAATTTTTCATATTTTTCCGTGAAAAGTGCCAATACCCCCCCCTTTGGGTTCTAGGTGAAAATCCCACTCGACACAAATCAAACAAAAATGTTTCCATGGTGTGTATTGTTGTTCATTTTCATCAAATAAACAAAATTAAACCCAGAATAAATCCTGAAAGACAAGAAATGAGCATAAAAGATGCTTCAGCGCAAGTGTTAATGTTACTATAAGAGCCAAATTTCTAAAAATATTGCGAAAAGCAACAATTATCATTTTTAGAGTGAATGTGTGAGGTGTATAGAAGGCATTTATTTCATTTGTAGAAAATTTAATTTTTCTCATTTCTCCATGAAAAGTGCCAATACCCCCCCCTTTGGGTTCTAGGTGAAAATCTCACTCGACACAAATCAAACAAAAATGTTTCCATGGTGTGTATTGTTGTTCATTTTCACCAAATAAACAAAATTAAACCCAGAATAAATCCAGAAAGACAAGAAATGAGCATAAAAGATGCTTCAGCGCAAGTGTTAATGTTACTATAAGAGCCCAAATTTCTAAAAATATTGCGAAAAACCACAATCTTCTGTTTTAGAGTGAATGTTTGAGGTGTATAGAAGGCATTTATTTCATTTTTAGAAAATTTAATTTTTCACATTTTTCCATGAAAAGTGCCAATACCCCCCCCTTTGGGTTCTAGGTGAAAATCTCACTCGACACAAATCAAACAAAAATGTTTCCATGGTGTGTATTGTTGTTCATTTTCATCAAATAAACAAAGTTAAACCCAGAATAAATCCTGAAAAACAAGAAATGAGCATAAAAGATGCTTCAGCGCAAGTGTTAATGTTACTATAAGAGCCAAATTTCTAAAAATATTGCGAAAAGCAACAATTTTCATTTTTAGAGTGAATGTTTGAGGTGTATAAAAGGCATTTATTTCATTTGTAGAAAATTTAATTTTTCACATTTTTCCGTGAAAAGTGCCAATAAAGTGCCCTTTGGGTTCTAGGTGAAAATCTCACTCGACACAAATCAAACAAAAATGTTTCCATGGTGTGTATTGTTGTTCATTTTCATCAAATAAACAAAATTAAACCCAGAATAAATCCTGAAAAACAAGAAATGAGCATAAAAGATGCTTCAGCGCAAGTGTTATTCTTACTATAAGAGCCCAAATTTCTAAAAATATTGCGAAAAGCAACAATTTTCATTTTTAGAGTGAATGTTTGCTGTGTATAGAAGGCATTTATTTCATTTTTAGAAAATTTAATTTTTCTCATTTCTCCATGAAAAGTGCCAATACCCCCCCCTTTGGGTTCTAGGTGAAAATCTCACTCGTCACAAATCAATCAAAAATGTTTCCATGGTGTGTATTGTTGTTCATTTTCATCAAATAAACAAAATTAAACCCAGAATAAATCCTGAAAGACAAGAAATGAGCATAAAAGATGCTTCAGCGCAAGTGTTATTCTTACTCTAAGAGCCCAAATTTCTAAAAATATTGCGAAAAACCACAATCTTCTGTTTTAGAGTGAATGTTTGAGGTGTATAGAAGGCATTTATTTCATTTTTAGAAAATTTAATATTTCACATTTTTCCATGAAAAGTGCCAATACCCCCCCCTTTGGGTTCTAGGTGAGAATCACACTCGAAACAAATCAAACAAAAATGTTTCCATGGTGTGTATTGTTGTTCATTTTCATCAAATAAACAAATTTAAACCCAGAATAAATCCTGAAAGACAAGAAATGAGCATAAAAGATGCTTCAGCGCAAGTGTTAATGTTACTATAAGAGCCCAAATTTCTAAAAATAATGCGAAAAACCACAATCTTCTGTTTTAGAGTGAATGTTTGAGGTGTATAGAAGGCATTTATTTCATTTTTAGAAAATTGAATTTTTCACATTTTTCCATGAAAAGTGCCAATACCCCCCCCTTTGGGTTCTAGGTGAAAATCTCACTCGACACAAATCAAACAAAAATGTTTCCATGGTGTGTATTCTTGTTTATTTTCATCAAATAAACAAAATCAAACCCAGAATAAATCCTGAAAGACAAGAAATGAGCATAAAAGATTCTTCAGCGCAAGTGTTATTCTTACTATAAGAGCCCAAATTTCTAAAAATATTGCGAAAAACCACAATCTTTATTTTAGAGTGAATAATTGCGGTGTATAGAAGGCATATATTTCATTTTTAGAAAATTTAATTTTTCTCATTTCTCCATGAAAAGTGCCAATACCCCCCCCTTTGGGTTCTAGGTGAAAATCTCACTCGACACAAATCAAACAAAAATGTTTCCATGGTGTGTATTGTTGTTCATTTTCACCAAATAAACAAAATTAAACCCAGAATAAATCCAGAAAGACAAGAAATGAGCATAAAAGATGCTTCAGCGCAAGTGTTAATGTTACTATAAGAGCCCAAATTTCTAAAAATATTGCGAAAAACCACAATCTTCTGTTTTAGAGTGAATGTTTGAGGTGTATAGAAGGCATTTATTTCATTTTTAGAAAATTTAATTTTTCACATTTTTCCATGAAAAGTGCCAATAAAGTGCCCTTTGGGTTCTAGGTGAAAATCTCACTCGACACAAATCAAACAAAAATGTTTCCATGGTGTGTATTGTTGTTCATTTTCATCAAATAAACAAAATTAAACCCAGAATAAATCCTGAAAAACAAGAAATGAGCATAAAAGATGCTTCAGCGCAAGTGTTATTCTTACTATAAGAGCCCAAATTTCTAAAAATATTGCGAAAAGCAACAATTTTCATTTTTAGAGTGAATGTTTGCTGTGTATAGAAGGCATTTATTTCATTTTTAGAAAATTTAATTTTTCTCATTTCTCCATGAAAAGTGCCAATACCCCCCCCTTTGGGTTCTAGGTGAAAATCTCACTCGTCACAAATCAATCAAAAATGTTTCCATGGTGTGTATTGTTGTTCATTTTCATCAAATAAACAAAATTAAACCCAGAATAAATCCTGAAAGACAAGAAATGAGCATAAAAGATGCTTCAGCGCAAGTGTTATTCTTACTCTAAGAGCCCAAATTTCTAAAAATATTGCGAAAAACCACAATCTTCTATTTTAGAGTGAATGTTTGAGGTGTATAGAAGGCATTTATTTCATTTTTAGAAAATTTAATATTTCACATTTTTCCATGAAAAGTGCCAATACCCCCCCCATTGGGTTCTAGGTGAGAATCACACTCGAAACAAATCAAACAAAAATGTTTCCATGGTGTGTATTGTTGTTCATTTTCATCAAATAAACAAATTTAAACCCAGAATAAATCCTGAAAGACAAGAAATGAGCATAAAATATGCTTCAGCGCAAGTGTTAATGTTACTACAAGAGCCAAATTTCTAAAAATATTGCGAAAAGCAACAATTTTCATTTTTAGAGTGAATGTTTGAGGTGTATAGAAGGCATTTATTTCATTTTTAGAAAATTTAATTATTCACATTTTTCCGTGAAAAGTGCCAAAACCCCCCCCCCCTATGGGTTCTAGGTGAAAATCTCACTCGACACAAATCAAACAAAAATGTTTCCATGGTGTGTATTGTTGCTCATTTTCATCAAATAAAATAAATTAAACCCAGAATAAATCCTGAAAAACAAGAAATGAGCATAAAAGATGCTTCAGCGCAAGTGTTAATGTTACTATAAGAGCCCAAATTTCTAAAAATATTGCGAAAAACCACAATCTTCTTTTTTGGAGTGAATGTTTGCGGTGTATAGAAGGCATTTATTTCATTTTTAGAAAATTTTATTTTTCTCATTACTCCATGAAAAGTTCCAATACCCCCCCCTTTGGGTTCTAGGTGAAAATCTCACTCGGCACAAATCAAACAAAAATGTTTCCATGGTGTGTATTGTTGTTCATTTTCATCAAATAAACAAAATTAAACCCAGAATAAATCCTGAAAGACAAGAAATGAGCATAAAAGATGCTTCAGCGCAAGTGTTAATGTTACTATAAGAGCCAAATTTCTAAAAATATTGCGAAAAGTGACAATTTTCATTTTTAAAGTGAATGTTTGAGGTGTATAGAAGGCATTTATTTCATTTTTAGAAAATTTAATTTTTCATATTTTTCCGTGAAAAGTGCCAATACCCCCCCTTTGGGTTCTAGGTGAAAATCTCACTCGACACAAATCAAACAAAAATGTTTCTATGGTGTGTATTGTTGTTCATTTTCATCAAATAAACAAAATTAAACCCAGAATAAATCCTGAAAAACAAGAAATGAGCATAAAAGATGCTTCAGCGCAAGTGTTAAAGTTAACATAAGAGCCAAATTTCTAAAAATATTGCGAAAAGCAACAATTTTCATTTTTAGAGTGAATGTTTGAGGTGTATAGAAGACATTTATTTCATTTTTAGAAAATTTAATTTTTCATATTTTTCCGTGAAAAGTGCCAATACCCCCCCCTTTGGGTTCTAGGTGAAAATCCCACTCGACACAAATCAAACAAAAATGTTTCCATGGTGTGTATTGTTGTTCATTTTCATCAAATAAACAAAATTAAACCCAGAATAAATCCTGAAAGACAAGAAATGAGCATAAAAGATGCTTCAGCGCAAGTGTTAATGTTACTATAAGAGCCAAATTTCTAAAAATATTGCGAAAAGCAACAATTATCATTTTTAGAGTGATTGTGTGAGGTGTATAGAAGGCATTTATTTCATTTGTAGAAAATTTAATTTTTCACATTTTTCCGTGAAAAGTGCCAATACCCCCTTTGGGTTCTAGGTGAAAATCTTACTCGACACAAATCAAACAAAAATGTTTCTATGGTGTGTATTGTTGTTCATTTTCATCAAATAAACAAAATTAAACCCAGAATAAATCCTGAAAAACAAGAAATGAGCATTAAAGATGCTTCAGCGCAAGTGTTAAAGTTAACATAAGAGCCAAATTTCTAAAAATATTGCGAAAAGCAACAATTTTCATTTTTAGAGTGAATGTTTGAGGTGTATAGAAGACATTTATTTCATTTTTAGAAAATTTAATTTTTCATATTTTTCCGTGAAAAGTGCCAATACCCCCCCCTTTGGGTTCTAGGTGAAAATCCCACTCGACACAAATCAAACAAAAATGTTTCCATGGTGTGTATTGTTGTTCATTTTCATCAAATAAACAAAATTAAACCCAGAATAAATCCTGAAAGACAAGAAATGAGCATAAAAGATGCTTCAGCGCAAGTGTTAATGTTACTATAAGAGCCAAATTTCTAAAAATATTGCGAAAAGCAACAATTATCATTTTTAGAGTGAATGTGTGAGGTGTATAGAAGGCATTTATTTCATTTGTAGAAAATTTAATTTTTCTCATTTCTCCATGAAAAGTGCCAATACCCCCCCCTTTGGGTTCTAGGTGAAAATCTCACTCGACACAAATCAAACAAAAATGTTTCCATGGTGTGTATTGTTGTTCATTTTCACCAAATAAACAAAATTAAACCCAGAATAAATCCAGAAAGACAAGAAATGAGCATAAAAGATGCTTCAGCGCAAGTGTTAATGTTACTATAAGAGCCCAAATTTCTAAAAATATTGCGAAAAACCACAATCTTCTGTTTTAGAGTGAATGTTTGAGGTGTATAGAAGGCATTTATTTCATTTTTAGAAAATTTAATTTTTCACATTTTTCCATGAAAAGTGCCAATACCCCCCCCTTTGGGTTCTAGGTGAAAATCTCACTCGACACAAATCAAACAAAAATGTTTCCATGGTGTGTATTGTTGTTCATTTTCATCAAATAAACAAAGTTAAACCCAGAATAAATCCTGAAAAACAAGAAATGAGCATAAAAGATGCTTCAGCGCAAGTGTTAATGTTACTATAAGAGCCAAATTTCTAAAAATATTGCGAAAAGCAACAATTTTCATTTTTAGAGTGAATGTTTGAGGTGTATAAAAGGCATTTATTTCATTTGTAGAAAATTTAATTTTTCACATTTTTCCGTGAAAAGTGCCAATAAAGTGCCCTTTGGGTTCTAGGTGAAAATCTCACTCGACACAAATCAAACAAAAATGTTTCCATGGTGTGTATTGTTGTTCATTTTCATCAAATAAACAAAATTAAACCCAGAATAAATCCTGAAAAACAAGAAATGAGCATAAAAGATGCTTCAGCGCAAGTGTTATTCTTACTATAAGAGCCCAAATTTCTAAAAATATTGCGAAAAGCAACAATTTTCATTTTTAGAGTGAATGTTTGCTGTGTATAGAAGGCATTTATTTCATTTTTAGAAAATTTAATTTTTCTCATTTCTCCATGAAAAGTGCCAATACCCCCCCCTTTGGGTTCTAGGTGAAAATCTCACTCGTCACAAATCAATCAAAAATGTTTCCATGGTGTGTATTGTTGTTCATTTTCATCAAATAAACAAAATTAAACCCAGAATAAATCCTGAAAGACAAGAAATGAGCATAAAAGATGCTTCAGCGCAAGTGTTATTCTTACTCTAAGAGCCCAAATTTCTAAAAATATTGCGAAAAACCATAATCTTCTGTTTTAGAGTGAATGTTTGAGGTGTATAGAAGGCATTTATTTCATTTTTAGAAAATTTAATATTTCACATTTTTCCATGAAAAGTGCCAATACCCCCCCCTTTGGGTTCTAGGTGAGAATCACACTCGAAACAAATCAAACAAAAATGTTTCCATGGTGTGTATTGTTGTTCATTTTCATCAAATAAACAAATTTAAACCCAGAATAAATCCTGAAAGACAAGAAATGAGCATAAAAGATGCTTCAGCGCAAGTGTTAATGTTACTATAAGAGCCCAAATTTCTAAAAATAATGCGAAAAACCACAATCTTCTGTTTTAGAGTGAATGTTTGAGGTGTATAGAAGGCATTTATTTCATTTTTAGAAAATTGAATTTTTCACATTTTTCCATGAAAAGTGCCAATACCCCCCCCTTTGGGTTCTAGGTGAAAATCTCACTCGACACAAATCAAACAAAAATGTTTCCATGGTGTGTATTCTTGTTTATTTTCATCAAATAAACAAAATCAAACCCAGAATAAATCCTGAAAGACAAGAAATGAGCATAAAAGATTCTTCAGCGCAAGTGTTATTCTTACTATAAGAGCCCAAATTTCTAAAAATATTGCGAAAAACCACAATCTTTATTTTAGAGTGAATAATTGCGGTGTATAGAAGGCATATATTTCATTTTTAGAAAATTTAATTTTTCTCATTTCTCCATGAAAAGTGCCAATACCCCCCCCTTTGGGTTCTAGGTGAAAATCTCACTCGACACAAATCAAACAAAAATGTTTCCATGGTGTGTATTGTTGTTCATTTTCACCAAATAAACAAAATTAAACCCAGAATAAATCCAGAAAGACAAGAAATGAGCATAAAAGATGCTTCAGCGCAAGTGTTAATGTTACTATAAGAGCCCAAATTTCTAAAAATATTGCGAAAAACCACAATCTTCTGTTTTAGAGTGAATGTTTGAGGTGTATAGAAGGCATTTATTTCATTTTTAGAAAATTTAATTTTTCACATTTTTCCATGAAAAGTGCCAATAAAGTGCCCTTTGGGTTCTAGGTGAAAATCTCACTCGACACAAATCAAACAAAAATGTTTCCATGGTGTGTATTGTTGTTCATTTTCATCAAATAAACAAAATTAAACCCAGAATAAATCCTGAAAAACAAGAAATGAGCATAAAAGATGCTTCAGCGCAAGTGTTATTCTTACTATAAGAGCCCAAATTTCTAAAAATATTGCGAAAAGCAACAATTTTCATTTTTAGAGTGAATGTTTGCTGTGTATAGAAGGCATTTATTTCATTTTTAGAAAATTTAATTTTTCTCATTTCTCCATGAAAAGTGCCAATACCCCCCCCTTTGGGTTCTAGGTGAAAATCTCACTCGTCACAAATCAATCAAAAATGTTTCCATGGTGTGTATTGTTGTTCATTTTCATCAAATAAACAAAATTAAACCCAGAATAAATCCTGAAAGACAAGAAATGAGCATAAAAGATGCTTCAGCGCAAGTGTTATTCTTACTCTAAGAGCCCAAATTTCTAAAAATATTGCGAAAAACCACAATCTTCTATTTTAGAGTGAATGTTTGAGGTGTATAGAAGGCATTTATTTCATTTTTAGAAAATTTAATATTTCACATTTTTCCATGAAAAGTGCCAATACCCCCCCCATTGGGTTCTAGGTGAGAATCACACTCGAAACAAATCAAACAAAAATGTTTCCATGGTGTGTATTGTTGTTCATTTTCATCAAATAAACAAATTTAAACCCAGAATAAATCCTGAAAGACAAGAAATGAGCATAAAATATGCTTCAGCGCAAGTGTTAATGTTACTACAAGAGCCAAATTTCTAAAAATATTGCGAAAAGCAACAATTTTCATTTTTAGAGTGAATGTTTGAGGTGTATAGAAGGCATTTATTTCATTTTTAGAAAATTTAATTATTCACATTTTTCCGTGAAAAGTGCCAAAACCCCCCCCCCCTATGGGTTCTAGGTGAAAATCTCACTCGACACAAATCAAACAAAAATGTTTCCATGGTGTGTATTGTTGCTCATTTTCATCAAATAAAATAAATTAAACCCAGAATAAATCCTGAAAAACAAGAAATGAGCATAAAAGATGCTTCAGCGCAAGTGTTAATGTTACTATAAGAGCCCAAATTTCTAAAAATATTGCGAAAAACCACAATCTTCTTTTTTGGAGTGAATGTTTGCGGTGTATAGAAGGCATTTATTTCATTTTTAGAAAATTTTATTTTTCTCATTACTCCATGAAAAGTTCCAATACCCCCCCCTTTGGGTTCTAGGTGAAAATCTCACTCGGCACAAATCAAACAAAAATGTTTCCATGGTGTGTATTGTTGTTCATTTTCATCAAATAAACAAAATTAAACCCAGAATAAATCCTGAAAGACAAGAAATGAGCATAAAAGATGCTTCAGCGCAAGTGTTAATGTTACTATAAGAGCCAAATTTCTAAAAATATTGCGAAAAGTGACAATTTTCATTTTTAAAGTGAATGTTTGAGGTGTATAGAAGGCATTTATTTCATTTTTAGAAAATTTAATTTTTCATATTTTTCCGTGAAAAGTGCCAATACCCCCCCTATGGGTTCTAGGTGAAAATCTCACTCGACACAAATCAAACAAAAATGTTTCTATGGTGTGTATTGTTGTTCATTTTCATCAAATAAACAAAATTAAACCCAGAATAAATCCTGAAAAACAAGAAATGAGCATAAAAGATGCTTCAGCGCAAGTGTTAAAGTTAACATAAGAGCCAAATTTCTAAAAATATTGCGAAAAGCAACAATTTTCATTTTTAGAGTGAATGTTTGAGGTGTATAGAAGACATTTATTTCATTTTTAGAAAATTTAATTTTTCATATTTTTCCGTGAAAAGTGCCAATACCCCCCCCTTTGGGTTCTAGGTGAAAATCCCACTCGACACAAATCAAACAAAAATGTTTCCATGGTGTGTATTGTTGTTCATTTTCATCAAATAAACAAAATTAAACCCAGAATAAATCCTGAAAGACAAGAAATGAGCATAAAAGATGCTTCAGCGCAAGTGTTAATGTTACTATAAGAGCCAAATTTCTAAAAATATTGCGAAAAGCAACAATTATCATTTTTAGAGTGATTGTGTGAGGTGTATAGAAGGCATTTATTTCATTTGTAGAAAATTTAATTTTTCACATTTTTCCGTGAAAAGTGCCAATACCCCCTTTGGGTTCTAGGTGAAAATCTTACTCGACACAAATCAAACAAAAATGTTTCCATGGTGTGTATTGTTGTTCATTTTCATCAAATAAACAAAATAAAACCCAGAATAAATCCTGAAAGACAAGAAATGAGCATAAAAGATGCTTCAGCGCAAGTGTTAATGTTACTAAAAGAGCCCAAATTTCTAAAATTATTGCGAAAAACAACAATCTTCTGTTTTAGAGTGAATGTTTGAGGTGTATAAAAGGCATTTATTTCAATTTTAGAAAATTTAATTTTGTCATTTTTCCATGAAAAGTACCAATATCCCCCCCTTTGGGTTCTAGGCGAAAATCTCACTCGACACAAATCAAACAAAAATGTTTCCATGGTGTGTATTGTTGTTCATTTTCATCAAATAAACAAAATTGAACCCAGAATAAATCCTGAAAGACAAGAAATGAGCATAAAAGATGCTTCAGCGCAAGTGTTAATGTTACTATAAGAGCCAAATTTCTAAAAATATTGCGAAAAGCAACAATTTTCATTTTTAGAGTGAATGTTTGAGGTGTATAGAAGGCATTTATTTCATTTTTAGAAAATTTAATTTTTCACATTTTTCCGTGAAAAGTGCCAATACCCCCCCCTTTGGGTTCTAGGTGAAAATCTCACTCGACACAAATCAAACAAAAAAGTTTCCTTGGTGTGTATTGTTGTTCATTTTCATCAAATAAACAAAATTAAACCCAGAATAAATCCTGAAAGACAAGAAATGAGCATAAAAGATGCTTCAGCGCAAGTGTTATTCTTACTATAAGAGCCCAAATTTCTAAAAATATTGCGAAAAACCACAATCTTCTTTTTTGGAGTGAATGTTTGAGGTGTATAGAAGGCATTTATTTCATTTTTAGAAAATTTAAATTTTCACATTTTTCCATGAAAAGTGCCAATACCCCCCCCTTTGGGTTAGGTGAAAATCTCACTCGACACAAATCAAACAAAAATGTTTCCATGGTGTGTATTGTTGTTCATTTTCATCAAATAAACAAAATTAAACCCAGAATAAATCCTGAAAGACAAGAAATGAGCATAAAAGATGCTTCAGCGCAAGTGTTATTCTTACTATAAGAGCCCAAATTTCTAAAAATATTGCGAAAAACCACAATCTTCTGTTTTAGAGTGAATGTTTGAGGTGTATAGAAGGCATTTATTTCATTTTTAGAAAATTTAATTTTTCACATTTTTCCATGAAAAGTGCCAATACCCCCCCCTTTGGGTTCTAGGTGAAAATCTCACTCGACACAAATCAAACAAAAATGTTTCCATGGTGTGTATTGTTGTTCATTTTCATCAAATAAACAAAATTAAACCCAGAATTAATCCTGAAAAACAAGAAATGAGCATAAAAGATGCTTCAGCGCAAGTGTAAATGTTACTTTTAGAGCCAAATTTCTAAAAATATTGCGAAAAACAACAATCTTCTATTTTAGAGTGAATGTTTGAGGTGTATAGAAGGCATTTATTTCATTTTTAGAAAATTTAATTTTTCTCATTTCTCCATGAAAAGTGCCAATACCCCCCCCTTTGGGTTCTAGGTGAAAATTTCACTCGTCACAAATCAAACAAAAATGTTACCATGGTGTGTATTGTTGTTCATTTTCATCAAATAAACAAAATTAAACCCAGAATCAATCCTGAAAAACAAGAAATGAGCATAAAAGATGCTTCAGCGCAAGTGTTAATGTTACTATAAGAGCCAAATTTCTAAAAATATTGCGAAAAGCAACAATTTTCATTTTTAGAGTGAATGTTTGAGGTGTATAAAAGGCATTTATTTCATTTTTAGAAAATTTAATTTTTCACATTTTTCCGTGAAAAGTGCCAATACCCCCCCTTTGGGTTCTAGGTGAAAATCTCACCCGACACAAATCAAACAAAAATGTTTCCATGGTGTGTCTTGTTGTTCATTTTCATCAAATAAACAAAATAAAACTCAGAATAAATCCTGAAAGATAAGATATCAGCATAAAAGATGCTTCAGCGCAAGTGTTCATGTTACTAAAAGAGCCCAAATTTCTAAAAATATTGCGAAAAGCAACAATTTTCAGTTTTTGAGTGAATGTTTCAGGTGTATAGAAGGCATTTATTACATTTTTAGAAAATTTAATTTTTCTCATTTCTCCATGAAAAGTGCTAAACCCCCCCCTTTGGGTTCTAGGTGAAAATCTCACTCGACACAAATCAAACAAAAATGTTTCCATGGTGTGTATTGTTGTTCATTTTCATCAAATAAACAAAATTAAACCCAGAATAAATCCTGAAAGACAAGAAATGAGCATAAAAGATGCTTCAGCGCAAGTGTTAATGTTACTATAAGAGCCAAATTTCTATAAATATTGCGAAAAGCAACAATTTTCATTTTTAGAGTGAATGTTTGAGGTATATAGAAGGCATTTATTTCATTTTTAGAAAATTTAATTTTTCACATTTTTCCGTGAAAAGTGCCAATACCCCCCCCCTTTGGGTTCTAGGTGAAAATCTCACTCGACACAAATCAAACAAAAATGTTTCCATGGTGTGTATTGTTGTTCATTTTCATCAAATAAACAAAATTAAACCCAGAATAAATCCTGAAAAACAAGAAATGAGCATAAAAGATGCTTCAGCGCAAGAGTTTTTCTTACTATAAGAGCCCAAATTTCTAAAAATATTGCGAAAAACCACAATCTTCTTTTTTGGAGTGAATGTTTGAGGTGTATTGAAGGCATTTATTTCATTTTTAGAAAATTTAATTTTTCACATTTTTCCATGAAAAGTGCCAATACCCCCCCCTTTCGATTCTAGGTGAAAATCTCACTCAACAAAAATCAAACAAAAATGTTTCCATGGTGTGTATTGTTGTTCATTTTCATCAAATAAACAAAATTAAACCCAGAATAAATCCTGAAAGACAAGAAATGAGCATAAAAGATGCTTCAGCGCAAGTGTTAATGTTACTATAAGAGCCAAATTTCTAAAAATATTGCGAAAAGCAACAATTTTCATTTTTAGAGTGAATGTTTGAGGTGTATAGAAGGCATTTATTTCATTTTTAGAAAATTTAATTTTTCACATTTTTCCGTGAAAAGTGCCAATACCCCCCCCTTTGGGTTCTAGGTGAAAATCTCACTCGACACAAATCAAACAAAAATGTTTCAATGGTGTGTATTGTTGTTCATTTTCATCAAATAAACAAAATAAAACTCAGAATAAATCCTGAAAGATAAGATATCAGCATAAAAGATGCTTCAGCGCAAGTGTTCATGTTACGGAAAGAGCCCAAATTTCTAAAAATATTGCGAAAAGCAACAATTTTCAGTTTTTGAGTGAATGTTTCAGGTGTATAGAAGGCATTTATTACATTTTTAGAAAATTTAATTTTTCACATTTCTCCATGAAAAGTGCCAATACCCCCCCCCCCTTTGGGTTCTAGGTGAAAATCTAACTCGACACAAATCAAACAAAAAGGTTTCCATGGTGTGTATTGTTGTTCATTTTCATCAAATAAACAAAATTAAACCCAGAATAAATCCTGAAAGACAAGAAATGAGCATAAAAGATGCTTCAGCGCAAGTGTTATTCTTACTATAAGAGCCCAAATTTCTAAAAATATTGCGAAAAACCACAATCTTTTGTTTTAGAGTGAATGTTTGAGGTGTATAGAAGGCATTTATTTCATTTTTAGAAAATTTAATTTTTCTCATTTCTCCATGAAAAGTGCCAAACCCCCCCCCTTTGGGTTCTACGTGAAAATCTCACTCGACACAAATCAAACAAAAATGTTTCCATGGTGTGTATTGTTGTTCATTTTCATCAAATAAACAAAATTAAACCCAGAATAAATCCTGAAAGACAAGAAATGAGCATAAAAGATGCTTCAGCGCAAGTGTTAATGTTACTATAAGAGCCAAATTTCTAAAAATATTGCGAAAAGCAACAATTTTCATTTTTAGAGTGAATGTTTGAGGTATATAGAAGGCATTTATTTCATTTTTAGAAAATTTAATTTTTCACATTTTTCCGTGAAAAGTGCCAATACCCCCCCCTTTGGGTTCTAGGTGAAAATCTCACTCGACCCAAATCAAACAAAAATGTTTCCATGGTGTGTATTGTTGTTCATTTTCATCAAATAAACAAAATTAAACCCAGAATAAATCCTGAAAAACAAGAAATGAGCATAAAAGATGCTTCAGCGCAAGAGTTATTCTTACTATAAGAGCCCAAATTTCTAAAAATATTGCGAAAAACCACAATCTTCTTTTTTGGAGTGAATGTTTGAGGTGTATAGAAGGCATTTATTTCATTTTTAAAAAATTTAATTTTTCACATTTTTCCGTGAAAAGTGCCAATACCACCCCCTTTGGGTTCTAGGTGAAAATCTCACTGACACAAATCAAACAAAAATGTTTCAATGGTGTGTATTGTTGTTCATTTTCATCAAATAAACAAAATAAAACTCAGAATAAATCCTGAAAGATAAGATATCAGCATAAAAGATGCTTCAGCGCAAGTGTTCATGTTACGGAAAGAGCCCAAATTTCTAAAAATATTGCGAAAAGCAACAATTTTCAGTTTTAGAGTGAATGTTTCAGGTGTATAGAAGGCATTTATTACATTTTTAGAAAATTTAATTTTTCACATTTTTCCATGAAAAGTGCCAATACCCCCCCCTTTGGGTTCTAGGTGAAAATCTCACTCGACACAAATCAAACAAAAATTTTCCATGGTGTGTATTTTTGTTCATTTTCATCAAATAAACAAAATAAAACTCAGAATAAATCCTGAAAGATAAGATATGTGCATAAAAGATGCTTCAGCGCAAGTGTTCATGTTACTAAAAGAGCCCAAATTTCTAAAAATATTGAGAAAAACCACAATCTTTTGTTTTAGAGTGAATGTTTGAGGTGTATAGAAGGCATTTATTTCATTTTTAGAAAATTTAATTTTTCACATTTTTCCATGAAAAGTGCCAATACCCCCCCCTTTGGGTTCTAGGTGAAAATCTCACTCGACACAAATCAAACAAAAATGTTTCCATGGTGTGTATTCTTGTTTATTTTCATCAAATAAACAAAATAAAACTCAGAATAAATCCTGAAAGATAAGATATGAGCATAAAAGATGCTTCAGCGCAAGTGTTATTCTTACTATAAGTGCCCAATTTTCTAAAAATATTGCGAAAAACCACAATCTTTATTTTAGAGTGAATGTTTGCGGTGTATAGAAGGCATTTATTTCATTTTTAGAAAATTTAATTTTTCTCATTTCTCCATGAAAAGTGCCAATACCCCCCCCTTTGGGTTCTAGGTGAAAATCTCACTCGACACAAATCAAACAAAAATGTTTCCATGGTGTGTATTGTTGTTCATTTTCATCAAATAAACAAAATAAAACTCAGAATAAATCCTGGAAGATAAGATATCAGCATAAAAGATGCTTAAGCGCAAGTGTTCATGTTACTAAAAGAGCCCAAATTTCTAAAAATATTGCGAAAAGCAACATCTTTCAGTTTTAGAGTGAATGTTTCAGGTGTATAGAAGGCATTTATTACATTTTTAGAAAAATTAATTTTTCACATTTCTCCATGAAAAGTGCCAACACCTTCCCCTTTGGGTTCTAGGTGAAAATCTAACTCGACACAAATCAAACAAAAATGTTTCCATGGTGTGTATTGTTGTTCATTTTCATCAAATAAACAAAATTAAACCCAGAATAAATCCTGAAAGACAAGAAATGAGCATAAAAGATGCTTCAGCGCAAGTGTTAATGTTACTATAAGAGCCAAATTTCTAAAAATATTGCGAAAAGCAACAATTTTCATTTTTAGAGTGAATGTTTGAGGTGTATAGAAGGCATTTATTTCATTTTTAGAAAATTTAATTTTTCACATTTTTCCGTGAAAAGTGCCAATACCCCCCCTTTGGGTTCTAGGTGAAAATCTCACTCGACACAAATCAAACAAAAATGTTTCCATGGTGTGTATTGTTGTTCATTTTCATCAAATAAAGAAAATTAAACCCAGAATAAATCCTGAAAAACAAGAAATGAGCATAAAAGATGCTTCAGCGCAAGTGTTATTCTTACTATAAGAGCCCAAATTTCTAAAAATATTGCGAAAAACCACAATCTTTTGTTTTAGAGTGAATGTTTGAGGTGTATAGAAGGCATTTATTTCATTTTTAGAAAATTTAATTTTTCTCATTTCTCCATGAAAAGTGCCAAACCCCCCCCTTTGGGTTCTAGGTGAAAATCTCACTCGACACAAATCAAACAAAAATGTTTCCATGGTGTGTATTGTTGTTCATTTTCATCAAATAAACAAAATTAAACCCAGAATAAATCCTGAAAGACAAGAAATTAGCATAAAAGATGCTTCAGCGCAAGTGTTAATGTTACTATAAGAGCCAAATTTCTAAAAATATTGCGAAAAGCAACAATTTTCATTTTTAGAGTGAATGTTTGAGGTGTATAGAAGCCATTTATTTCATTTTTAGAAAATTTAATTTTTCACATTTTTCCGTGAAAAGTGCCAATACCCCCCCCTTTGGGTTCTAGGTGAAAATCTCACCCGACACAAATCAAACAAAAATGTTTCCATGGTGTGTATTCTTGTTCATTTTCATCAAATAAACAAAATAAAACTCAGAATAAATCCTGAAAGATAAGATATCAGCATAAAAGATGCTTCAGCGCAAGTGTTCATGTTACTAAAAGAGCCCAAATTTCTAAAAATATTGCGAAAAGCAACAATTTTCAGTTTTTGAGTGAATGTTTCAGGTGTATAGAAGGCATTTATTACATTTTTAGAAAATTTAATTTTTCACATTTCTCCATGAAAAGTGCCAATACCTTCCCCCCTTTGGGTTCTTGGTGAAAATCTAACTCGACACAAATCAAACAAAAAGGTTTCCATGGTGTGTATTGTTGTTCATTTTCATCAAATAAACAAAATTAAACCCAGAATACATCCTGAAAGACAAGAAATGAGCATAAAAGATGCTTCAGCGCAAGTGTTATTCTTACTATAAGAGCCCAAATTTCTAAAAATATTGCGAAAAACCACAATCTTTTGTTTTAGAGTGAATGTTTGAGGTGTATAGAAGGCATTTATTTCATTTTTAGAAAATTTAATTTTTCTCATTTCTCCATGAAAAGTGCCAAACCCCCCCCCTTTGGGTTCTAGGTGAAAAAATCACTCGACACAAATCAAACAAAAATGTTTCCATGGTGTGTATTGTTTTTCATTTTCATCAAATAAACAAAATTAAACCCAGAATAAATCCTGAAAGACAAGAAATGAGCATAAAAGATGCTTCAGCGCAAGTGTTAATGTTACTATAAGAGCCAAATTTCTAAAAATATTGCGAAAAGCAACAATTTTCATTTTTAGAGTGAATGTTTGAGGTATATAGAAGGCATTTATTTCATTTTTAGAAAATTTAATTTTTCACATTTTTCCGTGAAAAGTGCCAATACCCCCCCTTTGGGTTCTAGGTGAAAATCTCACTCGACACAAATCAAACAAAAATGTTTCCATGGTGTGTATTGTTGTTCATTTTCATCAAATAAACAAAATTAAACCCAGAATAAATCCTGAAAAACAAGAAATGAGCATAAAAGATGCTTCAGCGCAAGTGTTAATGTTACTATAAGAGCCAAATTTCTAAAAATATTGCGAAAAGCAACAATTTTCATTTTTAGAGTGAATGTTTGAGGTGTATAGAAGGCATTTATTTCATTTGTAGAAAATTTAATTTTTCACATTCTTCCGTGAAAAGTGCCAATACCCCCCTTTCACCTAGAACCCTTTGGGTTCTAGGTGAAAATCTCACTCGACACAAATCAAACAAAAATGTTTCAATGGTGTGTATTGTTGTTCATTTTCATCAAATAAACAAAATAAAACTCAGAATAAATCCTGAAAGATAAGATATCAGCATAAAAGATGCTTCAGCGCAAGTGTTCATGTTACGGAAAGAGCCCAAATGTCTAAAAATATTGCGAAAAGCAACAATTTTCAGTTTTAGAGTGAATGTTTCAGGTGTATAGAAGGCATTTATTACATTTTTAGAAAATTTAATTTTTCACATTTTTCCATGAAAAGTGCCAATACCCCCCCCTTTGGGTTCTAGGTGAAAATCTCACTCGACACATATCAAACAAAAATGTATCCATGGTGTGTATTGTTGTTCATTTTCATCAAATAAACAAAATTAAACCCAGAATAAATCCTGAAAGACAAGAAATGAGCATAAAAGATGCTTCAGCGCAAGTGTTATTCTTACTATAGGAGCCGAAATTTCTAAAAATATTGCGAAAAACCACAATCTTTTGTTTTAGAGTGAATGTTTGAGGTGTATAGAAGGCATTTATTTCATTTTTAGAAAATTTATATTTTCTCAATTCTCCATGAAAAGTGCCAAACCCCCCCCTTTGGGTTCTAGGTGAAAATCTCACTCGACACAAATCAAACAAAAATGTTTCCATGGTGTGTATTGTTGTTCATTTTCATCAAATAAACAAAATTAAACCCAGAATAAATCCTGAAAGACAAGAAATGAGCATAAAAGATGCTTCAGCGCAAGTGTTAATGTTACTATAAGAGCCAAATTTCTAAAAATATTGCGAAAAGCAACAATTTTCATTTTTAGAGTGAATGTTTGAGGTGTATAGAAGGCATTTATTTCATTTTTAGAAAATTTAATTTTTCTCATTTCCTAATGAAAAGTGCCAATCCCCCCCCTCCCTTTGGGTTCTAAGTTAAAATCTAACTCGACACAAATCAAACAAAAATGTTTCCATGGTGTGTATTGTTGTTCATTTTCATCAAATAAACAAAATTAAACCCAGAATAAATCCTGAAAAACAAGAAATGAGCATAAAAGATGCTTCAGCGCAAGTGTTATTCTTACTATAAGAGCCCAAATTTCTAAAAATATTGCGAAAAACCACAATCTTCTTTTTTGGAGTGAATGTTTGAGGTGTATAGAAGGCATTTATTTCATTTTTAGAAAATTTAATTTTTCACATTTTTCCATGAAAAGTGCCAATACCCCCCCCTTTTGGTTCTAGGTGAAAATCTCACTCGACACAAATCAAACAAAAATGTTTCCATGGTGTGTATTGTTGTTCATTTTCATCAAATAAACAAAATAAAACTCAGAATAAATCCTGAAAGATAAGATATCAGCATAAAAGATGCTTAAGCGCAAGTGTTCATGTTACTAAAAGAGCCCAAATTTCTAAAAATATTGCGAAAAGCAACAATTTTCAGTTTTAGAGTGAATGTTTCAGGTGTATAGAAGGCATTTATTACATTTTTAGAAAAATTAATTTTTCACATTTCTCCATGAAAAGTGCAAATACCTTCCCCTTTGGGTTCTAGGTGAAAATCTCACTCGACACAAATCAAACAAAAATGTTTCCATGGTGTGTATTGTTGTTCATTTTCATCAAATAAACAAAATTAAACCCAGAATAAATCCTGAAAGACAAGAAATGAGCATAAAAGATGCTTCAGCGCAAGTGTTATTCTTACTATAGGAGCCCAAATTTCTAAAAATATTGCGAAAAACCACAATCTTTTGTTTTAGAGTGAATGTTTGAGGTGTATAGAAGGCATTTATTTCATTTTTAGAAAATTTAATTTTTCTCAATTCTCCATGAAAAGTGCCAAACCCCCCCCTTTGGGTTCTAGGTGAAAATCTCACTCGACACAAATCAAACAAAAATGTTTCCATGGTGTGTATTGTTGTTCATTTTCATCAATTAAACAAAATTAAACCCAGAATAAATCCTGAAAGACAAGAAATTAGCATAAAAGATGCTTCAGCGCAAGTGTTAATGTTACTATAAGAGCCAAATTTCTAAAAATATTGCGAAAAGCAACAATTTTCATTTTTAGAGTGAATGTTTGAGGTGTATAGAAGGCATTTATTTCATTTTTAGAAAATTTAATTTTTCACATTTTTCCGTGAAAAGTGCCAGTACCCCCCCCCTTTGGGTTCTATGTGAAAATCTCACTCGACACAAATCAAACAAAAATGTTTCCATGGTGTGTATTGTTGTTCATTTTCATCAAATAAACAAAATTAAACCCAGAATAAATCCTGAAAAACAAGAAATGACAATAAAAGATGCTTCAGCGCAAGTGTTATTCTTACTATAAGAGCCCAAATTTCTAAAAATATTGCGAAAAGCAACAATTTTCAGTTTTAGAGTGAATGTTTCAGGTGTATAGAAGGCATTTATTACATTTTTAGAAAAATTAATTTTTCACATTCTTCCGTGAAAAGTGCCAATACCCCCCTTTCACCTAGAACCCTTTGGGTTCTAGGTGAAAATCTCACTCGACACAAATCAAACAAAAATGTTTCAATGGTGTGTATTGTTGTTCATTTTCATCAAATAAACAAAATAAAACTCAGAATAAATCCTGAAAGATAAGATATCAGCATAAAAGATGCTTAAGCGCAAGTGTTCATGTTACTAAAAGAGCCCAAATTTCTAAAAATATTGCGAAAAGCAACAATTTTCAGTTTTAGAGTGAATGTTTCAGGTGTATAGAAGGCATTTATTACATTTTTAGAAAAATTAATTTTTCACATTTCTCCATGAAAAGTGCAAATACCTTCCCCTTTGGGTTCTAGGTGAAAATCTCACTCGACACAAATCAAACAAAAATGTTTCCATGGTGTGTATTGTTGTTCATTTTCATCAAATAAACAAAATTAAACCCAGAATAAATCCTGAAAGACAAGAAATGAGCATAAAAGATGCTTCAGCGCAAGTGTTATTCTTACTATAGGAGCCCAAATTTCTAAAAATATTGCGAAAAACCACAATCTTTTGTTTTAGAGTGAATGTTTGAGGTGTATAGAAGGCATTTATTTCATTTTTAGAAAATTTAATTTTTCTCAATTCTCCATGAAAAGTGCCAAACCCCCCCCTTTGGGTTCTAGGTGAAAATCTCACTCGACACAAATCAAACAAAAATGTTTCCATGGTGTGTATTGTTGTTCATTTTCATCAATTAAACAAAATTAAACCCAGAATAAATCCTGAAAGACAAGAAATTAGCATAAAAGATGCTTCAGCGCAAGTGTTAATGTTACTATAAGAGCCAAATTTCTAAAAATATTGCGAAAAGCAACAATTTTCATTTTTAGAGTGAATGTTTGAGGTGTATAGAAGGCATTTATTTCATTTTTAGAAAATTATATTTTTCACATTTTTCCGTGAAAAGTGCCAGTACCCCCCCCTTTGGGTTCTATGTGAAAATCTCACTCGACACAAATCAAACAAAAATGTTTCCATGGTGTGTATTGTTGTTCATTTTCATCAAATAAACAAAATTAAACCCAGAATAAATCCTGAAAAACAAGAAATGACAATAAAAGATGCTTCAGCGCAAGTGTTATTCTTACTATAAGAGCCCAAATTTCTAAAAATATTGGGAAAAGCAACAATTTTCAGTTTTAGAGTGAATGTTTCAGGTGTATAGAAGGCATTTATTACATTTTTAGAAAAATTAATTTTTCACATTCTTCCGTGAAAAGTGCCAATACCCCCCTTTCACCTAGAACCCTTTGGGTTCTAGGTGAAAATCTCACTCGACACAAATCAAACAAAAATGTTTCAATGGTGTGTATTGTTGTTCATTTTCATCAAATAAACAAAATAAAACTCAGAATAAATCCTGAAAGATAAGATATCAGCATAAAAGATGCTTAAGCGCAAGTGTTCATGTTACTAAAAGAGCCCAAATTTCTAAAAATATTGCGAAAAGCAACAATTTTCAGTTTTAGAGTGAATGTTTCAGGTGTATAGAAGGCATTTATTACATTTTTAGAAAAATTAATTTTTCACATTCTTCCGTGAAAAGTGCCAATACCCCCCTTTCACCTAGAACCCTTTGGGTTCTAGGTGAAAATCTCACTCGACACAAATCAAACAAAAATGTTTCAATGGTGTGTATTGTTGTTCATTTTCATCAAATAAACAAAATAAAACTCAGAATAAATCCTGAAAGATAAGATATCAGCATAAAAGATGCTTCAGCGCAAGTGTTCATGTTACGGAAAGAGCCCAAATGTCTAAAAATATTGCGAAAAGCAACAATTTTCAGTTTTAGAGTGAAAGTTTCAGGTGTATAGAAGGCATTTATTACATTTTTAGAAAATTTAATTTTTCACATTTTTCCATGAAAAGTGCCAATACCCCCCCCTTTGGGTTCTAGGTGAAAATCTCACTCGACACTTATCAAACAAAAATGTTTCCATGGTGTGTATTGTTGTTCATTTTCATCAAATAAACAAAATTAAACCCAGAATAAATCCTGAAAGACAAGAAATGAGCATAAAAGATGCTTCAGCGCAAGTGTTATTCTTACTAAAAGAGCCGAAATTTCTAAAAATATTGCGAAAAACCACAATCTTTTGTTTTAGAGTGAATGTTTGAGGTGTATAGAAGGCATTTATTTCATTTTTAGAAAATTTAATTTTTCTCAATTCTCCATGAAAAGTGACAAACCCCCCCCTTTGGGTTCTAGGTGAAAATCTCACTCGACACAAATCAAACAAAAATGTTTCCATGGTGTGTATTGTTGTTCATTTTCATCAAATAAACAAAATTAAACCCAGAATAAATCCTGAAAGACAAGAAATGAGCATAAAAGATGCTTCAGCGCAAGTGTTAATGTTACTATAAGAGCCAAATTTCTAAAAATATTGCGAAAAGCAACAATTTTCATTTTTAGAGTGAATGTTTGAGGTGTATAGAAGGCATTTATTTCATTTTTAGAAAATTTAATTTTTCTCATTTCTCCATGAAAAGTGCCAATCCCCCCCCCCCTTTGGGTTCTAAGTTAAAATCTAACTCGACACAAATCAAACAAAAATGTTTCCATGGTGTGTATTGTTGTTCATTTTCATCAAATAAACAAAATTAAACCCAGAATAAATCCTGAAAAACAAGAAATGAGCATAAAAGATGCTTCAGCGCAAGTGTTATTCTTACTATAAGAGCCCAAATTTCTAAAAATATTGCGAAAAACCACAATCTTCTTTTTTGGAGTGAATGTTTGAGGTGTATAGAAGGCATTTATTTCATTTTTAGAAAATTTAATTTTTCACATTTTTCCATGAAAAGTGCCAATACCCCCCCCCTTTTGGTTCTAGGTGAAAATCTCACTCGACACAAATCAAACAAAAATGTTTCCATGGTGTGTATTGTTGTTCATTTTCATCAAATAAACAAAATAAAACTCAGAATAAATCCTGAAAGATAAGATATCAGCATAAAAGATGCTTAAGCGCAAGTGTTCATGTTACTAAAAGAGCCCAAATTTCTAAAAATATTGCGAAAAGCAACAATTTTCAGTTTTAGAGTGAATGTTTCAGGTGTATAGAAGGCATTTATTACATTTTTAGAAAAATTAATTTTTCACATTTCTCCATGAAAAGTGCAAATACCTTCCCCTTTGGGTTCTAGGTGAAAATCTCACTCGACACAAATCAAACAAAAATGTTTCCATGGTGTGTATTGTTGTTCATTTTCATCAAATAAACAAAATTAAACCCAAAATAAATCCTGAAAGACAAGAAATGAGCATAAAAGATGCTTCAGCGCATGTGATATTCTTACTATAGGAGCCCAAATTTCTAAAAATATTGCGAAAAACCACAATCTTTTGTTTTAGAGTGAATGTTTGAGGTGTATAGAAGGCATTTATTTCATTTTTAGAAAATTGAATTTTTCTCAATTCTCCATGAAAAGTGCCAAACCCCCCCCTTTGGGTTCTAGGTGAAAATCTCACTCGACACAAATCAAACAAAAATGTTTCCATGGTGTGTATTGATGTTCATTTTCATCAAATAAACAAAATTAAACCCAGAATAAATCCTGAAAGACAAGAAATGAGCATAAAAGATGCTTCAGCGCAAGTGTTAATGTTACTATAAGAGCCAAATTTCTAAAAATATTGCGAAAAGCAACAATTTTCATTTTTAGAGTGAATGTTTGAGGTGTATAGAAGGCATTTATTTCATTTTTAGAAAATTTAATTTTTCACATTTTTCCGTGAAAAGTGCCAATACCCCCCCCTTTGGGTTCTATGTGAAAATCTCACTCGACACAAATCAAACAAAAATGTTTCCATGGTGTGTATTGTTGTTCATTTTCATCAAATAAACAAAATTAAACCCAGAATAAATCCTGAAAAACAAGAAATGAGCATAAAAGATGCTTCAGCGCAAGTGTTATTCTTACTATAAGAGCCCAAATTTCTAAAAATATTGCGAAAAACCATAATCTTCTTTTTTGGAGTGAATGTTTGAGGTGTATAGAAGGCATTTATTTCATTTTAAAAAATTTAATTTTTCACATTTTTCCATGAAAAGTGCCAATACCCCCCCCTTTGGGTTCTAGGTGAAAATCTCACTCGACACAAATCAAACAAAAATGTTTCCATGGTGTGTATTGTTGTTCATTTTCATCAAATAAACAAAATTAAACCCAGAATAAATCCTGAAAGACAAGAAATGAGCATAAAAGATGCTTCAGCGCAAGTGTTAATGTTACTATAAGAGCCAAATTTCTAAAAATATTGCGAAAAGCAACAATTTTCATTTTTAGAGTGAATGTTTGAGGTGTATAGAAGGCATTTATTTCATTTTTAGAAAATTTAATTTTTCTCAATTCTCCATGAAAAGTGCCAAACCCCCCCCTTTGGGTTCTAGGTGAAAATCTCACTCGACACAAATCAAACAAAAATGTTTCCATGGTGTGTATTGTTGTTCATTTTCATCAAATAAACAAAATTAAACCCAGAATAAATCCTGAAAGACAAGAAATGGGCATAAAAGATGCTTCAGCGCAAGTGTTAATGTTACTATAAGAGCCAAATTTCTAAAAATATTGCGAAAAGCAACAATTTTCATTTTTAGAGTGAATGTTTGAGGTGTATAGAAGGCATTTATTTCATTTGTAGAAAATTTAATTTTTCACATTTTTCCGTGAAAAGTGCCAATACCCCCCTTTCACCTAGAACCCTTTGGGTTCTAGGTGAAAATCTCACTCGACACAAATCAAACAAAAATGTTTCCATGGTGTGTATTCTTGTTCATTTTCATCAAATAAACAAAATAAAACTCAGAATAAATCCTGAAAGATAAGATATCAGCATAATAGATGCTTCAGCGCAAGTGTTCATGTTACTAAAAGAGCCCAAATTTCTAAAAATATTGCGAAAAGCAACAATTTTCAGTTTTAGAGTAAATGTTTTAGGTGTATAGAAGGCATTTATTACATTTTTAGAAAATTTAATTTTTCACATTTTTCCATGAAAAGTGCCAATACGCAATTTGTTTCGAGTGTGATTTTCACCTAGAACCCCCCTTTGGGTTCTAGGTGAAAATCACACTCGAAACAAATCAAACAGAAATGTTTCCATGGTGTGTATTGTTGTTCATTTTCATCAAATAAACAAATTTAAACCCAGAATAAATCCTGAAAGACAAGAAATGAGCATAAAATATGCTTCAGCGCAAGTGTAAATGTTACTACAAGAGCCAAATTTCTAAAAATATTGCGAAAAGCAACAATTTTCATATTTAGAGTGAATGTGTGAGGTGTATAGAAGGCATTTATTTCATTTGTAGAAAATTTAATTTTTCACATTTTTCCGTGAAAAGTGCCAATACCCCCCCCTTTGGGTTCTAGGTGAAAATCTCACTCGACACAAATCAAACAAAAATGTTTCCATGGTGTGTATTGTTGTTCATTTTCATCAAATAAACAAAATTAAACCCAGAATAAATCCTGAAAAACAAGAAATGAGCATAAAAGATGCTTCAGCGCAAGTGTTATCCTTACTATAAGAGCCCAAATTTCTAAAAATATTGCGAAAAACCACAATCTTCTTTTTTGGAGTGAATGTTTGAGGTGTATAGAAGGCATTTATTTCATTTTTAGAAAATTTAATTTTTCACATTTTTCCATGAAAAGTGCCAATACCCCCCCCTTTGGGTTCTAGGTGAAAATCTCACTCGACACAAATCAAACAAAAATGTTTCCATGGTGTGTATTCTTGTTCATTTTCATCAAATAATTAAAATAAAACTCAGAATAAATCCTGAAAGATAAGATATCAGCATAAAAGATGCTTCAGCGCAAGTGTTCATGTTACTAAAAGAGCCCAAATTTCTAAAAATATTGCGAAAAGCAACAATTTTCAGTTTTAGAGTGAATGTTTCAGGTGTATAGAAGGCATTTATTACATTTTTAGAAAAATTAATTTTTCACATTTCTCCATGAAAAGTGCAAATACCTTCCCCTTTGGGTTCTAGGTGAAAATCTCACTCGACACAAATCAAACAAAAATGTTTCCATGGTGTGTATTGTTGTTCATTTTCATCAAATAAACAAAATTAAACCCAGAATAAATCCTGAAAGACAAGAAATGAGCATAAAAGATGCTTCAGCGCAAGTGTTATTCTTACTATAGGAGCCCAAATTTCTAAAAATATTGCGAAAAACCACAATCTTTTGTTTTAGAGTGAATGTTTGAGGTGTATAGAAGGCATTTATTTCATTTTTAGAAAATTTAATTTTTCTCAATTCTCCATGAAAAGTGCCAAACCCCCCCCTTTGGGTTCTAGGTGAAAATCTCACTCGACACAAATCAAACAAAAATGTTTCCATGGTGTGTATTGTTGTTCATTTTCATCAAATAAACAAAATTAAACCCAGAATAAATCCTGAAAGACAAGAAATTAGCATAAAAGATGCTTCAGCGCAAGTGTTAATGTTACTATAAGAGCCAAATTTCTAAAAATATTGCGAAAAGCAACAATTTTCATTTTTAGAGTGAATGTTTGAGGTGTATAGAAGGCATTTATTTCATTTTTAGAAAATTTAATTTTTCACATTTTTCCGTGAAAAGTGCCAATACCCCCCCCTTTGGGTTCTATGTGAAAATCTCACTCGACACAAATCAAACAAAAATGTTTCCATGGTGTGTATTGTTGTTCATTTTCATCAAATAAACAAAATTAAACCCAGAATAAATCCTGAAAAACAAGAAATGAGCATAAAAGATGCTTCAGCGCAAGTGTTATTCTTACTATAAGAGCCCAAATTTCTAAAAATATTGCGAAAAACCACAATCTTCTTTTTTGGAGTGAATGTTTGAGGTGTATAGAAGGCATTTATTTCATTTTAAAAAATTTAATTTTTCACATTTTTCCATGAAAAGTGCCAATACCCCCCCCTTTGGGTTCTAGGTGAAAATCTCACTCGACACAAATCAAACAAAAATGTTTCCATGGTGTGTATTGTTGTTCATTTTCATCAAATAAACAAAATTAAACCCAGAATAAATCCTGAAAGACAAGAAATGAGCATAAAAGATGCTTCAGCGCAAGTGTTATTCTTACTATAGGAGCCCAAATTTCTAAAAATATTGCGAAAAACCACAATCTTTTGTTTTAGAGTGAATGTTTGAGGTGTATAGAAGGCATTTATTTCATTTTTAGAAAATTTAATTTTTCTCAATTCTCCATGAAAAGTGCCAAACCCCCCCCTTTGGGTTCTAGGTGAAAATCTCACTCGACACAAATCAAACAAAAATGTTTCCATGGTGTGTATTGTTGTTCATTTTCATCAAATAAACAAAATTAAACCCAGAATAAATCCTGAAAGACAAGAAATGAGCATAAAAGATGCTTCAGCGCAGGTGTTAATGTTACTATAAGAGCCAAATTTCTAAAAATATTGCGAAAAGCAACAATTTTCATTTTTAGAGTGAATGTTTGAGGTGTATAGAAGGCATTTATTTCATTTTTAGAAAATTTAATTTTTCTCAATTCTCCATGAAAAGTGCCAAACCCCCCCCTTTGGGTTCTAGGTGAAAATCTCACTCGACACAAATCAAACAAAAATGTTTCCATGGTGTGTATTGTTGTTCATTTTCATCAAATAAACAAAATTAAACCCAGAATAAATCCTGAAAGACAAGAAATGAGCATAAAAGATGCTTCAGCGCAAGTGTTAATGTTACTATAAGAGCCAAATTTCTAAAAATATTGCGAAAAGCAACAATTTTCATTTTTAGAGTGAATGTTTGAGGTGTATAGAAGGCATTTATTTCATTTGTAGAAAATTTAATTTTTCACATTTTTCCGTGAAAAGTGCCAATACCCCCCTTTCACCTAGAACCCTTTGGGTTCTAGGTGAAAATCTCACTCGACACAAATCAAACAAAAATGTTTCCATGGTGTGTATTCTTGTTCATTTTCATCAAATAAACAAAATAAAACTCAGAATAAATCCTGAAAGATAAGATATCAGCATAATAGATGCTTCAGCGCAAGTGTTCATGTTACTAAAAGAGCCCAAATTTCTAAAAATATTGCGAAAAGCAACAATTTTCAGTTTTAGAGTAAATGTTTCAGGTGTATAGAAGGCATTTATTACATTTTTAGAAAATTTAATTTTTCACATTTTTCCATGAAAAGTGCCAATACGCAATTTGTTTCGAGTGTGATTTTCACCTAGAACCCCCCTTTGGGTTCTAGGTGAAAATCACACTCGAAACAAATCAAACAGAAATGTTTCCATGGTGTGTATTGTTGTTCATTTTCATCAAATAAACAAATTTAAACCCAGAATAAATCCTGAAAGACAAGAAATGAGCATAAAATATGCTTCAGCGCAAGTGTTAATGTTACTACAAGAGCCAAATTTCTAAAAATATTGCGAAAAGCAACAATTTTCATATTTAGAGTGAATGTGTGAGGTGTATAGAAGGCATTTATTTCATTTGTAGAAAATTTAATTTTTCACATTTTTCCGTGAAAAGTGCCAATACCCCCCCCTTTGGGTTCTAGGTGAAAATCTCACTCGACACAAATCAAACAAAAATGTTTCCATGGTGTGTATTGTTGTTCATTTTCATCAAATAAACAAAATTAAACCCAGAATAAATCCTGAAAAACAAGAAATGAGCATAAAAGATGCTTCAGCGCAAGTGTTATCCTTACTATAAGAGCCCAAATTTCTAAAAATATTGCGAAAAACCACAATCTTCTTTTTTGGAGTGAATGTTTGAGGTGTATAGAAGGCATTTATTTCATTTTTAGAAAATTTAATTTTTCACATTTTTCCATGAAAAGTGCCAATACCCCCCCCTTTGGGTTCTAGGTGAAAATCTCACTCGACACAAATCAAACAAAAATGTTTCCATGGTGTGTATTGTTGTTCATTTTCATCAAATAAACAAAATTAAACCCAGAATAAATCCTGAAAGACAAGAAATGAGCATAAAAGATGCTTCAGCGCAAGTGTTAATGTTACTATAAGAGCCAAATTTCTAAAAATATTGCGAAAAGCAACAATTTTCATTTTTAGAATTAATGTTTGAGGTGTATAGAAGGCATTTATTTCATTTGTAGAAAATTTAATTTTTCACATTTTTCCGTGAAAAGTGCCAATACCCCCCTTTCACCTAGAACCCTTTGGGTTCTAGGTGAAAATCTCACTCGACACAAATCAAACAAAAATATTTCCATGGTGTGTATTGTTGTTCATTTTCATCAAATAAACAAAATTAAACCCAGAATTAATCCTGAAAGATAAGATATCAGCATAAAAGATGCTTCAGCGCAAGTGTTCATGTTACTAAAAGAGCCCAAATTTCTAAAAATATTGCGAAAAGCAAAAATTTTCAGTTTTAGAGTAAATGTTTCAGGTGTATAGAAGGCATTTATTACATTTTTAGAAAATTTAATTTTTCACATTTCTCCATGAAAAGTGCCAATACCCCCCCCTTTGGGTTCTAGGTGAAAATCTCAGTCGACACAAATCAAACAAAAATGTTTCCATGGTGTGTATTAATGTTCATTTTCATCAAATAAACAAAATTAAACCCAGAATAAATCCTGAAAGACAAGAAATGAGCATAAAAGATGCTTCAGCGCAAGTGTTAATGTTACTATAAGAGCCAAATTTCTAAAAATATTGCGAAAAGCAACAATTTTCATTTTTAGAGTGAATGTTTGAGGTGTATAGAAGGCATTTATTTCATTTTTAGAAAATTTAATTTTTCACATTTTTCCGTGAAAAGTGCCAATACCCCCCTTTCACCTAGAACCCTTTGGGTTCTAGGTGAAAATCTCACTCGACACAAATCAAACAAAAATGTTTCCATGGTGTGTATTCTTGTTCATTTTCATCAAATAAACAAAATAAAACTCAGAATAAATCCTGAAAGATAAGATATCAGCATAATAGATGCTTCAGCGCAAGTGTTCATGTTACTAAAAGAGCCCAAATTTCTAAAAATATTGCGAAAAGCAACAATTTTCAGTTTTAGAGTAAATGTTTCAGGTGTATAGAAGGCATTTATTACATTTTTAGAAAATTTAATTTTTCACATTTTTCCATGAAAAGTGCCAATACGCAATTTGTTTCGAGTGTGATTTTCACCTAGAACCCCCCTTTGGGTTCTAGGTGAAAATCACACTCGAAACAAATCAAACAGAAATGTTTCCATGGTGTGTATTGTTGTTCATTTTCATCAAATAAACAAATTTAAACCCAGAATAAATCCTGAAAGACAAGAAATGAGCATAAAATATGCTTCAGCGCAAGTGTTAATGTTACTACAAGAGCCAAATTTCTAAAAATATTGCGAAAAGCAACAATTTTCATATTTAGAGTGAATGTGTGAGGTGTATAGAAGGCATTTATTTCATTTGTAGAAAATTTAATTTTTCACATTTTTCCGTGAAAAGTGCCAATACCCCCCCCTTTGGGTTCTAGGTGAAAATCTCACTCGACACAAATCAAACAAAAATGTTTCCATGGTGTGTATTGTTGTTCATTTTCATGAAATAAACAAAATTAAACCCAGAATAAATCCTGAAAAACAAGAAATGAGCATAAAAGATGCTTCAGCGCAAGTGTTATCCTTACTATAAGAGCCCAAATTTCTAAAAATATTGCGAAAAACCACAATCTTCTTTTTTGGAGTGAATGTTTGAGGTGTATAGAAGGCATTTATTTCATTTTTAGAAAATTTAATTTTTCACATTTTTCCATGAAAAGTGCCAATACCCCCCCCTTTGGGTTCTAGGTGAAAATCTCACTCGACACAAATCAAACAAAAATGTTTCCATGGTGTGTATTCTTGTTCATTTTCATCAAATAATTAAAATAAAACTCAGAATAAATCCTGAAAGATAAGATATCAGCATAAAAGATGCTTCAGCGCAAGTGTTCATGTTACTAAAAGAGCCCAAATTTCTAAAAATATTGCGAAAAGCAACAATTTTCAGTTTTAGAGTGAATGTTTCAGGTGTATAGAAGGCATTTATTACATTTTTAGAAAATTTAATTTTTCACATTTCTCCATGAAAAGTGCCAATACCCCCCCTTTGGGTTCTAGGTGAAAATCTAACTCGACACAAATCAAACAAAAATGTTTCCATGGTGTGTATTGTTGTTCATTTTCATCAAATAAACAAAATTAAACCCAGAATAAATCCTGAAAGACAAGAAATGAGCATAAAAGATGCTTCAGCGCAAGTGTTATTCTTACTATAAGAGCCCAAATTTCTAAAAATATTGCGAAAAACCACAATCTTTTGTTTTAGAGTGAATGTTTGAGGTGTATAGAAGGCATTTATTTCATTTTTAGAAAATTTAATTTTTCTCATTTCTCCATGAAAAGTGCCAATACCCCCCCCTTTGGGTTCTAGGTGAAAATCTCAGTCGACACAAATCAAACAAAAATGTTTCCATGGTGTGTATTAATGTTCATTTTCATCAAATAAACAAAATTAAACCCAGAATAAATCCTGAAAGACAAGAAATGAGCATAAAAGATGCTTCAGCGCAAGTGTTAATGTTACTATAAGAGCCAAATTTCTAAAAATATTGCGAAAAGCAACAATTTTCATTTTTAGAGTGAATGTTTGAGGTGTATAGAAGGCATTTATTTCATTTTTAGAAAATTTAATTTTTCACATTTTTCCGTGAAAAGTTTCAATACCCCCCCCTTTGGGTTCTAGGTGAAAATCTCACTCGACACAAATCAAACAAAAATGTTTCCATGGTGTGTATTGTTGTTCATTTTCATCAAATAAACAAAATTAAACCCAGAATAAATCCTGAAAAACAAGAAATGAGCATAAAAGATGCTTCAGCGCAAGTGTTATCCTTACTATAAGAGCCCAAATTTCTAAAAATATTGCGAAAAACCACAATCTTCTTTTTTGGAGTGAATGTTTGAGGTGTATAGAAGGCATTTATTTCATTTTTAGAAAATTTAATTTTTCACATTTTTCCATGAAAAGTGCCAATACCCCCCCCTTTGGGTTCTAGGTGAAAATCTCACTCGACACAAATCAAACAAAAATGTTTCCATGGTGTGTATTGTTGTTCATTTTCATCAAATAAACAAAATTAAACCCAGAATAAATCCTGAAAGACAAGAAATGAGCATAAAAGATGCTTCAGCGCAAGTGTTAATGTTACTATAAGAGCCAAATTTCTAAAAATATTGCGAAAAGCAACAATTTTCATTTTTAGAATTAATGTTTGAGGTGTATAGAAGGCATTTATTTCATTTGTAGAAAATTTAATTTTTCACATTTTTCCGTGAAAAGTGCCAATACCCCCCTTTCACCTAGAACCCTTTGGGTTCTAGGTGAAAATCTCACTCGACACAAATCAAACAAAAATATTTCCATGGTGTGTATTGTTGTTCATTTTCATCAAATAAACAAAATTAAACCCAGAATTAATCCTGAAAGATAAGATATCAGCATAAAAGATGCTTCAGCGCAAGTGTTCATGTTACTAAAAGAGCCCAAATTTCTAAAAATATTGCGAAAAGCAAAAATTTTCAGTTTTAGAGTAAATGTTTCAGGTGTATAGAAGGCATTTATTACATTTTTAGAAAATTTAATTTTTCACATTTCTCCATGAAAAGTGCCAATACCCCCCCCTTTGGGTTCTAGGTGAAAATCTCAGTCGACACAAATCAAACAAAAATGTTTCCATGGTGTGTATTAATGTTCATTTTCATCAAATAAACAAAATTAAACCCAGAATAAATCCTGAAAGACAAGAAATGAGCATAAAAGATGCTTCAGCGCAAGTGTTAATGTTACTATAAGAGCCAAATTTCTAAAAATATTGCGAAAAGCAACAATTTTCATTTTTAGAGTGAATGTTTGAGGTGTATAGAAGGCATTTATTTCATTTTTAGAAAATTTAATTTTTCACATTTTTCCGTGAAAAGTGCCAATACCCCCCTTTCACCTAGAACCCTTTGGGTTCTAGGTGAAAATCTCACTCGACACAAATCAAACAAAAATGTTTCCATGGTGTGTATTCTTGTTCATTTTCATCAAATAAACAAAATAAAACTCAGAATAAATCCTGAAAGATAAGATATCAGCATAATAGATGCTTCAGCGCAAGTGTTCATGTTACTAAAAGAGCCCAAATTTCTAAAAATATTGCGAAAAGCAACAATTTTCAGTTTTAGAGTAAATGTTTCAGGTGTATAGAAGGCATTTATTACATTTTTAGAAAATTTAATTTTTCACATTTTTCCATGAAAAGTGCCAATACGCAATTTGTTTCGAGTGTGATTTTCACCTAGAACCCCCCTTTGGGTTCTAGGTGAAAATCACACTCGAAACAAATCAAACAGAAATGTTTCCATGGTGTGTATTGTTGTTCATTTTCATCAAATAAACAAATTTAAACCCAGAATAAATCCTGAAAGACAAGAAATGAGCATAAAATATGCTTCAGCGCAAGTGTTAATGTTACTACAAGAGCCAAATTTCTAAAAATATTGCGAAAAGCAACAATTTTCATATTTAGAGTGAATGTGTGAGGTGTATAGAAGGCATTTATTTCATTTGTAGAAAATTTAATTTTTCACATTTTTCCGTGAAAAGTGCCAATACCCCCCCCTTTGGGTTCTAGGTGAAAATCTCACTCGACACAAATCAAACAAAAATGTTTCCATGGTGTGTATTGTTGTTCATTTTCATGAAATAAACAAAATTAAACCCAGAATAAATCCTGAAAAACAAGAAATGAGCATAAAAGATGCTTCAGCGCAAGTGTTATCCTTACTATAAGAGCCCAAATTTCTAAAAATATTGCGAAAAACCACAATCTTCTTTTTTGGAGTGAATGTTTGAGGTGTATAGAAGGCATTTATTTCATTTTTAGAAAATTTAATTTTTCACATTTTTCCATGAAAAGTGCCAATACCCCCCCCTTTGGGTTCTAGGTGAAAATCTCACTCGACACAAATCAAACAAAAATGTTTCCATGGTGTGTATTCTTGTTCATTTTCATCAAATAATTAAAATAAAACTCAGAATAAATCCTGAAAGATAAGATATCAGCATAAAAGATGCTTCAGCGCAAGTGTTCATGTTACTAAAAGAGCCCAAATTTCTAAAAATATTGCGAAAAGCAACAATTTTCAGTTTTAGAGTGAATGTTTCAGGTGTATAGAAGGCATTTATTACATTTTTAGAAAATTTAATTTTTCACATTTCTCCATGAAAAGTGCCAATACCCCCCCTTTGGGTTCTAGGTGAAAATCTAACTCGACACAAATCAAACAAAAATGTTTCCATGGTGTGTATTGTTGTTCATTTTCATCAAATAAACAAAATTAAACCCAGAATAAATCCTGAAAGACAAGAAATGAGCATAAAAGATGCTTCAGCGCAAGTGTTATTCTTACTATAAGAGCCCAAATTTCTAAAAATATTGCGAAAAACCACAATCTTTTGTTTTAGAGTGAATGTTTGAGGTGTATAGAAGGCATTTATTTCATTTTTAGAAAATTTAATTTTTCTCATTTCTCCATGAAAAGTGCCAATACCCCCCCCTTTGGGTTCTAGGTGAAAATCTCAGTCGACACAAATCAAACAAAAATGTTTCCATGGTGTGTATTAATGTTCATTTTCATCAAATAAACAAAATTAAACCCAGAATAAATCCTGAAAGACAAGAAATGAGCATAAAAGATGCTTCAGCGCAAGTGTTAATGTTACTATAAGAGCCAAATTTCTAAAAATATTGCGAAAAGCAACAATTTTCATTTTTAGAGTGAATGTTTGAGGTGTATAGAAGGCATTTATTTCATTTTTAGAAAATTTAATTTTTCACATTTTTCCGTGAAAAGTTTCAATACCCCCCCCTTTGGGTTCTAGGTGAAAATCTCACTCGACACAAATCAAACAAAAATGATTCCATGGTGTGTATTGTTGTTCATTTTCATCAAATAAACAAAATTAAACCCAGAATAAATCCTGAAAAACAAGAAATGAGCATAAAAGATGCTTCAGCGCAAGTGTTATTCTTCTTAAAAGAGCCCAAATTTCTAAAAATATTGCGAAAAACCACAATCTTCTTTTTTGGAGTGAATGTTTGAGGTGTATAGAAGGCATTTATTTCATTTTTAGAAAATTTAATTTTTCACATTTTTCCATGAAAAGTGCCAATACCCCCCCCTTTGGGTTCTAGGTGAAAATCTCACTCGACACAAATCAAACAAAAATGTTTCCATGGTGTGTATTGTTGTTCATTTTCATCAAATAAACAAAATTAAACCAAGAATAAATCCTGAAAGACAAGAAATGAGCATAAAAGATGCTTCAGCGCAAATGTTAATGTTACTATAAGAGCCAAATTCCTAAAAATATTGCGAAAAGCAACAATTTTCATTTTTAGAGTGGATGTTTGAGGTGTATAGAAGGCATTTATTTCATTTGTAGAAAATTTAATTTTTCACATTCTTCCGTGAAAAGTGCCAATACCCCCCTTTCACCTAGAACCCTTTGGGTTCTAGTTGAAAATCTCACTCGACACATATCAAACAAAAATGTTTCCATGGTGTGTATTGTTGTTCATTTTCATCAAATAAACAAAATTAAACCCAGAATAAATCCTGAAAGACAAGAAATGAGCATAAAAGATGCTTCAGCGCAAGTGTTATTCTTACTATAAGTGCCCAAATTTATAAAAATATTGCGAAAAACCACAATCTTTATTTTAGAGTGAATGTTTGCGGTGTATAGAAGGCATTTATTTCATTTTTAGAAAATTTAATTATTCACATTTTTCCGTGAAAAGTGCCAAAACCCCCCCCCTATGGGTTCTAGGTGAAAATCTCACTCGACACAAATCAAACAAAAATGTTTCCATGGTGTGTATTGTTGTTCATTTTCATCAAATAAACAAAATTAAACCCAGAATAAATCCTGAAAAACAAGAAATGAGCATAAAAGATGCTTTAGCGCAAGTGTTATTCTTACTATAAGAGCCCAAATTTCTAAAAATATTGCGAAAAACCACAATCTTTTGTTTTAGAGTGAATGTTTGAGGTGTATAGACGCATTTATTTCATTTTTAGAAAATTTAATTTTTCTCATTTCTCCATGAAAAGTGCCAAACCCCCCCCTTTGGGTTCTAGGTGAAAATCTCACTCGACACAAATCAAACAAAAATGTTTCCATGGTGTGTATTGTTGTTCATTTTCATCAAATAAACAAAATTAAACCCAGAATAAATCCTGAAAGACAAGAAATGAGCATAAAAGATGCTTCAGCGCAAGTGTTAATGTTACTATAAGAGCCAAATTTCTAAAAATATTGCGAAAAGCAACAATTTTCATTTTTAGAGTGAATGTTTGAGGTGTATAGAAGGCATTTATTTCATTTTTAGAAAATTTAATTTTTCACATTTTTCCGTAAAAAGTGCAAATACCCCCCCCTTTGGGTTCTAGGTGAAAATCTCACTCGACACAAATCAAACAAAAATGTTTCCATGGTGTGTATTGTTGTTCATTTTCATCAAATAAACAAAATTAAACCCAGAATAAATCCTGAAAAACAAGAAATGAGCATAAAAGATGCTTCAGCGCAAGTGTTATTCTTACTATAAGAGCCCAAATTTCTAAAAATATTGCGAAAAACCACAATCTTCTTTTTTGGAGTGAATGTTTCAGGTGTATAGAAGGCATTTATTACATTTTTAGAAAATTTAATTTTTCACATTTCTCCATGAAAAGTGCCAATACCCCCCCTTTGGGTTCTAGGTGAAAATCTAACTCGACACAAATCAAACAAAAATGTTTCCATGGTGTGTATTGTTGTTCATTTTCATCAAATAAACAAAATTAAACCCAGAATAAATCCTGAAAGACAAGAAATGAGCATAAAAGATGCTTCAGCGCAAGTGTTATTCTTACTATAAGAGCCAAAATTTCTAAAAATATTGCGAAAAACCACAATCTTTTGTTTTAGAGTGAATGTTTGAGGTGTATAGAAGGCATTTATTTCATTTTTAGAAAATTTAATTTTTCTCATTTCTCCATGAAAAGTGCCAATACCCCCTCCTTTGGGTTCTAGGTGAAAATCTCAGTCGACACAAATCAAACAAAAATGATTCCATGGTGTGTATTGTTGTTCATTTTCATCAAATAAACAAAATTAAACCCAGAATAAATCCTGAAAAACAAGAAATGAGCATAAAAGATGCTTCAGTGCAAGTGTTATTCTTCTTAAAAGAGCCCAAATTTCTAAAAATATTGCGAAAAACCACAATCTTCTTTTTTGGAGTGAATGTTTGAGGTGTATAGAAGGCATTTATTTCATTTTTAGAAAATTTAATTTTTCACATTTTTCCATGAAAAGTGCCAATACCCCCCCCTTTGGGTTCTAGGTGAAAATCTCACTCGACACAAATCAAACAAAAATGTTTCCATGGTGTGTATTGTTGTTCATTTTCATCAAATAAACAAAATTAAACCCAGAATAAATCCTGAAAGACAAAAAATGAGCATAAAAGATGCTTCAGCGCAAATGTTAATGTTACTATAAGAGCCAAATTCCTAAAAATATTGCGAAAAGCAACAATTTTCATTTTTAGAGTGAATGTTTGAGGTGTATAGAAGGCATTTATTTCATTTTTAGAAAATTTAATTTTTCACATTTTTCCGTAAAAAGTGCAAATACCCCCCCCTTTGGGTTCTAGGTGAAAATCTCACTCGACACAAATCAAACAAAAATGTTTCCATGGTGTGTATTGTTGTTCATTTTCATCAAATAAACAAAATTAAACCCAGAATAAATCCTGAAAAACAAGAAATGAGCATAAAAGATGCTTCAGCGCAAGTGTTATTCTTACTATAAGAGCCCAAATTTCTAAAAATATTGAGAAAAACACCAATCTTCTTTTTTGGAGTGAATGTTTCAGGTGTATAGAAGGCATTTATTACATTTTTAGAAAATTTAATTTTTCACATTTCTCCATGAAAAGTGCCAATACCCCCCCTTTGGGTTCTAGGTGAAAATCTAACTCGACACAAATCAAACAAAAATGTTTCCATGGTGTGTATTGTTGTTCATTTTCATCAAATAAACAAAATTAAACCCAGAATAAATCCTGAAAGACAAGAAATGAGCATAAAAGATGCTTCAGCGCAAGTGTTATTCTTACTATAAGAGCCAAAATTTCTAAAAATATTGCGAAAAACCACAATCTTTTGTTTTAGAGTGAATGTTTGAGGTGTATAGAAGGCATTTATTTCATTTTTAGAAAATTTAATTTTTCTCATTTCTCCATGAAAAGTGCCAATACCCCCTCCTTTGGGTTCTAGGTGAAAATCTCAGTCGACACAAATCAAACAAAAATGTTTCCATGGTGTGTATTAATGTTCATTTTCATCAAATAAACAAAATTAAACCCAGAATAAATCCTGAAAGACAAGAAATGAGCATAAAAGATGCTTCAGCGCAAGTGTTAATGTTACTATAAGAGTCAAATTTCTAAAAATATTGCGAAAAGCAACAATTTTCATTTTTAGAGTGAATGTTTGAGGTGTATAGAAGGCATTTATTTCATTTTTAGAAAATTTAATTTTTCACATTTTTCCGTGAAAAGTGCCAATACCCCCCCCTTTGGGTTCTAGGTGAAAATCTCACTCGACACAAATCAAACAAAAATGATTCCATGGTGTGTATTGTTGTTCATTTTCATCAAATAAACAAAATTAAACCCAGAATAAATCCTGAAAAACAAGAAATGAGCATAAAAGATGCTTCAGCGCAAGTGTTATTCTTCTTAAAAGAGCCCAAATTTCTAAAAATATTGCGAAAAACCACAATCTTCTTTTTTGGAGTGAATGTTTGAGGTGTATAGAAGGCATTTATTTCATTTTTAGAAAATTTAATTTTTCACATTTTTCCATGAAAAGTGCCAATACCCCCCCCTTTGGGTTCTAGGTGAAAATCTCACTCGACACAAATCAAACAAAAATGTTTCCATGGTGTGTATTGTTGTTCATTTTCATCAAATAAACAAAATTAAACCCAGAATAAATCCTGAAAGACAAAAAATGAGCATAAAAGATGCTTCAGCGCAAATGTTAATGTTACTATAAGAGCCAAATTCCTAAAAATATTGCGAAAAGCAACAATTTTCATTTTTAGAGTGAATGTTTGAGGTGTATAGAAGGCATTTATTTCATTTGTAGAAAATTTAATTTTTCACATTCTTCCGTGAAAAGTGCCAATACCCCCCTTTCACCTAGAACCCTTTGGGTTCTAGTTGAAAATCTCACTCGACACATATCAAACAAAAATGTTTCCATGGTGTGTATTGTTGTTCATTTTCATCAAATAAACAAAATTAAACCCAGAATAAATCCTGAAAGACAAGAAATGAGCATAAAAGATGCTTCAGCGCAAGTGTTATTCTTACTATAAGTGCCCAAATTTATAAAAATATTGCGAAAAACCACAATCTTTATTTTAGAGTGAATGTTTGCGGTATATAGAAGGCATTTATTTCATTTTTAGAAAATTTAATTTTTCTCATTTCTCCATGAAAAGTGCCAATACCCCCCTTTGGGTTCTAGGTGAAAATCTAACTCGACACAAATCAAACAAAAATGTTTCCATGGTGTGTATTGTTGTTCATTTTCATCAAATAAACAAAATTAAACCCAGAATAAATCCTGAAAGACAAGAAATGAGCATAAAAGATGCTTCAGCGCAAGTGTTATTCTTACTATAAGAGCCCAAATTTCTAAAAATATTGCGAAAAACCACAATCTTCTGTTTTAGAGTGAATGTTTGAGGTGTATAGAAGGCATTTATTTCATTTTTAGAAAATTTAATATTTCACATTTTTCCATGAAAAGTGCCAATACCCCCCCCTTTGGGTTCTAGGTGAAAATCACACTCGAAACAAATCAAACAAAAATGTTTCCATGGTGTGTATTGTTGTTCATTTTCATCAAATAAACAAATTTAAACCCAGAATAAATCCTGAAAGACAAGAAATGAGCATAAAATATGCTTCAGCGCAAGTGTTAATGTTACTACAAGAGCCAAATTTCTAAAAATATTGCGAAAAGCAACAATTTTCATTTTTAGAGTGAATGTTTGAGGTGTATAGACGCATTTATTTCATTTTTAGAAAATTTAATTTTTCCATTTCTCCATGAAAAGTGCCAAACCCCCCCCTTTGGGTTCTAGGTGAAAATCTCACTCGACACAAATCAAACAAAAATGTTTCCATGGTGTGTATTGTTGTTCATTTTCATCAAATAAACAAAATTAAACCCAGAATAAATCCTGAAAAACAAGAAATGAGCATAAAAGATGCTTCAGCGCAAGTGTTATTCTTACTATAAGAGCCCAAATTTCTAAAAATATTGCGAAAAACCACAATCTTCTTTTTTGGAGTGAATGTTTTAGGTGTATAAAAGGCATTTATTTCATTTTTAGAAAATTTAATTTTTCACATTTTTCCATGAAAAGTGCCAATACCCCCCCCTTTGGGTTCTAGGTGAATATCTCACTGGACACAAATGAAACAAAAATATTTCCATGGTGTGTATTGTTGTTCATTTTCATCAAATAAACAATATTAAACCCAGAATAAATCCTGAAAGACAAGAAATGAGCATAAAAGATGCTTCAGCGCAAGTGTTAATGTTACTATAAGAGCCAAATTTCTAAAAATATTGCGAAAAGCAACAATTTTCAGTTTTAGAGTGAATGTTTCAGGTGTATAGAAGGCATTTATTACATTTTTAGAAAATTTAATTTTTCACATTTTTCCATGAAAAGTGCCAATACCCCCCCCTTTGGGTTCTAGGTGAAAATCTCACTCGACACATATCAAACAAAAATGTTTCCATGGTGTGTATTGTTGTTCATTTTCATCAAATAAACAAAATTAAACCCAGAATAAATCCTGAAAGACAAGAAATGAGCATAAAAGATGCTTCAGCGCAAGTGTTATTCTTACTATAAGTGCCCAAATTTCTAAAAATATTGCGAAAAACCACAATCTTTATTTTAGAGTGAATGTTTGCGGTGTATAGAAGGCATTTATTTCATTTTTAGAAAATTTAATTTTTCTCATTTCTCCATGAAAAGTGCCAATACCCCCCCCCTTTGGGTTCCAGGTGAAAATCTCACTCGTCACAAATCAAACAAAAATGTTTCCATGGTGTGTATTGTTGTTCATTTTCATCAAATAAACAAAATTAAACCCAGATTAAATCCTGAAAAACAAGAAATGAGCATAAAAGATGCTTCAGCGCAAGTGTTATTCTTACTATAAGAGCCCAAATTTCTAAAAATATTGCGAAAAACCACAATCTTCTTTTTTGGAGTGAATGTTTGAGGTGTATAGAAGGCATTTATTTCATTTTTAGAAAATTTAATTATTCACATTTTTCCGTGAAAAGTGCCAAAACCCCCCCCTATGGGTTCTAGGTGAAAATCTCACTCGACACAAATCAAACAAAAATGTTTCCATGGTGTGTATTGTTGTTCATTTTCATCAAATAAACAAAATTAAACCCAGAATAAATCCTGAAAGACAAGAAATGAGCATAAAAGATGCTTCAGCGCAAGTGTTATGTTACTATAAGAGCCAAATTTCTAAAAATATTGCGAAAAGCAACAATTTTCATTTTTAGAGTGAATGTTTGAGGTGTATAGAAGGCATTTATTTCATTTTTAGAAAATTTAATTTTTCACATTTTTCCGTGATAAGTGCCAATACCCCCCCCTTTGGGTTCTAGGTGAAAATCTCACTCGACACAAATCAAACAAAAATGTTTCCATGGTGTGTATTGTTGTTCATTTTCATCAAATAAACAAAATTAAACCCAGATTAAATCCTGAAAAACAAGAAATGAGCATAAAAGATGCTTCAGCGCAAGTGTTATTCTTACTATAAGAGCCCAAATTTCTAAAAATATTGCGAAAAAACCACAATCTTCATTTTTAGAGTGAATGTTTGAGGTGTATAGAAGGCATTTATTTCATTTTTAGAAAATTTAATTTTTCACATTTTTCCGTGATAAGTGCCAATACCCCCCCCTTTGGGTTCTAGGTGAAAATCTCACTCGACACAAATCAAACAGAAATGTTTCAATGGTGTGTATTGTTGTTCATTTTCATCAAATAAACAAAGTTAAACCCAGAATAAATCCTGAAAGACAAGAAATGAGCATAAAAGATGCTTCAGCGCAAGTGTTAATGTTACTATAAGAGCCAAATTTCTAAAAATATTGCGAAAAGCAACAATTTTCATTTTTAGAGTGAATGTTTGAGGTGTATAGAAGGCATTTATTTCATTTGTAGAAAATTTAATTTTTCACATTTTTCCGAGAAAAGTGCGAATACCCCCCTTTCACCTAGAACCCTTTGGGTTCTAGGTGAAAATCTCACTCGACACAAATCAAACAAAAATGTTTCCATGGTGTGTATTCTTGTTCATTTTAATCAAATAAACAAAGTAAAACTCAGAATAAATCCTGAAAGATAAGATATCAGCATAAAAGATGCTTCAGCGCAAGTGTTCATGTTACTAAAAGAGCCGAAATTTCTAAAAATATTGCGAAAAGCAACAATTTTCAGTTTTAGAGTAAATGTTTCAGGTGTATAGAAGGCATTTATTACATTTTTAGAATATTTAATTTTTCACATTTTTCCATGAAAAGTGCCAATACCCCCCCCCTTTGGGTTCTAGGTGAAAATCTCACTCGACACATATCAAACAAAAATGTTTCCATGGTGTGTATTGTTGTTCATTTTCATCAAATAAACAAAATTAAACCCAGAATAAATCCTGAAAGACAAGAAATGAGCATAAAAGATGCTTCAGCGCAAGTGTTATTCTTACTATAAGTGCCCAAATTTCTAAAAATATTGCGAAAAACCACAATCTTTATTTTAGAGTGAATGTTTGCGGTGTATAGAAGGCATTTATTTCATTTTTAGAAAATTTAATTTTTCTCATTTCTCCATGAAAAGTGCCAATACCCCCCCTTTGGGTTCTAGGTGAAAATCACACTCGAAACAAATCAAAAAAAAATGTTTCCATGGTGTGTATTGTTGTTCATTTTCATCAAATAAACAAATTTAAACCCAGAATAAATCCTGAAAGACAAGAAATGAGCATAAAATATGCTTCAGCGCAAGTGTTAATGTTACTACAAGAGCCAAATTTCTAAAAATATTGCGAAAAGCAACAATTTTCATTTTTAGAGTGAATGTGTGAGGTGTATAGAAGGCATTTATTTCATTTGTAGAAAATTTAATTTTTCACATTTTTCCATGAAAAGTGCCAATACCCCCCCCCTTTGGGTTCTAGGTGAAAATCTCACTCGACACAAATCAAACAAAAATGTTTCCATGGTGTGTATTCTTGTTCATTTTCATCAAATAAACAAAATAAAACTCAGAATAAATCCTGAAAGATAAGATATCAGCATAAAAGATGCTTCAGCGCAAGTGTTCATGTTACTAAAAGAGCCCAAATTTCTAAAAATATTGCGAAAAGCAACAATTTTCAGTTTTAGAGTGAATGTTTCAGGTGAATAGAAGGCAATTATTACATTCTTAGAAAATTTAATTTTTCACATTTCTCCATGAAAAGTGCCAATACCCCCCCTCTTTGGGTTCTAGGTGAAAATCTAACTCGACACAAATCAAACAAAAATGTTTCCATGGTGTGTATTGTTGTTCATTTTCATCAAATAAACAAAATTAAACCCAGAATAAATCCTGAAAGACAAGAAATGAGCATAAAAGATGCTTCAGCGCAAGTGTTATTCTTACTATAAGAGCCCAAATTTCTTAAAATATTGCGAAAAACCACAATCTTTTGTTTTAGAGTGAATGTTTGAGGTGTATAGAAGGCATTTATTTCATTTTTAGAAAATTTAATTTTTCTAATTTCTCCATGAAAAGTGCCAAACCCCCCCCTTTGGGTTCTAGGTGAAAATCTCACTCGACACAAATCAAACAAAAATGTTTCCATGGTGTGTATTGTTGTTCATTTTCATCAAATAAACAAAATTAAACCCAGAATAAATCCTGAAAGACAAGAAATGAGCATAAAAGATGCTTCAGCGCAATTGTTAATGTTACTATAAGAGCCAAATTTCTAAAAATATTGCGAAAAGCAACAATTTTCATTTTTAGAGTGAATGTTTGAGGTCTATAGAAGGCATTTATTTCATTTTTAGAAAATTTAATTTTTCACTTTTTTCCGTGAAAAGTGCCAATACCCCCCCCTTTGGGTTCTAGGTGAAAATCTCACTCGACACAAATCAAACAAAAATGTTTCCATGGTGTGTATTGTTGTTCATTTTCATCAAATAAACAAAATTAAACCCAGAATAAATCCTGAAAAACAAGAAATGAGCATAAAAGATGCTTCAGCGCAAGTGTTATTCTTACTATAAGAGCCCAAATTTCTAAAAATATTGCGAAAAACCACAATCTTCTTTTTTGGAGTGAATGTTTGAGGTGTATAGAAGGCATTTATTTCATTTTTAGAAAATTTAATTTTTCACATTTTTCCATGAAAAGTGCCAATACCCCCCCCCTTTGGGTTCTAGGTGAAAATCTAACTCGACACAAATCAAACAAAAATGTTTCCATGGTGTGTATTGTTGTTCATTTTCATCAAATAAACAAAATTAAACCCAGAATAAATCCTGAAAGACAAGAAATGAGCATAAAAGATGCTTCAGCGCAAGTGTTATTCTTACTATAAGAGCCCAAATTTCTAAAAATATTGCGAAAAACCACAATCTTTTGTTTTAGAGTGAATGTTTTAGGTGTATAGACGCATTTATTTCATTTTTAGAAAATTTAATTTTTCTCATTTCCCCATGAAAAGTGCCAAACCCCCCCCTTTGGGTTCTAGGTGAAAATCTCACTCGACACAAATCAAACAAAAATGTTTCCATGGTGTGTATTGTTGTTCATTTTCATCAAATAAACAAAATTAAACCCAGAATAAATCCTGAAAGACAAGAAATGAGCATAAAAGATGCTTCAGCGCAAGTGTTAATGTTACTATAAGAGCCAAATTCCTAAAAATATTGCGAAAAGCAACAATTTTCATTTTTAGAGTGAATGTTTGAGGTGTATAGAAGGCATTTATTTCATTTTTAGAAAATTTAATTTTTCACATTTTTCCGTGAAAAGTGCCAATACCCCCCCCTTTGGGTTCTAGGTGAAAATCTCACTCGACACAAATCAAACAAATATGTTTCCATGGTGTGTATTGTTGTTCATTTTCATCAAATAAACAAAATTAAACCCAGAATAAATCCTGAAAAACAAGAAATGAGCATAAAAGATGCTTCAGCGCAAGTGTTATTCTTACTATAAGAGCCCAAATTTCTAATAATATTGCGAAAAACCACAATCTTCTTTTTTGGAGTGAATGTTTGAGGTGTATAGAAGGCATTTATTACATTTTTAGAAAATTTAATTTTTCACATTTTTCCATGAAAAGTGCCAATACCCCCCCCTTTGGGTTCTAGGTGAAAATCTCACTCGACACAAATCAAACAAAAATGTTTCCATGGTGTGTATTGTTGTTCATTTTCATCAAATAAACAAAATTAAACCCAGAATAAATCCTGAAAGACAAGAAATGAGCATAAAAGATGCTTCAGCGCAAGTGTTTATGTTACTATAAGAGACAAATTTCTAAAAATATTGCGAAAAGCAACAATTTTCATTTTTAGAGTGAATGTTTGAGGTGTATAGAAGGCATTTATTTCATTTGTAGAAAATTTAATTTTTCACATTTTTCCGTGAAAAGTGCCAATACCCCCCTTGCACCTAGAACCGTTTGGGTTCTAGGTGAAAATCTCACTCGACACAAATCAAACAAAAAAGTTTCCTTGGTGTGTATTGTTGTTCATTTTCATCAAATAAACAAAATTAAACCCAGAATAAATCCTGAAAAACAAGAAATGAGCATAAAAGATGCTTCAGCGCAAGTGTTATTCTTACTATAAGAGCCCAAATTTCTAAAAATATTGCGAAAAACCACAATCTTCTTTTTTGGAGTGAATGTTTTAGGTGTATAAAAGGCATTTATTTCATTTTTAGAAAATTTAATTTTTCACATTTTTCCATGAAAAGTGCCAATACCCCCCCCTTTGGGTTCTAGGTGAATATCTCACTGGACACAAATGAAACAAAAATATTTCCATGGTGTGTATTGTTGTTCATTTTCATCAAATAAACAATATTAAACCCAGAATAAATCCTGAAAGACAAGAAATGAGCATAAAAGATGCTTCAGCGCAAGTGTTAATGTTACTATAAGAGCCAAATTTCTAAAAATATTGCGAAAAGCAACAATTTTCAGTTTTAGAGTGAATGTTTCAGGTGTATAGAAGGCATTTATTACATTTTTAGAAAATTTAATTTTTCACATTTTTCCATGAAAAGTGCCAATACCCCCCCCTTTGGGTTCTAGGTGAAAATCTCACTCGACACATATCAAACAAAAATGTTTCCATGGTGTGTATTGTTGTTCATTTTCATCAAATAAACAAAATTAAACCCAGAATAAATCCTGAAAGACAAGAAATGAGCATAAAAGATGCTTCAGCGCAAGTGTTATTCTTACTATAAGTGCCCAAATTTCTAAAAATATTGCGAAAAACCACAATCTTTATTTTAGAGTGAATGTTTGCGGTGTATAGAAGGCATTTATTTCATTTTTAGAAAATTTAATTTTTCTCATTTCTCCATGAAAAGTGCCAATACCCCCCCCCTTTGGGTTCCAGGTGAAAATCTCACTCGTCACAAATCAAACAAAAATGTTTCCATGGTGTGTATTGTTGTTCATTTTCATCAAATAAACAAAATTAAACCCAGATTAAATCCTGAAAAACAAGAAATGAGCATAAAAGATGCTTCAGCGCAAGTGTTATTCTTACTATAAGAGCCCAAATTTCTAAAAATATTGCGAAAAACCACAATCTTCTTTTTTGGAGTGAATGTTTGAGGTGTATAGAAGGCATTTATTTCATTTTTAGAAAATTTAATTATTCACATTTTTCCGTGAAAAGTGCCAAAACCCCCCCCTATGGGTTCTAGGTGAAAATCTCACTCGACACAAATCAAACAAAAATGTTTCCATGGTGTGTATTGTTGTTCATTTTCATCAAATAAACAAAATTAAACCCAGAATAAATCCTGAAAGACAAGAAATGAGCATAAAAGATGCTTCAGCGCAAGTGTTATGTTACTATAAGAGCCAAATTTCTAAAAATATTGCGAAAAGCAACAATTTTCATTTTTAGAGTGAATGTTTGAGGTGTATAGAAGGCATTTATTTCATTTTTAGAAAATTTAATTTTTCACATTTTTCCGTGATAAGTGCCAATACCCCCCCCTTTGGGTTCTAGGTGAAAATCTCACTCGACACAAATAAAACAAAAATGTTTCCATGGTGTGTATTGTTGTTCATTTTCATCAAATAAACAAAATTAAACCCAGATTAAATCCTGAAAAACAAGAAATGAGCATAAAAGATGCTTCAGCGCAAGTGTTATTCTTACTATAAGAGCCCAAATTTCTAAAAATATTGCGAAAAACCACAATCTTCATTTTTAGAGTGAATGTTTGAGGTGTATAGAAGGCATTTATTTCATTTTTAGAAAATTTAATTTTTCACATTTTTCCGTGATAAGTGCCAATACCCCCCCCCCTTTGGGTTCTAGGTGAAAATCTCACTCGACACAAATCAAACAGAAATGTTTCAATGGTGTGTATTGTTGTTCATTTTCATCAAATAAACAAAGTTAAACCCAGAATAAATCCTGAAAGACAAGAAATGAGCATAAAAGATGCTTCAGCGCAAGTGTTAATGTTACTATAAGAGCCAAATTTCTAAAAATATTGCGAAAAGCAACAATTTTCATTTTTAGAGTGAATGTTTGAGGTGTATAGAAGGCATTTATTTCATTTGTAGAAAATTTAATTTTTCACATTTTTCCGAGAAAAGTGCGAATACCCCCCTTTCACCTAGAACACTTTGGGTTCTAGGTGAACATCTCACTCGACACAAATCAAACAAAAATGTTTCCATGGTGTGTATTGTTGTTCATTTTCATCAAATAAACAAAATTAAACCCAGAATAAATCCTGAAAGACAAGAAATGAGCATAAAAGATGCTTCAGCGCAAGTGTTAATGTTACTATAAGAGCCAAATTTCTAAAAATATTGCGAAAAGCAACAATTTTCATTTTTAGAGTGAATGTTTGAGGTGTATAGAAGGCATTTATTTCATTTGTAGAAAATTTATTTTTTCACATTTTTCCGTGAAAAGTGCCAATACCCCCCTTTCACCTAGAACCCTTTGGGTTCTAGGTGAAAATCTCACTCGACACAAATCAAACAAAAATGTTTCCATGGTGTGTATTCTTGTTCATTTTCATCAAATAAACAAAGTAAAACTCAGAATAAATCCTGAAAGATAAGATATCAGCATAAAAGATGCTTCAGCGCAAGTGTTCATGTTACTAAAAGAGCCGAAATTTCTAAAAATATTGCGAAAAGCAACAATTTTCAGTTTTAGAGTAAATGTTTCAGGTGTATAGAAGGCATTTATTACATTTTTAGAATATTTAATTTTTCACATTTTTCCATGAAAAGTGCCAATACCCCCCCCCTTTGGGTTCTAGGTGAAAATCTCACTCGACACATATCAAACAAAAATGTTTCCATGGTGTGTATTGTTGTTCATTTTCATCAAATAAACAAAATTAAACCCAGAATAAATCCTGAAAGACAAGAAATGAGCATAAAAGATGTTTCAGCGCAAGTGTTATTCTTACTATAAGTGCCCAAATTTCTAAAAATATTGCGAAAAACCACAATCTTTATTTTAGAGTGAATGTTTGCGGTGTATAGAAGGCATTTATTTCATTTTTAGAAAATTTAATTTTTCTCATTTCTCCATGAAAAGTGCCAATACCCCCCCTTTGGGTTCTAGGTGAAAATCACACTCGAAACAAATCAAAAAAAAATGTTTCCATGGTGTGTATTGTTGTTCATTTTCATCAAATAAACAAATTTAAACCCAGAATAAATCCTGAAAGACAAGAAATGAGCATAAAATATGCTTCAGCGCAAGTGTTAATGTTACTACAAGAGCCAAATTTCTAAAAATATTGCGAAAAGCAACAATTTTCATTTTTAGAGTGAATGTGTGAGGTGTATAGAAGGCATTTATTTCATTTGTAGAAAATTTAATTTTTCACATTTTTCCATGAAAAGTGCCAATACCCCCCCCCTTTGGGTTCTAGGTGAAAATCTCACTCGACACAAATCAAACAAAAATGTTTCCATGGTGTGTATTCTTGTTCATTTTCATCAAATAAACAAAATAAAACTCAGAATAAATCCTGAAAGATAAGATATCAGCATAAAAGATGCTTCAGCGCAAGTGTTCATGTTACTAAAAGAGCCCAAATTTCTAAAAATATTGCGAAAAGCAACAATTTTCAGTTTTAGAGTGAATGTTTCAGGTGAATAGAAGGCAATTATTACATTCTTAGAAAATTTAATTTTTCACATTTCTCCATGAAAAGTGCCAATACCCCCCCTCTTTGGGTTCTAGGTGAAAATCTAACTCGACACAAATCAAACAAAAATGTTTCCATGGTGTGTATTGTTGTTCATTTTCATCAAATAAACAAAATTAAACCCAGAATAAATCCTGAAAGACAAGAAATGAGCATAAAAGATGCTTCAGCGCAAGTGTTATTCTTACTATAAGAGCCCAAATTTCTTAAAATATTGCGAAAAACCACAATCTTTTGTTTTAGAGTGAATGTTTGAGGTGTATAGAAGGCATTTATTTCATTTTTAGAAAATTTAATTTTTCTAATTTCTCCATGAAAAGTGCCAAACCCCCCCCTTTGGGTTCTAGGTGAAAATCTCACTCGACACAAATCAAACAAAAATGTTTCCATGGTGTGTATTGTTGTTCATTTTCATCAAATAAACAAAATTAAACCCAGAATAAATCCTGAAAGACAAGAAATGAGCATAAAAGATGCTTCAGCGCAATTGTTAATGTTACTATAAGAGCCAAATTTCTAAAAATATTGCGAAAAGCAACAATTTTCATTTTTAGAGTGAATGTTTGAGGTCTATAGAAGGCATTTATTTCATTTTTAGAAAATTTAATTTTTCACTTTTTTCCGTGAAAAGTGCCAATACCCCCCCCTTTGGGTTCTAGGTGAAAATCTCACTCGACACAAATCAAACAAAAATGTTTCCATGGTGTGTATTGTTGTTCATTTTCATCAAATAAACAAAATTAAACCCAGAATAAATCCTGAAAAACAAGAAATGAGCATAAAAGATCCTTCAGCGCAAGTGTTATTCTTACTATAAGAGCCCAAATTTCTAAAAATATTGCGAAAAACCACAATCTTCTTTTTTGGAGTGAATGTTTGAGGTGTATAGAAGGCATTTATTTCATTTTTAGAAAATTTAATTTTTCACATTTTTCCATGAAAAGTGCCAATACCCCCCCCCTTTGGGTTCTAGGTGAAAATCTAACTCGACACAAATCAAACAAAAATGTTTCCATGGTGTGTATTGTTGTTCATTTTCATCAAATAAACAAAATTAAACCCAGAATAAATCCTGAAAGACAAGAAATGAGCATAAAAGATGCTTCAGCGCAAGTGTTATTCTTACTATAAGAGCCCAAATTTCTAAAAATATTGCGAAAAACCACAATCTTTTGTTTTAGAGTGAATGTTTTAGGTGTATAGACGCATTTATTTCATTTTTAGAAAATTTAATTTTTCTCATTTCCCCATGAAAAGTGCCAAACCCCCCCCTTTGGGTTCTAGGTGAAAATCTCACTCGACACAAATCAAACAAAAATGTTTCCATGGTGTGTATTGTTGTTCATTTTCATCAAATAAACAAAATTAAACCCAGAATAAATCCTGAAAGACAAGAAATGAGCATAAAAGATGCTTCAGCGCAAGTGTTAATGTTACTATAAGAGCCAAATTCCTAAAAATATTGCGAAAAGCAACAATTTTCATTTTTAGAGTGAATGTTTGAGGTGTATAGAAGGCATTTATTTCATTTTTAGAAAATTTAATTTTTCACATTTTTCCGTGAAAAGTGCCAATACCCCCCCCTTTGGGTTCTAGGTGAAAATCTCACTCGACACAAATCAAACAAATATGTTTCCATGGTGTGTATTGTTGTTCATTTTCATCAAATAAACAAAATTAAACCCAGAATAAATCCTGAAAAACAAGAAATGAGCATAAAAGATGCTTCAGCGCAAGTGTTATTCTTACTATAAGAGCCCAAATTTCTAATAATATTGCGAAAAACCACAATCTTCTTTTTTGGAGTGAATGTTTGAGGTGTATAGAAGGCATTTATTACATTTTTAGAAAATTTAATTTTTCACATTTTTCCATGAAAAGTGCCAATACCCCCCCTTTGGGTTCTAGGTGAAAATCTCACTCGACACAAATCAAACAAAAATGTTTCCATGGTGTGTATTGTTGTTCATTTTCATCAAATAAACAAAATTAAACCCAGAATAAATCCTGAAAGACAAGAAATGAGCATAAAAGATGCTTCAGCGCAAGTGTTTATGTTACTATAAGAGACAAATTTCTAAAAATATTGCGAAAAGCAACAATTTTCATTTTTAGAGTGAATGTTTGAGGTGTATAGAAGGCATTTATTTCATTTGTAGAAAATTTAATTTTTCACATTTTTCCGTGAAAAGTGCCAATACCCCCCTTGCACCTAGAACCGTTTGGGTTCTAGGTGAAAATCTCACTCGACACAAATAAAACAAAAATGTTTTCATGGTGTGTATTCTTGTTCATTTTCATCAAATAAACAAAATAAAACTCAGAATAAATCCTGAAAGATAAGATATCAGCATAAAAGATGCTTCAGCGCAAGTGTTCATGTTACTAAAATATGCCCAAATTTCTAAAAATATTGCGAAAAGCAACAATTTTCAGTTTTAGAGTGAATGTTTCAGGTGTATAGAAGGCATTTATTACATTTTTAGAAAATTTAATTTTTCACATTTTTACATGAAAAGTGCCAATACCCCCCTTTCACCTAGAACCCTTTGGGTTCTAGGTGAAAATCTCACTCGACACATATCAAACAAAAATGTTTCCATGGTGTGTATTGTTGTTCATTTTCATCTAATAAACAAAATTAAACCCATAATAAATCCTGAAAGACAAGAAATGAGCATAAAAGATGCTTCAGCGCAAGTGTTAATGTTACTATAAGAGCCAAATTTCTAAAATATTGCGAAAAGCAACAATTTTCATTTTTAGAGTGAATGTTTGAGGTGTATAGAAGGCATTTATTTCATTTTTAGAAAATTTAATTTTTCACATTTTTCCGTGATAAGTGCCAATACCCCCCCCTTTGGGTTCTAGGTGAAAATCTCACTCGACACAAATCAAACAAAAATGTTTCCATGGTGTGTATTGTTGTTCATTTTCATCAAATAAACAAAATTAAACCCAGATTAAATCCTGAAAGACAAGAAATGAGCATAAAAGATGCTTCAGCGCAAGTGTTATTCTTACTATAAGAGCCCAAATTTCTAAAAATATTGCGAAAAACCACAATCTTCTTTTTTGGAGTGAATGTTTGAGGTGTATAGAAGGCATTTATTTCATTTTTAGAAAATTTAATTTTTCACATTTTTCCGTGAAAAGTGCCAATACCCCCCCCTTTGGGTTCTAGGTGAAAATCTCACTCGACACAAATCAAACAAATATGTTTCCATGGTGTGTATTGTTGTTCATTTTCATCAAATAAACAAAATTAAACCCAGAATAAATCCTGAAAAACAAGAAATGAGCATAAAAGATGCTTCAGCGCAAGTGTTATTCTTACTATAAGAGCCCAAATTTCTAATAATATTGCGAAAAACCACAATCTTCTTTTTTGGAGTGAATGTTTGAGGTGTATAGAAGGCATTTATTTCATTTTTAGAAAATTTAATTTTTCACATTTTTCCATGAAAAGTGCCAATACCCCCCCCTTTGGGTTCTAGGTGAAAATCTCACTCGACACAAATCAAACAAAAATGTTTCCATGGTGTGTATTGTTGTTCATTTTCATCAAATAAACAAAATTAAACCCAGAATAAATCCTGAAAGACAAGAAATGAGCATAAAAGATGCTTCAGCGCAAGTGTTTATGTTACTATAAGAGACAAATTTCTAAAAATATTGCGAAAAGCAACAATTTTCATTTTTAGAGTGAATGTTTGAGGTGTATAGAAGGCATTTATTTCATTTGTAGAAAATTTAATTTTTCACATTTTTCCGTGAAAAGTGCCAATACCCCCCTTTCACCTAGAACCGTTTGGGTTCTAGGTGAAAATCTCACTCGACACAAATAAAACAAAAATGTTTTCATGGTGTGTATTCTTGTTCATTTTCATCAAATAAACAAAATAAAACTCAGAATAAATCCTGAAAGATAAGATATCAGCATAAAAGATGCTTCAGCGCAAGTGTTCATGTTACTAAAAGAGCCCAAATTTCTAAAAATATTGCGAAAAGCAACAATTTTCAGTTTTAGAGTGAATGTTTCAGGTGTATAGAAGGCATTTATTACATTTTTAGAAAATTTAATTTTTCACATTTTTACATGAAAAGTGCCAATACCCCCCCCTTTGGGTTCTAGGTGAAAATCTCACTCGACACATATCAAACAAAAATGTTTCCATGGTGTGTATTGTTGTTCATTTTCATCTAATAAACAAAATTAAACCCATAATAAATCCTGAAAGACAAGAAATGAGCATAAAAGATGCTTCAGCGCAAGTGTTAATGTTACTATAAGAGCCAAATTTCTAACAATATTGCGAAAAGCAACAATTTTCATTTTTAGAGTGAATGTTTGAGGTGTATAGAAGGCATTTATTTCATTTTTAGAAAATTTAATTTTTCACATTTTTCCGTGATAAGTGCCAATACCCCCCCTTTGGGTTCTAGGTGAAAATCTCACTCGACAAAAAATCAAACAAAAATGTTTCCATGGTGTGTATTGTTGTTCATTTTCATCAAATAAACAAAATTAAACCCAGATTAAATCCTGAAAGACAAGAAATGAGCATAAAAGATGCTTCAGCGCAAGTGTTATTCTTACTATAAGAGCCCAAATTTCTAAAAATATTGCGAAAAACCACAATCTTCTTTTTTGGAGTGAATGTTTGAGGTGTATAGAAGGCATTTATTTCATTTTTAGAAAATTTAATTTTTCACATTTTTCCATGAAAAGTGCCAATACCCCCCCCTTTGGGTTCTAGGTGAAAATCTCACTCGACACAAATCAAACAAAAATGTTTCCATGGTGTGTATTGTTGTTCATTTTCATCAAATAAACAAAATTAAACCCAGAATAAATCCTGAAAGACAAGAAATGAGCATAAAAGATGCTTCAGCGCAAGTGTTAATGTTACTATAAGAGCCAAATTTCTAAAATATTGCGAAAAGCAACAATTTTCATTTTTAGAATTAATGTTTGAGGTGTATAGAAGGCATTTATTTCATTTGTAGAAAATTTAATTTTTCACATTTTTCCGTGAAAAGTGCCAATACCCCCCTTTCACCTAGAACCCTTTGGGTTCTAGGTGAAAATCTCACTCGACACAAATCAAACAAAAATATTTCCATGGTGTGTATTGTTGTTCATTTTCATCAAATAAACAAAATTAAACCCAGAATAAATCCTGAAAGATAAGATATCAGCATTAAAGATGCTTCAGCGCAAGTGTTCATGTTACTAAAAGAGCCCAAATTTCTAAAAATATTGCGAAAAGCAAAAATTTTCAGTTTTAGAGTAAATGTTTCAGGTGTATAGAAGGCATTTATTACATTTTTAGAAAATTTAATTTTTCACATTTTTCCATGAAAAGTGCCAATACCCCCCCCCTTTGGGTTCTAGGTGAAAATCTCACTCGACACATATCAAACAAAAATGTTTCCATGGTGTGTATTGTTGTTCATTTTCATCAAATAAACAAAATTAAACCCAGAATAAATCCTGAAAGACAAGAAATGAGCATAAAAGATGCTTCAGCGCAAGTGTTATTCTTACTAAAAGTGCCCAAATTTCTAAAAATATTGCGAAAAACCACAATCTTTATTTTAGAGTGAATGTTTGCGGTGTATAGAAGGCATTTATTTCATTTTTGGAAAATTTAATTTTTCTCATTTCTCCATGAAAAGTGCCAATACCCCCCCCTTTGGGTTCTAGGTGAAAATCACACTCGAAACAAATCAAACAAAAATGTTTCCATGGTGTGTATTGTTGTTCATTTTCATCAAATAAACAAATTTAAACCCAGAATAAATCCTGAAAGACAAGAAATGAGAATAAAATATGCTTCAGCGCAAGTGTTAATGTTACTACAAGAGCCAAATTTCTAAAAATATTGCGAAAAGCAACAATTTTCATTTTTAGAGTGAATGTGTGAGGTGTATAGAAGGCATTTATTTCATTTGTAGAAAATTTAATTTTTCACATTTTTCCGTGAAAAGTGCCAATACCCCCCCTTTGGGTTCTAGGTGAAAATCTCACTCGACACAAATCAAACAAAAATGTTTCCATGGTGTGTATTCTTGTTCATTTTCATCAAATAAACAAAATAAAACTCAGAATAAATCCTGAAAGATCAGATATCAGCATAAAAGATGCTTCAGCGCAAGTGTTCAAGTTACTAAAAAAGCCAAATTTCTAAAAATATTGCGAAAAGCAACAATTTTCAGTTTTAGAGTGAATGTTTCAGGTGTATAGAAGGCATTTATTACATTTTTAGAAAATTTAATTTTTCACATTTCTCCATGAAAAGTGCCAATACCCCCCCCCCCCTTTGGGTTCTAGGTGAAAATCTAACTCGGCACAAATCAAACAAAAATGTTTCCATGGTGTGTATTGTTGTTCATTTTCATCAAATAAACAAAATTAAACCCAGAATAAATCCTGAAAGACAAGAAATGAGCATAAAAGATGCTTCAGCGCAAGTGTTATTCTTACTATAAGCGCCCAAATTTCTAAAAATATTGCGAAAAACCACAATCTTTTGTTTTAGAGTGAATGTTTGAGGTGTATAGAAGGCATTTATTTCATTTTTAGAAAATTTTATTTTTCTCATTTCTCCATGAAAAGTGCCAAACCCCCCCCTTTGGGTTCTAGGTGAAAATCTCACTCGACACAAATCAAACAAAAATGTTTCCATGGTGTGTATTGTTGTTCATTTTCATCAAATAAACAATATTAAAGCCAGAATAAATCCTGAAAGACAAGAAATGAGCATAAAAGATGCTTCAGCGCAAGTGCTAATGTTACTATAAGAGCCAAATT